>NC_044331.1:18157558-18489280 GCF_007399415.2 Gopherus evgoodei
TATGTTGGTTATGAGAGTGATTTGTAATGAAATAGTTATACCAGAACAACCCCTAGCATCGATGCAGTTATATTAGTTTAAGGTGCCTTATATCAACAAAGTTTATTCCTCTTCCCATACAGGAATAGCTATATCAGGCCTGGTCTACACTACGCGTTTAAACCGATTTTAGCAGCGTTAAACCGATTTAACGCTGCACCTGTCCACACAACAAGGCCCTTTATATCGATATAAAGGGCTCTTTAAACCAGTTTCTATACTCCTCCCCGACGAGAGGAGTAGCGCTGAAATCGGTATTACCATATCAGATTAGGGTTAGTGTGGCCACAAATCAATGGTATTGGCCTCCGGGCGGTATCCCACAGTGCACCAATGTGACCACTCTGGACAGCAATCTGAACTCGGAGGCACTGGCCAGGTAGACAGGAAAAGTCCCATGAACTTTTGAATTTCATTTCCTGTTTGGCCAGTGTGGAGAGCTCACCATCACAGGTGACCACGCAGAGCTCATCAGCACAGGTAACAATGCAGTCTCCTGAGAATCGAAAAAGAGCTCCAGCATGGACCGCATGGGAGGTACTAGATCTGATTGCTATATGGGGAGAGGATCTGTGCTAACAGAACTCCATTCCAAAACACGAAATGAAAAAATATTTGAAAAAATTTCCAAGGCTATGATGGACAAAGGCCACACCAGGGACTCAGTGCAGTGCAGAGTGAAAGTTAAGGAACTCAGACAAGCCTACCAGAAAACCAAAGAAGCAAACGGAAGGTCCGGGGCAGGGCCGAAAACATGCCGCTTCTACGCTGAGCTGCATGCAATTCTAGGGGGTCCGCCACTACTACCCCACCCCTGTCCGTGGATTCCGAGGTGGGGTTGGTAACACTGCTCTACAGCCAAAATGCTTCTGAAATAAATGTAGTCCAACTTTACTAATTCTGGGTCACTGAGAACAAAAATGATGCTTAAAATTGTTGATTGGCTCTAGTTTTCAAGATACGCTATTGGGTCAGTATAGACGACCCTTGACTTGGGAATGGCGGAGAATAAGTGAGTTATAAAGGGAAAGGATTTCAATTTAAACCAGAAATGACTAAAATACATCTTTGACTGGATCTATGAATAAATCTATGACTGGGTTTGGACAGTACTTGCTTTTTAGGCAAAACAATGAATGATGCAATCTGAAGCTGGTATTGCGTCATACATGATATGAATTGCATCATGTTATTCTTAGAAGTCATGGATGATGCAATCATAACGAAGCTTACATCACTCTGCTGAACAAATTGCCCTATATCAGCTCTAGAAATCATACAGTGTCGTGCTCTCTTATTTGTCAGTGTTTGATTTTGCAAAGGGACACATTTCTGTTTAGCCAAAGTGAGCAGAGATGCCTCGTACTTGTGTGAACAGTGCAGATAACACTGCTATGTTTGTGGTGAAGTGACTTTTGTATCACAAAAGCGCAGTATAACCACTATGGTTAAGAAAGCCTATCACCTTTCTTTTGGCTGCAAAATTGGAGATCAGGACAAGAGGTGGGCCCCACACATATGCTGCAACACTTGTGCAACAAATCTTGGCCAGTGGTTGAACAGGAAAAGGAAATCTATGCCTTTTGCAGTGCCAATGATTTGGAGAGAGCCAACAGATCATACCAGCAATTGTTACTTCTGCATGGTGCCTCCAGTTGGGAAAGGTGTGTCAAAGAAGAAAAAGAAACTGTGGCATAATCCAAACATTCATCAGCTATACGCCCAGTACCCCACGGAGAAGGATTGCTGGTTCCTGATGCACCAGAATCATTCTCACTTGAGCCAGACGAGGAAGAGGAGGGAGGATGAAACTTCTGGTCCTGAACCATCAATGTCACAGGACCCACATTTTTCTCCATCCTCCTCCTCTGAACCACACCTCATAACACAAGGTGAACTGAATGACCTGTCAGGGATTTGGAACTACCCAAGAGTAAGGCAGAGCTGTTGGGCTCCAGACTACAGCAGTGGAATCTCCTGGCAGGCTATCAGGGCAAATGGAGCCCATCAATGCTTGCAGACTATTGCTGGACAGTGACAAGAGATGCTCCATTTCATGAATACAAGAGACAAGCAAGAAGCGCCGAGTAGACACTGAATAGGACTAAACTATGTACATAATAGTTTTTTGCCTTTGTTTCATAATAAATTTTATTTATAGAACCCTTTTGCTGATTTTTAAAGTGTTACATAAACAGGACAGGTGAAATATTATCGTGTAAAGCAACCAGAAACAAATGAAAAGACCTAGGTTTACAATTTATGATTAAAACTCTACTATTTACACAATATACATAGACATAAAATGTAAAAACTTAAATATCTTAGAAATAGTAGCCAATCAGTTGTTTTAATTGTCATATCTGAATTCAGCACATCAAAATACATAATAAATAGCACATTTTATCTCTGAAGCAGACGACGTCTCAAAAATTGTAGACCAGTTTAATCTCAGCCATGCCTGAGCATTCTGTGGATGGGGAAGATGAGGAGGAGGAAGAGGAGGACGAGCTTGCAGACAGCACACAGCACTCCATTCTCCTCAACAGCCAGGAGCTTTTTCTCACCCAGACGGAATTACCCTCCCAGCCCTCCCAAGCCAGTAGCCCAGACAATGAAGCCATGGAAGTGACCTCTGGTGAGTGTACCATTATAAATATAAACATGGTTTAAAACAAGCATTTTTTAATGATTGATTTGCCCTGAGGACTTGGGATGCATTCGCGGCCAGTACAGTTATTGGAAAAGTTTGTTAACGTGTCTGGGGATGGAGCGGAAATCCTCCAGGGACATCTCCATGAAGCTCTCCTGGAGGTTCTCCAAAAGCCTTTGCAGAAGGTTTCTGGGCAAGGCAGCCTTATTCCGTCCACCATGGTAGGACACTTGACCACGCCATGCATGTAGCAAGTAATCGGGTATCACTGCATGACAAAGCCTAGCTGCGTATGGTCCCGGTGATTGCTGGCATTCAGCAACATCCGTTCTTTATCTCGCTGTGTTATCCTCAGGAGAATGATATCGTCATGGTAACCTGGTTGAAATTCAGGAATTAATTAAGGGGACAGAGATGGCCATTCCTACTGCGCTGTTTGCCTGTTGCTTAAAAGAAATCCTTCCTTGCAGGTAGCCAAGCAGGAGGAGGGGATGGGGGGTAATGGCACTGAGCTTTTTCACGTTTGGCTAGCAGGGATCTTCCCTGCTACCAGCCACGTGGTGGGGGGGGGAGGAAGGTGGGGTGATTAGCAGTGATCTTCCATGATACCAGCCACGCAGTGGGGTGAGGGGTAAAGTGATCATCCCAGAGAATTGGGAGAGTGGTTTCTGCTGCTGCATGTTAACAGGAAAGAAGCAGCACTGAACGGGCTTTGCTTGGTATTTGGGAAAGGAGGGCACTGTGTATATGAAGGCTGCAGAAGCCAAAAGACAATGGCTTACCATGGCCACATGCAAGCTGAATTCTGCTGCCTGGACCTGCGTCTGTGAGATCTGTAACATCAGAGCCGCAGGCACTCAATATTAAGATGCAAAATGCGACCTTGTAGTGAAATCACACGTGCTATGTAAGGTGAATAGTGTTGTTCACTGTGAAAGAGTATAACCATTGTTCTGTAAAATGTATCTTTTTAAATGCTTCTCTCCCTTTTTTACCTCCCTCATGCAGCTGCAAATTTTTCAAGCCTCCCTACTCCATCCCGAAGGCTATCTCAGATAAGGTGGAGGAAAAAAAAGACGCGAGATGAAATGTTCTCGGAAATCATGGAAGTAACCCGCAATGAAAAAGCTCATCTGAATGAGTGGAAGGATATGGTATCAAGTTACAGGAAAGATGCCAGTGAACGTGAGGACAGGAGGGACAAACGTGATGAGAGGTGGCGCCAAGAAGATCAGAGGTGTAGGCAGGAAGATATGCGGTGATGGGATGCAACGCTGGGGCTGCTGCGTGATCAAACTGACATCCTCCGACGTCTGGTGGAGCTTCAGGAACAGCAGCAGGGTCACAGAGTGCTGATGCAGCCCCTGTGTAACCACCCTCACCACTCACCATGTTCCATGTCTTCCTCACCCAGGTGTGTAAGAATGCATGGGGGAAGGCTTCATGCACCCACCCACTCCACCCCCGTGGACAACCCAACCAAAAGGCTATCATTACTTTGAAATATTTTTAGTGGCCTTTTCCTTCCTCCTATCCTCCTCCCAAACCCCACCCGGGATCCTTGTCAGTTCTCTCCCTCTTTATAATGACTTTTTAATAAAGCTACATGATTTTAAAACGATAGTGTCTTTATTTCCTTAAGCAAGCTGTAATCGAAAGGGGAGGGTGGTGCTTACAGGGAATGAGTCGTCGGGGGGGGATTATCAAGGGGAAAAAAACACATCAGTCACACCATACCCTGGCCCGTGATGAAACTCGTTTTCAAAGCTTCTCTGATGCACACCACTTCCTGGTGTGCTCTTCTAATCGCCCTGGTGTCTGGCTGCGCGTAATCAGTGGCCAGGTGATTTGCCTCAGCCTCCCTCCCCACCATAAAGGTCTCCCCCTTACTCCCACAGAGATTGTGGAGCACACAGCAAGCAGCAATAACAATGGGGGACATTGATTTGACTGAGGTCTGAGTGAGTCAGTAATGTGCGCCAGCGCGCCTTTAAATGGCAAATGCACATTCTACCACCATTCTGCACTTGCTCAGCCTGTAGTTGAACAGCTCCTGACTACTGTCCAGGCTGCCTGTGTATGGCTTCATGAGCCATGGCATCAAGGAATAGGCTGGGTCACCTATGGTAACTACAGGCATTTCAACATCCCCAACTGTTATTTCTGGTCTGGAAGTAATTCCCTTGCTGCAGCAGCATTTAACAGAGTAGTGTTCCTGAAGACGTGAGCGTCATGAACCCTTCCTGGCCATTCCACATGGATGTTGGTGAAACGTCCATTGTGATTCACCATGCTTGCAGCACCATGGAAAAGTACCCCCTTGCGGTTTATGTACTGGGTGCCCTGGTGCTCCAGTGACCAAGACAGGGATTAGGGTTCCATCTATTGCCCCCCTACAGTTAGGAAATCCCATTGCAGCAAAGCCATCCACTATGACCTGCATGCTTCCAGAGTCACAACCTTTCGTAGCAGCAGCTTAATGATTGCTTTGGCTACTTGCATCGCAGCAGCCCCCACAGTAGATTTTCCCACTCCAAATTGATTCCCGACTGACCGGTAGCTGTCTGGTGTTGCAAGCTTCCAGAGGGCTATACCACTCACTTCTCAACTGTGAGGGCTGCTCTCATCTTGGTATTCTGGCGTTTCAGGGCAGGGGAAAGCAAGTCACAAAGTTCATGAAAGTCCCCCCCTTACTCATGCGAAAGTTTCGCAGCCACTGCAAATCGTACCAAACCTGCAAAACTATGTGGTCCCACCAGTCTGTGCTTGTTTCCTGGTCCCAAAATCAGCGTTCAATGGCTAGAACCCTGTCCCATTACCAGTAGGATCTCCAAAGCGCAGGGGCCCGCGGTTTTTGAGAGAATTCTTTGTCCATGTCCTCATCACTCTCGTCGCCGCGCTGCCGTAGCCACCATCGTCCTCACCTGGCTTTGCAGGTCCTGGTTCAGCATAGACTGCACGAGAATGCACGAGGTGTTTACAACATCCACGATTGCAGTCTTGATCTGAGCAGGTCCATGCTTGCTGTGCTATGCTGTTGCACAGGTTCAGCCAGGAAAAAAGTCGCGAAACAGTTGTCTGCTGCTTTCACAGAAGGAGGGGTGAGGCTGTACCCAGAACCACCCACGACAATGTTTTTTGCCCCATCAGGCACTGGGATCTCAACTCAGAATTCCAAGGGGCGGGGGAGACTGCGGGAACTATGGGATAGCTACGGGATAGCTACCCACAGTGCCAAGCTCTGGAAATCGATGCTAGCTCGGTACATGGACACACCCGCCGAATTAATGTGCTTAGTGTGGCCGCGTGCACTCGACTTTACACAATCTGTTTTACAAAACCAGTTTATGTAAAATCAGAATAATCCCGTAGTGTAGACATACCCTCAGTATAAGAACATTTATACCTTTATAACTATGTCCACACATGGGGAAGCTGTACTGCCTCAGATATAATATTACTGTTAAAGCAGTACAACTCTTGTGTGTAGACAAGCCCCAAGAGATCAGACTGGAGGAATTAAGGGATCTCGGTCATTTCTCCCTACTATCTTCTTTAAAATGACTTTGGATTAATCATCACTCATTTTTCTCTGTCCAAAGTGCCAACTTCTATCCTCCACTCCCAACATTTTAAAGCAGTGTTTCCCAAACTTGGGATGCTACTTGTGCAGGGAAAGCCCCTGGCAAGGCCATGTATGTCCCTTGGCCTGCACTGTTTCCAGCAGCTCCCATTGGCCTGGAGCAGCAAACCGCAGCCACTGGGAGCCACGATCAGCCAAACCTGCGGATGTGGCAGATAAATAAACCAGCCTGGCCCAAGAGGGGCTTTCCCTACACAAGTGACATCCCAAGTTTGGGAAACGCTGTTTTAAAGAATAAAGCAATTATTTTGCAACATAGAAATTTGTGTTTTTTCAAGAAATATGCATAGGACAATTAATGTTTGTAAACCACATTTTTGTCTCATTTGTATATTTGATGGAGTGCCTGTTTCCTTTCTTTAGTGACCTAAGTTTACTGGTGAAAGTAGGCCTTTAACCAGGCTAGAAGGGTCCTGTCCAAAAGCGGTCTTTTAAGTCCAGTTATGACAGACTAAAAGAAGTAGTTATAGGAAAGGGCAAATTGCTGGACAACAAATGTTTAAGAAGAAAAGAAAAGGCAATTGTTTAATGATGAGTAACTGAAATTTATATAATTCTCTCCTGAGCACTCATGAGTTTGTTTATCAACCAACTGAATAATTAAGAGTATCCACAGCAAAGGGAGTATGGATCAGTGTAGCTGAGGAACTGGCTTTATAATCTCTGACACTGTATGGATTCTGTAAAGTGTCTCCCATAATGCCTTTTGAAGGTGCTACTAGAAGCCCAAGATAGAGTCTTACAAAATATCTAGGAAGAAGGCATTTGCAAGAGTCAACTGAGAAATCTGGATAAGGTACAATGGGCCAAATTCATCACTGTCCACTGAAAGCGTGGGAGTTAGAACAGGGAAGAATTTGGCTCACTACATCTAGGCAATACTGGTTATTAGTTATTGAACTGCCCAGGTCACAGGCTGACTATATGCAGCTATTAAAAGTAAAATAAAAATAGTTTCTTAAGGGATATAATTAATTTGTTAGATCTCTTTAAAAAAGAATTGACATCATTTAAATAGCATTTTGAGTCATTCTAAGTCTTAATGAGATAATAGAATCTGCCCTTTTGGGGACTTGATGGACATGCAAACAAAGCTTCAAGACTTACTTTGAAATAGACATTAAAGGGGTTAGCAGATACGCTTTATACGATAAAAATCAACTCTTTAAAATAATACTTTAAAAGGCCTCTTGGTGATGAGAGCCTATACCCCTCAAGAAGAGATGTAGTTTATATGACTCAGTAAATACACTAACCCTTCCCAATCTGGAGCCTTGGCTTAAAATCCTGAATAAATCCCAAGAGGAAATGAGTGTGGAGAAATTAATCTACTCCTTAATTTACCTAGTTAAAATAAACCCTATGATTCATAGCCATTTTCAGATTGTTTTAGAATGACCTGGAAAGCAGTGGTGTCTAGGTTAGGAATGAAGTACATAGACAGAACTGTGTAAGGAGGTTTTTTTAAATCAGAGACTGCCTATGGCATTACTGATTCACACAAATCCCCACAAGTCATACAAAAATGGCAAAAAAAAAAAAAAAAAAAAAAGCGATCGGATAATAAAAAGGAGACTTTACAAAATACATACCTATGTTCAAGAGGGATTAAAGGCAACTTGTTAAGGCATTTTAAAATATTACCAGATCCAAGCATTTTGGTTTAAGTTTTCTTCAGTATGGATATAGATAGGGTCTGGATCCTGCTCCCATTGAAATGGTTTGAGTTTTGCCATTTACTTCAAAAGTAGCAGGAGCAGGCCCTTAATTCCTAATCCCATTACTGAAATAAGATTCAAGGGTGTTAAATTACTCTCAGAGACTGTACAGGAGCAAGGAAAACTGAAATTATGCTAAACTTGCCTTAAAATACAGGGTTATATTAAATTAGATTTTAAAAGGTTAGTCTAAAATACTGGCAATTTTGCAGACTGTGGAATTTTGATGGCTATCTAGGCACAAGGCAGGAAAGTGTAGTCATTTGGTGTAATAAATTCTGTACTGTATCATACAAAAAAACTTTCATTACTGTACTTATTATACTCAAATTATTTAAAGTGTTACTACTTTGCTCATACTTACCCAGAGCATGTGACCCAAAACTGTCTCAGAGGAATTTCTTGCAGAAGCCAAACTTGTAAAACCAAGCTAGGAGTTGATTAATAGGCTAGCTGTAAATTTCAACTTAATTTCTGTGGCAGTGATGCTCTTGGACTGTTAACACTAGAGAATTACTTAAATCAGTGTTTCCCAACTTGGGACGCCGCTTGTGCGGGGAAAGCCCCTGGTGGGATGGGACGGTTTGTTTACCGGTACCATCCACAGGTATGGCCGATCACAGTTCCCACTGGCCACGGTTCGCTACTCCAGGCCAATGGGAGCTGCTGGAAGTGGAGGCCAGTACATCCCTCAGCCCATGCCGCTTCCAGCAGCTCCCATTGGCCAGGAGCAGCCAACTGCAGCCAGTAGGAGCCACCATCAGCTGAACCTGCGGACGCGGCGGGTAAACAAACCAGCCTGGCCCACCAGGGGCTTTCCCTACACAAGCAGTGTCCTAAGTTTGGGAAACACTGATCTAGTAGATAAATAAAAGTAAGGAAAATGGCTATTGGACACTCCTTTTCATGTAAGAGATGCATTCCTGAAGCAGCCTCTGTCATTTTCTAATCTTGTTTTAGACACAAAAGTAGCTTGTTGTATCCCTAACCAAAAAAGGAGGCATACAGTTGTCACTTTAGAAGTCATTTCCTGGAACAGCTACAGATGTAAAAATGTAAAATCTGTATTAATCTAACTAGTGCCCACCAAATGCTTTCTAAAGATGGTCTTCTGCTCTTCTAATGCATAGAACAGTGAAGGATCCTATACATGCTTTGACAGACATTTCAGTATACAAAACTCCTCCAAAAAATAATTCCAGCATGGTCATGGGTTGAAATGAAGTCAACTATAATTACTTTTTTGATGGCTCTCAAGAGAATCAGAAATTAAAATGCCCCACTTTCTAAGCAATTACAACCAGGAACCGATCAGAAATAACCAGAGAGAGCAACAAATATTTTATAGTACTTGAACTCTTATTTTAGTTTCTCTCTCATGTGTTTTCCCTTCTATTATTTTTATTTGAGTATTTTTCCTATAATTTCATGAAAACAGTGTGTGTGCCAAGGTTTCAGAGATACTGGTACATTTTGAGGTTCACTTCTGCTAAGAAAAAGACAAAAAGCTACTTATGGGCAACAGTGACTTTTTATTTTTCAGAAACTGAGTACATGGCTACAACAGAGAAATTCATTAAGGGAAATTGCTGAGCACTTGCAACTCCAGATCTAGTCAATGGGAACTGCAGGTGTTTAGCATCTCTTAGAATTTGGCCCTAAAAGAGCATGAAAACAGACACCTGAGTATCAGAGAAGGGAGCAAGACACCTGAAGGTTAATCCATCCCAGGAGCTAAGCCAAATCAGTATGTTAACATTTCCAATCTCTAAGCTTTTCTTAATAAAGTAATTAAACAAAATTTACAAAAAAGGTCAAACTGAGAAGTCTGGCTAGTAACTGACAATCTGAAAATACAGTGGGTCAAATTTATCCTTGGTGCAATGCCAGCAAATGTAATTAAAGTCTACAGAGCTACATCAGGGAGGAATTCAATGTGTTTAACAATTAGTAAGATACAGCTGTGTAGAGACAGTTTGTATTTCAGGGAGAGGTCTCTGCTGATCTTAGAACCAGCTACTCATATTTTCCAAGGAAATGTGTCACCCAGTGAGATGAAGAACTGTTCCATAGCACAATAGATAACCTTTGCTGCAACATATTTTCACTCAGCCTAAGCCACTGCCTGTCATCTTAAGTGTTCCATACAGAGTAAAATCAAATAACTGACATGTAACATTATAAAGTTACTTTTGAAAATACATAGGTAAGACACTGAGGATTTTTTTTCTTTTGTGCAGGCTACTATCTAGGCATCTGGAAATATCCACAAATAACCTTCCAGGGGGCTTCAGCAAATGGTTCTCTGAAAAAAAAAATTTAGACTAACCCTGCATTTACACTCACATCTAGAGAACTGTGTGTGTGTGTGTGTGTGTGTGTGTGTGTGTGTATACACACACACACACACACACACACACACACACACACACACATAAAGTTACTACCCACACAGACCTGGACTGGGAACCCCTTATTCCTATTGGGGAACAATTACCTGCCCAAGTGCTTCCACTGATTTAAATGCAGTAAGTAACTGCTAGCTAAGAAAGGAGTCCCACAGGGAATGGTAGGAAAAGAGTTCACCACTCACCCAGAACTTAAAAGAACTCTGAGCCCTGTGCTCCTGCAGAAGTGAGAAGCTATACCTCCAGAGCATGCTCCTCAGCCCTGACTCATGGAAGCCTTTTGGGGTGGGGAATGGAGAGTTTCAACTTCACAGTGTCAGATGGGGTAGGAAACCCAGCTGGGCTCCTACAGATTCTCTCCTTGACAAACCTCTGAAGAAAGCAGACCAAGTTTATACAGGCTAAGACTGAGTAAACCTGTTTTGGTGCCTTCAGGGTTATCAACTATGCTGAGGACCCAGGGCTGTATTATCCTGTACTGTTTTCCCTCACAATGTGGAACCTCTCTTTCCAGAAGAGAATTTGTGGGGCTAGCTGTGGTTGAGGGATCCCCTGGAAAAATGGACCCCTATGCTTTCAGAGACAGGCTGCAGCCCATAGGGCTCAGCAGCACAGGAGCCAGTACTGCTCAGCAGCTCTGTAGTGGCTTGGGACATTCATGAGGAAGCCCTGTGTGGATCTCTCATCTTCTGCGTAGATATCAGGAGAATATGTTGATTAAACTGGGGGAAATCCATAGGTGATAGCTATTCCATGCCCAGTATAAGAATGTGCAGGAAATTCTACATGTTAAATTCATGCATAGATTATTCTCACATAGGAGAAAATGAGATCCTGGAATAAAAGCAGCTATTCTTTTCCAATTATAAATTGCATGCTACTTCTTTTAATACTAGCCAAGAAGAAAAACAAGTATTTGTATGTATGGCTAAATACTTAATAGCTCAACTAATGCAAGTAGCATCATCTGAAGTAGAAATTCACATAAGGGGAAAAAGATACAGCATCTTTCAGTTTCTTCTAGTTAAGCTCACTCTCCCAAAGTTCATGAACTCAGTTATCTAGCATTAGCCACTTGTAAAAATATTAGCTTCTGGTTTTCCTGTTTCTTCTGCAGGAGGATTGTTTTCAGAGGACCCTCTGTCTAACTTTTGATTCTAAAGCTTTTTAAACAACTATTAGAAAACCCATAATTTATTCTAAAACAAAACAAAACACTTTGTTTCATAAAGCTATTAGGTACAATGTGACAATGCTGTTGCCTGTTGCATTATTCACAAAACGCAGGCATTAAAAAGTGAGACTATGAGAACTGTAAGCGCCCAGGGACAGGGACTAGGGTTTCTTATGTGTCAGTAAAGAGACTAGCATAATGGAGCCTCCTCCTGATTGCTTAATAATATGTCATACATCTTAAACTGACCACAAAATACACAAAAAAGTGGACTCTTTCCAGCATGCTTAAATACTGACAAAACCAATTTTGTGGAGCACTTCTTTGTTTGGAATCTGCTACCTGCTACATGAAAGACCAAATTTTGAATCTATGAATCACCGCGACAGCTGTGCTATTCTGGGACAATGCAGATCACAGAGACCAGGATGAAAAACGTGAAAGCTGGGACATAACATTCTCTGTCAAGGAGACCCAGCTGTGGAACTATCTTCCAGAGGAGATCAGGGAAATCCAAAGTCTGAATATCTTTATGAAATGCTGCAAAGCCGCCTTCTCTGAGAAAGCCACTTACGGTGGAAAGACTATCACAATTCAAAATCCCTTTTATTCCCAAACCTCTCACAATTCTTTTCCTCTCCCCTCTCCACACAAAAATGTACCCCTAAAAGGGAGAAATGCCAGACTCTATGAAGTCCACTAGAAACATGGCTACTGCTATTGATGTTACATAGAAGGTGCTCAGATACTCCGACATGGGTGGCAATAAAACTGTGTGTGAGAGAGAGAGAGAATCTACCCCAGAACAAACCAACAAGAGAGCCTCTATCAACCAGCAAGTGTCTGGTATTTTAAATAAGTCTTCTTAAAATTCTGCCCGTGAGTATGCCAACACGCTGTCACCGAAGATAATGGAGTTGCATGAGAATAACAGAGTAGCATTTGGCTCTGTCATTAAATGACTTTTACAACATCAACACACTTTAGTCACAGGAGGGGGTCAGGCAGATTGTCCAGTAGTACATTTCCATGTGTCTCTACTGTAAAGATTTGACCACAGGGTGAGAAAAATTGTTGTTTCTGCCCAGCACTCACTTTTTTCACTTTTGTCATTTTTAAGATTATAGGTGAAATGAATCTGGAGTGCAAAATGAATGTGTCTGACTCCTCCCAGATTTGCAGAGGGATTGGTTGGGGAGAGGGTAAGAGGAGAAAAGGAGCCTCTCTTAAGCTTTCTACCCCAAGTGCACTTCTCAGCATGGGTAGACAGACAGACACAGGCTAGCTCTACTGGAGCTAGCGTGCTAAAAATAGCAACGTAGCTGGGGAACATTGGCTCCACTGGATTCATTGAAGCTGAGGCAACAATCAGCTCCCTTCTATAAGTACTAATAATTAAAACAGGCTAAAACAAAGTCAGAGAACAATAGTTCTGCTATGAACTAATCATGGCTGCTGCTTTAAATAGCTCTTGAAACATTTTTTAAAAGCAATATCATTTATGTTGATAGAAGTTTCTGTTTTGTAAACAATTAGTATGGGAGGAAGAATAGCTTATTTTATACATTCATGGAACTTTTCAAAGTTACATTCAGGGGTTACATTAATGTTCTCAGCTGCAAAATTTCAACCTAATGTCATTCAAAGTTCTTTTAAATAAAACCACGATGACATTGTCTTAGAAGAAACGTATGATATACAGAGGCAAAATATGTTTCATTCTCACCATTTACACTTCTCACAGCAATAAAAGTGCTTTTTATCATCATGATTCAGACCAATAGCCCTAAAATATTTTAATCTCACTAATAAAATATTGTTTGAAATATCAGATTAAAAAGTTTATTTCATTGTCTGTGAGGATGTTCACACTTTCCATTTAAATAATAAGTTCTATATGGAAAAACTGCTCATTGGTAAAGAAATGAATTCTAAGTAATAACCACAAATGTAACCAAGAGCCACTGGATAACATTTGGAAATAAATGTTTCACAAAGGCACCAAACTCCTGATGAAAAATGGGAACCACACACAAAGCTTTTACACATCCAGTAGCTAGAGAGGAAGTACCACACACCTGCATTAATTGTTTGGGGAACCTGCTGAGGCTGGAGGGATAGTCACAGTAGCAAGTGAGGGAGACACTCACCAAGGGACAATAGGTAGCTTCTCCTCCTGGGAGTGTCTGGCACCCACTGGCCAGCTGCAGGAGAGGGTGCTCATTGACCAGTGTTTCCCATTTCCCAGAATTAAACTCGGTGTGGGAGCCACATGGAGCCTCCTTTGGCTTTGTTCCAGCATTGGCTTTTTGCTATTTACTTAACTAGTTTTCTTTGCATCCTTTAATTTAGCTCAGACTTGGTTTTGTCATTTATTTATTTTACTGACCAGCAGGTTTAGGGATTGACTTCTGTGACGCTGCTCATACACTTAGAGTTAAGTATGTGCATAAGTGCTTTGATGAATCAAGGGCAGAATGCTCAACACCTTTAGAAGGATCAAACCTTCAAAACTCCATGGTCAGTCATTCTTTGGCCTCCATACTAAGACTGCCAAGAGAGGTACCTATTAATCCCAGTTGTAATAATGGTAGGTTTTGTAACATATCCATGGGGAACTAGACTGAGACGACATTACTCATTTCACAAAGGCTACGGAACCCATTTTGGGTCATTATCAGCCTTTTCTGGATTTGAACTGGTTACTTGGGGTTGAAGTCCGATTTCCAGTTTCTCTCTCTCTCAAAGATCTGTAAATAGTGCTCATCACTGGTATATATATACATGTTGTTGATCTAAAGCCCATTCAGTCCTCCACTGAACATAGTTCTGATGCAAGTTTTTCCAAGTCTCGTGAACAATGTACTTTATTTTAGATACTCTAAAAAAAAATTCTTGTACAGTTCAGCATTATAAAGAAACCATAACTACACATATATTCATACCATTGTGATTTTTAAACTGACTTCTTTGAAAACAAGCCAAAATCAATGTAATATTAATGTACTGTACGAACAGTTTGGGTTGAAAATTAAAAACGGAAAGAGGAATCAAGGCTTTGATCTTGCCAAAACACTTAAAGTTTGGATGCACTCAGATAAAAGGTTCTGGTTTTATTCTGTCTAGTAATAATATATAAAAAACTGTTCATACCAAGGTGTGCTGGTCCTTTCAGTGTAAGTCTCACACTGCGGCTCCCATGAGGTATAGCAATCACAATTTCTTCCCCTAGGAAAATTAAGAAACTGTTTTAAAAATGATCTTGCACCAGGGAATTATCACATCACGTAACTAGACTGAAAAGTGTCAAATGTGTCTCAAAAAATATTTAACAGGTTCCATAATTTTTCTGTTAAAATAATATGTTATTTTATTAAGTATAATACAGCAAGTCTGTTTGCTAAGCTATGCAGCTATTAAGACCTACATGTGGACGTGTAAATCTTTCCTGCTATTGGTAAATTATTTTCTATTAATAAAAATAACTAAAATGTTAGTAGCACATTAGGTGCATATTTATACTTTGTTGTCCTAGTTTTATTTCCTAATCACTGGACAGACTTAGCAAATCCCTTAACTAGTGTTTCCCCTTGCAAGCCCCCCATACCCCCAGCTGTTCAGTTTCATTTTGCCCACACCTCATTTCCTAGAGCAGGTCACAATTTTAATAAGTGGCAGGATTTACAGGAAATAAATCATCTACATAACACTAACCCTTAACCAATTACAGACCAGTTAAAAGCAAATTATAACAAAGTCTGCTTGTAACTTACAATATAAGATTATTCCTTCCAGGAACAGTCCCAAGTTAAAACTATAAACCAAACCAGCATGAAAGAGGACAATCCAACCGAAAAAAAAAAAAAAAAAAAAAAGCTTTTGCTTGCCTGAAATATCGCTTAACAATAATCATACTTAACATATATATTTTTAATCTGCAATGAATCCTGTGGCACCTTATAGACTAACAGACGTTTTGGAGCATGAGCTTTCGTGGGTGAATACTCACTTTGTCGGATGCATGTATAGTCTATAAAATGCCACAGGATTCTTTGCTGCTTTTACAGATCCAGACTAACACGGTTATCCCTCTGATATTTTTAATCTGTAGATCTCAGAGTGCTTTACAAAGATGGGTGGGTATTACTGCCTCCATTTTATAGATGGGAAACCTGAGACTTAGCCAAGGTCCGATGGCAAATCAATGGAGAAGCTAACAGACCCTGGGGTCTAATGATTCTGGATACTGGGCCTCTCCACTCCATCACGTGTCACGCCCTTGGAAGGGGGCAGAGTCAGTGTGCAAAAGAGATCAGCATTGTCCTGAGTTCTAAATCCCCGTAGGTTCTGGAGGGGAAGGGGTTGATTGCACAGAGACCTGAGAGCCCCTTAACCTTGCCCCTTCCCACATCCATCATGTTCCGACCCAAACGTCATAAAGCTGCAAACCCAATTCTGCACATATCTACACAGAAACATTTTCTGCAGGCATATTCCATACAGGTTAATCTGTCCTTTAAATTATCTAACAGCAACACCCAAGTGCTATTAGGTTGCCTCGAAGTAGGTTACTACATCAGAGTCCATAAAGAAATGTAGAGAGAGATGGAAGATAAGATTAATCCTACTTTCATTTAATTCAATAGGAAGTTTGCCATTTGATTCAATGTAAACATCATCAGGCCCTCAGAAAGTTAAAAATAATGTAACGGAGGCTAAAGGAATGGTGAACATCTGATAAGGCTTGCTAGCCCAGTGCCTTGAGAGACCCAAAAATACAAAAACAAAAAATATAAAACTTTTCTTTTTCTCACTGGCAGTGCAAAAGAAGAACAAGTGCTGCAAAGTAATCAAAAAACTATAAACATAATGTAGGATAAACACATTTTACATTTCTCCTAGCAAACTGCCCTGGTATTGCCAAATACCCATAGGAACAGCAAAGTCTCATATTCAATCACGTGATTCTGTAGATAAGTCTATCCTTATGCTATATGTTTGCTGTGGTGGATTTCACTGTAGTGGGTTCAAGAAAATAACAGTAACCTATTACTGAAGTTTAGCGATACATTGCTTCAGAAATACTCATGCAGTATTTTGAGAATATTTGGGTTATAATTTTAACTAAAATAGTTGAAGAATTCTTTATTTCCATGTGAAAAAAGGCCTTTTTACAGTAGATGCTAAATTATCAGCTTCTGGTTACCTCTCCTTAGCATAAGTATAAAATGCTGCCAAATGTTCAGGATACTTCAAACAAACACTGCAATTATTTTCTTCTGAAATAATCACCTTCTTACATTACAGTTTTTATATTTCCAACCTCTAGGAAAGTTATTTAAATATAACCATTTATTTTGGACATAATGAAATGTGATTCTTACTAATTTCATATATAAGTATTCCATCAGTGTGCAAAATACTAAGTCAGAACCATAATATAGCTGAGGAGACCTGGAAAACACATTAACTACTCAGCCACTTAATATCTCTTTGCTTCTTGGTTTTTCATCAGCTGAATTGCAGTCAATAGACAAAAAGTAATGAATGACTATATCCTTATGTACAATGAAATAACTGCTGAATTCGGGACTAGTCATTACGATGATACAAATAATAAACAAACAATAATATGTGCTCTCCAGCATTAGAGTCAAGACAGGTTTCCAGGGGTCTGTCTGACCTCACTTAATCAATGACTCTACCTCTCTTTGTAAGCCAAACAGACCCTGGCCAGGGCACACTAAGCCTCTAAGAAGAGTTTGATCCTGGAGAGCATTGAGCACCCTGAGCCATTGGTTTCAGTGAGACTTTGGGCCCGATCTGTGAAGTGCCCAAAGTGGCAAATTTGTAGGGTTGTGTGATAGGGGTGACTGTAACTCTGGTCTGTAACATATGGGGCTCAAAAGAGGGCCCGGGGACCCTAGAAAGGAGGATACCTGGTTAGTCAGAGACCTAGCAAATCACAGCCTGAGGGAACCAGGAAGGGGTAGGTGAGAGGTGTTTGCAACCCAAAGGAGAGAGAAGCAGCAAGGAAGAGCTGCCAGGAGTTACTTGGCAGGGGACTGACTTTGGAAGCAGAGCTGTAACTGAGTTGCTGGTGAGGAGCTTAGAGGGCAGCTGTTGGTAAAAACTGACCAAAGCTGGGGACTCCTGATGAGCAGGCGGCTTGGGCAGTGGCCCCAGCATAAAGGAGAAGATCCAGCTTGGTCAGAAGAAGCCAAGACTGGAAGCAAAAGGGTTGTTGCAGGAGGGTGGATCCCATGACCAGGGGTATGACTCCCAGGCAGGGAGGTTTGGGGGAGTAAAACCATGAAGGATGAGGAGGCCTGAAGCCTTGAGTGAAGGGCAGCAGGAAGACTGGTCAATCTCAATCAGGGAGGCCTTGATTAGGGGCCAAAGGAACTGAGAACAAGAGCTGCTACTGATTCTTGCTGGTGATGTCTGTGGAGAGAGGAACAGGAAAAAGGTTTCTTTACTGTGTTTATTGGAAGTTGGTTTTACTACAAGGTTTGGAGGAAGTATTGCACTGGTGTATGTGAATAAATTATGCCCAGAGGTGGGCTTTATATCAGACACAAAGAAACAATGTTCCTTTGCACTGGCTGTCGAAAGGGGAAACTGAGACAGGCATGTTTGTCATGCTGCGGCCTGCCAGAGGAGGGTGCTCCAGGCAAGACCACCCTATGACTTCTGCCATTCTTCCCCCACTTCACGAGTCTAGTTCAATCTTAGTAGTCCTGAGAGTTCCTGTTTCACATTCCTTCAGCAGAACCTCTGACATATTCCACACTCGCTGCAACGTTCCCTGGTATGGCCCCAAGTTCTGGTAGGGGTGCGAAGTTTGCTATCATGCTATTTGGTAAGGCTGGCACCACAACAGGATTTTCCTTGCCTCATGGGAGGCAAAGTGGGTATGTACAACGTGTCTGGACCAGCCCAGCCACTACTGTTGCTCAGAACAATATTTCCAGCTGCCAAAGAAAAACTCAGGAGTTTGAAAATGGGACACTCCCAGAGGCAATGATGAGCTGAGACAGCATTCAGAAACTCAGGTAAATGGTCATTCTTATCAGTAATGGAGGCAAATTTCAGGATGAGCAACAAGGACAATCGGTATTTCTGTGGTGAATGAAGGGAAAGAACATGATGCTGATCATCCACTGCTTCTCTACTGGGCCTGAGCTACACATGGATATCACTGGGCCAAGCGTAATGCTTGTATGCACAAATGGGGCTGCTTTTCCTGGTGTTGGGAGCCTTCCTACACTAGTGGCCTCCCTGTATCCAGCCAACAAATGAATTGCACTGAGAAAGCCTTCAGGAAATGGGCAGTTTATAATTGGCTTCCTAATTCCTATTATGATCATGGACAATAATGCTGGCAAGGCAACGCAGTGTGGGCTCTTGGATTGTAAGCTTTCTGGGGACAGGCCCATCATCTTGTGTGTTCTGGGTTTATACAACACAACATGACTAGGGCTCCTAGGCACTACAGTAACATTAATAATGGAGGGAATGAGTGGAAATGGAAAGAGCTATCCTAGCTAGCCCCACATCCCATGCCACGGGAACCCTTAGCTACCTCTGCCTTTAGGGGAGCTTTATATCAGTGCAAAGGGGGCTTAGCATGAGCCAGCATCTGGCTCCCAATCTAACAATTTAAAAGGTCTCTGGTTCTGCCCGGAAAGTACATGCTCCACATGCTTACTGGAACACGAGCCCTTGTATTTCCAAAGTGGTGTGCAGTGGTTTTTAAGTGGCACAGTTCCCATTAAATCAATGGGACTCATACTGTTAAAAGCATACAAATGCATATAAAAATTTAAGAGGAAGTGGCTACTCTAGGTTCTGTACTTAGAGATTCCAAAACCATTTTTATACTATTTCTGTATCTTTGAAGGTTAATTGCTAGCTTTTATCTATAGCTGAAAATTAAATGAGCCAAAAATCATAACACTACCATGCACGAAAGCTGGAAGGAAATGTCTGGCATTAGGTCACCACCATTCCCATTAAAAACCAAGGCACACATGACTAGGATCTTGTATCTCCCGCCTGAGGCTGCTTATTTTATGGACTCCTGTTTTTTAAAAATCATCATTATCCTGCATTTTCCTGTGTTGGAATAATATTCCACCTTCTGTCGTAGCTCAAGGACTGGTCACTATGCTCTGTCAAATATCTCAAACACACACAACATTCAGATGCACGTAATAAATATGGCACTCACTTTTCAGCATATTGGATCACTTCAATTTTAGATGACAATTTAAGATGATCCTGTGGGAGTTTGGACATTGGATTTCAGAGAGAGCCCCAGCGCCAGTAAGATTACACCCAGATTCCTGGGACTGAAAATGGGGGCAACCACATTCCTGAGCCCTTCTGAGACTGTTATGCAATACAAGTGAGACTAAAATACATCCTTATCTTCATCAGCTTCCCAATATATGTGATGGAACAATGTAGTCTCCCTCCTGTCTAATTATAAAGCAGACTTACAAATGGCTCCTAGAATATTCATGCTTTTCTGGAATGCTTTCCAAAGAGAGTTGCATGAAACACTCTTATTACAAACCTTAAGACTGGAGCACAGAAAAGGTAGCATGACACAGTGCAGTAAAGCTGCTTGATTTAAGTTGGTCCAGCCCAATATAGTTAAAAATTAAGTACCTTGTGAGTGGAAAAGTGAACTCACTAAAGGCTTGTCTACAGGGGAAGCTAGTGTTGTAAATTTAAAGCACAACAGCTATTTGGCACTATCTGCCTATGTGGACATTCGTATTCCACACTAAAAATGCCTCTGTGCCATTGAGCCTAGTCCATTTTAAGCTAAACTGAAAAAAGGCTCTCTCAGTGCAGAATAAGAGAATGTTCACATGGGGAGTTCATGAGTAGCTATTGGACTTTAAAATCACAACCTAGCTTTTTCACACTAACTTCCTGTGCAGACAAGCCTTAATATTGAAACATACGCGGCAAGTTTTATAAAATAAAAAGGATAATGAATCATTAGGGAGATAAAAAAGCAGCTTAGACTGCTGCCACTCAACACAATGAAATATCAGTTGCTGACACTTATTTTAAGCTAATGTCTGGGTACGTCTACAGTATGAAATTAATTCTTACTTATTTTATTTGAATTT
Source organism: Gopherus evgoodei (assembly GCF_007399415.2). Lineage (NCBI taxonomy): Eukaryota > Metazoa > Chordata > Testudines > Testudinidae > Gopherus > Gopherus evgoodei. The sequence continues at coordinate 18,178,343 of NC_044331.1, forward strand.
TTGGAAGCAATTTTATACATTCGGTGTTGTGTTTCCCCACTAAAGCGCGTGAATTCGGCAGAGTGCGTCCACAGTACCCAGGCTAGCATCATTTTTTGGCCATCGTGAACAGAGCCGCAGCGCTTCTGCCTCTTTTTCTGTGTTGTCCTGTCCTGGGCTCCGTAGAAACTACAGAAGGCAACAAATCCCCGCCGTTTTTCAGCCATTGTGAACAGAGAGATTCCGCCACAAACTCTGCTCTCCTGCTCTTGCAGCTCTAATGAGCTTCCCGACTCCCTGAAAGCTACAGAAGACAACCACTTACCACCTTTTATAGGCCATCTTGAACCGAACAGCTCGTTTCACGCCCTTTTTCCAGGATTACCTGTGCAGGTGCCATAGCAATGGCAAGCATGGAGCCCGCTCAGATCTCCGCTGCAGTTTTGATCATTCTAAATACCTCGTGCAGTATCCTCAGCCGTACGTGCAGTACCTGCAAACCAGAGAGGACGCGACGACAATGCAATTACTATACTGATGAGGCATGGACACAGATATTCCTAGAAGCATGGCATGTGGCGGTTGGGAGATTATGGTGCATTGGGCCTGGTTCATGCTGTGGAACGCCGATTCTGGGTCCAGGAAACCAGCACAACTGGTGGGACCACAACAGTGTTGTGGGTCTGGGATGATTTGCAATGGCTGCGAAACTTTCGTATGTGTAGGTCCACTTCATGGAACTTTGTAACTTGCTGTCTCCTGCCCTGAAGAGCAAAGACACCAGAATGAGAGCACCCTCACCATTGAGAAGTGAGTGGCCATAGCACTGTGGAAGCTTGCATGCCCGACAGCTACTGGTCAGTCAGAATCAGTTTGGAGTGGCAAATCTACTGTGGTGGCTGCTGTGCTGCAAGTAGCCTAACGCAATCATTGACCAGCTGCTATCAAGGGTAGTGACTCTGGGAAATGTGCAGGACCATTTTGATGGCTTTAATGCACTGGGGGTTCCCTAACTGCAGCGGGGCGATAGACGAACACATTTCCTATCTTGGCCCTGGCACACCAGGCAGCAAGTACATAAACCTAAGGGTAACTTTTCCATGGTGCTGCAAGCACTGGTGGATCACAAGGGACATTTCACCGACATCAATCGTGGGATAGGCTGGGAAAGGTGCATGACGCTCGGATCTTCACAAACTCTGATCTGTTTGAATAGCTGCAGGAAGGGACTTACTTCCCAGACCAGAAAATTACTGTTGGGGAAGTTGAAATGCTTATAGTTATCCTCGGGGACCCAGCCTACCCCTTAATGCCATGGCTCATGAAGCCGTACACAGCATCCTAGACGTAGTAGGAGCAGTTCAACTATAGGCTGAGCAAGTGCAGAATGGTGGTAGAATGTGCATTTAGACATTTGAAAGTGCGCTGGCGCAGTTTACTGACTCAGTTAGATCTCAGCAAAACCATATTTGAATTGTAATTGCTGCTTGTTGTGTGCTCCACAATCTCTGTGAGAGTAGGGAGGAGACATTTATGGCAGGGTGGGAGGTTGAGGCAACTCGGCTGGTGGCCAATTTCACACAGTCAGACAACAGGGTGATTAGAAGAGCGCAGCAGGGGACGCTGCGCATCAGAGAAGCTTTGAAAGCCAGTTTCATGATTGGCCAGGGTACAATGTGGCAGTTGTGTTTTTTTCTCTTGAAGTTACCTGCCCCCCCATATATATATGAAAGGAAATAAAGTCTAAATTGTTTAAAAACTGTTCTTTATTATTTGTTGCACAACACATTGAGACAAATCAGAAGGCACATGGGGGAGGGGATGGGGGGGTGGAGGAGGAGGGAAGGGCAAGTCAAGAAATCAATCAAAAAGTTCACATATGCCAGCTTTCTGCTGCTTGGGCGATCCCCTGGGGTTGTGTGTATGGGTCCCCATAGCCTCCCCCCTCATGTTTCTTGGGCATCTGGGTGAGGAGGCTTTGGAGCTTGGGAAGGAGGGAGGGCTGTTATACAGGGTCTTGCTGCCTTTTCTGCATTAGATCCACCATACAGCGAAACACGTCAGTTTGCTCCCTCATGAGCTTGACCATAGCTTCCTGCCTGCTCTCATCACGCGCGTACCTCCTCTGTTCATGTTCCTGTAATGCTTTACGGAACTCCACAATTGTTCCTCCACGCATTCAGCTGGGCCCTATCAGTGCGGGCAGGGCCAGCTCTGGCTTTTTTGCTGCCCCAAGCAAAAAAAAAAAGGGGGGGGGCGGGGCCACTCGAGCAGCAAAGAAGAGGGAAAAAAATGACGCAGCTGGAGTTGCAAAGCAGGGGGAGGGAGAAACACAGCGCGGCTCCCATTGGCCTGGATCAGTGGATCAGGCCAGTGGGAGCCGCGATCAGCCTAAGCTGCGGACGTGGCAGGGTAAACAACCAGCCCAGCCCAACAAGGGCTTTCCCTACACAAGCAGCGTCCCAAGTTTGTGAAACACTGTCCTATGCTATAAAAACACCTGCAATTATTCCCTGTAACTACAGTAAAGGTAAAGATAACCACTTCACAGTATCACTGCCAGTTATGTCAATCAACAAGCAATTTATAGCCAGGCTCTAGCCAGTGACCAGTGCGCACATCACTAGCCCACGTTATTGTGTGCTTATTACTGTTACTGTCATCATTTCACTTTCATGTTGCATCTTGTCTTAAGTTAGATAGAACGCTCACTGGGGCAGGGGCCCAATCATCCTATGTGTTTGTACAGAGCCTCACACATTAAGGGTGCCTGAGCCTGACTGAGGCCTTTGGGTGCTACTATAATAATAATAATTAACAGAAGAAGATAGTCTAATGGAAATATTACATTGCCGTGCATTCACGGCCAACACCACTTGGGACCTTGGTGTGACATGTTGGGGCACCATTATCTTAACCAAAATCAAAACCAAAGATGAGTAAAAAAATGGTCCCTTTGTGGCAGGGTTTAATCCAGTTGCCCTAACCGAAATTAATAGTTGTGTAAGAGCTTCCTATCAGCTCCCATTGCAAAAAAATACACTAGCCCCCAATACTTTCCTAACAACTTTCTCTTGATACAAGCTGTTGCTGGGCGCTATCCAACTTGTTATCAGTTCTGGCGCTCACCCCTGTATTCTAAGTGATGCCCTAGCTTGGATCACACTTTCCTTTGCAGGGGCAGTGAGGCCATTACATTAGCAGAGCAAGTTACATGATGCCTTCTGCACTGTTCTGATTGTGTCTGATTACCACTCGAGTACATGACATGTCTTTACAGAGGAAAGCTGGACAAATATAGAAGTGTTTGCTTCCCCTCATTGACTTACTTTCTAGACTATACCCTGTTCAGCTTACTTACGTGAGTAGTGCCACTGACTTATGTGGGACTACTCACAAGAACCAGCCATGATTTGGCCCTTTATTTTCAGTTCAGGAAATGAATCTGATATCCAGCATAAGCAGACAATTTTTGGTGTAGCTCTTAATTCAAAGACAGGTTATTATTCAGTACTCTTTTTTATTGCTATTTTTAAATGTTTGATAATCACCCATCAGTGCAGTATTATAAATGATACAGGAATAAAGACCACTGATCTGAATGAAAATGAATTATATTATTATGATATAGCCTTCACATTGAGATTATTCATTATTATTATTAAAAGCTGATCTACGAACAGAATATACAGCATAATTCATACTCAAATAACAGAAAACAGTGGGTCTATATAGCATTCTTTGCTTCCTGGTATTCGTGGCAAGGAACTAGCTTGGCATGTGAGCTCAGGCTCTGAGCCTGCAATGAACTCTGCATAAGTAGATCCTTGAACCCATGGTAATTTAATTGACAGAGGGGTCTGCTTGCACTGACCTCATTGCTTAAGACTACAAATGAAATTACTTATTATATACTAAGTTTCTGTACGATACAACACAGAGACACATTTAAAAACAAGGACAGACACTGTTGAGTTTGAGATCAAGTTTTGTTTTAGATCTATCAGAAGTATCATCCGCCTGTTTTATAGGGAATTTTAGCTTAGGAGTAAGAATTTTTTCGAGTTAAAATTTGGAACAGAACAACTCAGGCTGTCACTTAAATCAACAAAACTCTTATACTGATTTTTATGAATAAAGACATACAATTAGCAGCCTGTCAGGCAAATGGATCTCAGGGAAATGAAATGTACAATACACAACGGGACAGCCAATGTCCATAAACCAGAGTTTTCCTACACAAGCCAAGACAGATCAGGAAAGCAAGCAAGTCTCATAAGTCCAAGAGTAATTCCAAACCAACCAACCAAACTAACTCTCATGAAGAGAAAGTAGTAGACTGTTCTTCCTTCACAGAACTATGGGCAGGGCTGGTGCAAGGAATTTTCACACCCTAGGAGCAACTTCCACCTTGCGCCCTCACCCCAGCCCTGCAGCAGCTCCCTGCCCCTCCTGCCCTGAGCCACCCCTCCCACCACAGCAGCTCCCCCCCCCGGGAGCTGTGCAGCAACTCCCCACCCCAGCTCACCTCTGCTCTGCATCCTCCTCTAGCATGCCACCCCCGCTCTAATTCTCCCACCTCCCAGGTTTGCAGCGTCAAACAGCTGATTGGCGCCGCAAGCCTGGGAGGCGGGAGAATTAAAGCAGGGGCAGCATGCTCAGGGAGGATGCGGAGCAGAGGTGAGGAGCCCTGTGGCAGCTCCCCCTACTCCCCTGAGTCACCCCCGCGGCAGCTCCCCACCCCCAGCCCGGGGAGCTGTTGCGAATCTCCCACCCCAGCTCACCTCTGCTCCGCATCATCCCCGAGCTGCCCCTGCTCTAATTCTCCTCTCAGGCTTGCGGCACCAAACAGCTGACTGGCGCTGCAAGCCTAGGAGGCAGGAGAAGTGGAGCAGCGACTGCGCGATGGAACCCCCGTGCTGCTGACAGCGGCTCAGACTCCCTCTCCGTCCCAGCGCAGCGGCCGCTTGAAATGCTTTAAAAAAAATTGGTGGGCGCCCGCTTTATGGTGCCCCCAAATCTTGGCGGCCGAGGCAATCGCCTAGTTGGCCTAAATGGTAGCACCGGCCCTGACTACAGGTGTTTAGAAAAGACCACATGGATTTCACTCTGTAGAATTACTGGTTCATTCTCCTTTTGGGGAGGGAATAAAGAGAGAAGAAAACAGCTCATGCATTATATATAATGACAAGCCCTTACATTCTAAAATGAGTTACTTACACACACTCACACACACTTCCTCAGTCAACCATTTACAGAAACACAAAGTTCCTCTGCATAATAGACTACATAATAGAGCTGGTCAAATAGTATTGAACATTTTTTGTGAGCTACTAAGTGAAATACATAATGAATTCTGGAGCACAATGTTTCCAAGCAAATTATTTATTTTGTATGAATCAAGAACTCAAAAGTTAGGAAATGCACAGAATTAATGTTTTCCTAATTTGCCCCCCTTGAGATTATGCATCATGATATTGTGTTTACTTACATTATCACATACTATTCCCCCCTCCAAGTTCCCTTCTTCATTCCAAGTATCAGAGGGTAGCCGTGTTAGTCTGGATCTGTAAAAGCAGATACAAATACAGCCCCCAGCTAAAACCCCTCCAACGCATCATCAAGGATCTACAACCCATCCTGGACAATGATCTCACACTTTCACAGGCCTTGGGTGGCAGGCCAATCCTTGCCCACAGACAACCTGCCACCTGAAACATATTCTCACCATAACTGCACACCACACCATAATAACTCTAGCTCAGGAACCCAATCATGCAACAAAACCTCGATGCCAACTCTGCCCACATATCTACACCAGCGACACCATCACAGGACCTAACCAGATCAGCCACACCATCACTGGTTCATTCACCTGCACATCCACCAATGTAATATACGCCATCATATGCCAGCAATGCCCCTCTGCTATGTACATCGGCCAAACTGGACAGTCTCTACGGAAAAGGATAAATGGACACAAATCAGACATTAGGAATGGCAATATACAAAAAACCTGTAGGAGAGCACTTCAACCTCCCTGGCCACACTATAGCAGACCTTAAGGTACCATCCTGCAGCAAAAAAAACTTCAGGACCAGACTTCAAAGAGAAACTGCTGACTTCAGTTCATCTGCAAATTGACACCATCAGCTCAGGATTGAACAAAGACTGTGAATGGCTTGCCAATTACAGAACCAGTTTCTCCTCTCTTGGTTTTCACACCTCAACTGCTAGAACAGGGCCTCATCCTCCCTGATTGAACTGACCTCGTTATCTCTAGCTTGCTTGCTAGCACACATATATATACCTGCCCCTGGATATTTCCATTACATGCATCTGAGGAAGTGGGTATTCACCCACGAAAGCTCATGCTCCAAAACGTCTGTTAGTCTATAAGGTGCCACAGGATTCTTTGCTGCTTTTACAGATCCAGACTAACACGGCTACCCTCTGATACTTGACACCATGCAAGGCACTGCATTTAGCCGTATGGAATGGAAATCCATCAACCTCATGAAGAAACTTGCACAAATACAGACAGATATCATCTTCCTTTCCAAATGCAAACGGATGGACATCATACCAAATGGACTAAAGGTAAAAAATCCACTGCTATCTACATACTACACGACCACAGTGAGAGATTATGTCATACTCTATCAAAAAAACTGAGGAACCACCTGATCAGCATCCTATACAGCAAACAGGAAAACATCAAAAAAAGAGCTCTCCAACCTGGAGACTCTCATTAATAACCAAACTTCTATACAAACGGACTTCACTAGAATAAGACAGGAGATCTACATTACTCACTTCACCTCTCTTCAAAGGAAAAAGGACTGTAAGCTGTCTAAACTCCTACCTGCCACATGGGGCCACAACAGTGGTACCCCTAACCCACCCAGCAATATCGTCAATCTATCCAACTACACACTCAGCCCAGAAGAAAAGTCTGTCCTATCTCGGGGACTCTCTTTCTGCCCTGCCACCCCCACCAACATGATACAGTTCTGTGGCGATCTGGAAGCCTACTTTCGCCGTCTCCGACTCAAAGAATACTTCCAGGACAACACTGAACAGTGCACTGATACACGGGTGCCCTCCCACCAACAGCACAAGAAAAAGAACTCCACATGGACTCCTCCTGAGGGTCGAAATGACAGCCTGGACCTATACATTGAATGCTTCCGCCGGCGTGCACAGGCAGAAATCGTGGAAACAACAACATCGCTTGCCTCACAACCTAAGCCGTGCAGAACGCAATGCCATCCACAGCCTCAGAAACCACCCTGACATTATCATCAAAGAGGCTGATAAAGGAGGTGCCGTTGTCATCATGAACAGGTCTGACTATCAAAAGGAGGCAGCCAGACAACTCTCCAATACCAAATTCTACAGGCCACTTCCCTCAGATCCACTGAGGAATACACTAAGAAACTACAGCATCTACTCAGGACACTCCCTACACTAACACCAGAAGAAATCAACATACCCCTAGAGCCCCGACCAGGTTATTCTATCTACTACCCAAGATCCACAAACCCGGAAATCCTGGACGCCCCATCATCTCGGGCATTGGCACTCTCACTGAAGGACTGTCTGGATATATGGACTCTCTACTCAGGACCCTATGCCACCAGCACTCCCAGCTATCTCCGCGACACCACTGATTTCCTGAGGAACTACAATGCATTGGTGACCTCCCAGAAAACACCATCCTAGCCACCATGGATGTAGAGGCTCTCTACACAACATCCCACACACAGATGGAATACAAGCTGTCAGGAACACCATCCCTGATGATGCCACAGCACAACTGGCTGCTGAGCTCTGTGCCTTTATACTTACACACAACTATTTCAAATTTGATGACAATATATATCTCCAGATCAGTGGCACTGCTATGGGCACCCGCATGGCCCCACAATATGCCAATATCTTCATGGCCGACCTGGAACAACGCTTCCTCAGCTCTCGTCCACTCACACCCCTTCTCTATCTACGCTACATTGATGACATCTTCATCATCTGGACCCATGGGAAGGAGACTCTGGAAAAATTCCACCATGATTTCAACAGCTTCCACCCCACCATCAACCTCAGCCTGGACCAATCTACACGGGAGGTCCACTTTCTTGACACCACGGTGCAAATAAGTGATGTCGCATTAACACCACCCTATATCGAAAACCCACCGACCGCTATGCCTACCTTCATGCCTCCAGCTTCCATCCCGGGCACATCACACGATCCATTGTCTACAGCCAAGCACTGAGGTACAACCGCATCTGCTCTAAACCCCTCAGACAGAGACCAACACCTACAAAATCTCCACCAAGCATTCTCAAAACTACAATACCCGCATGAGGAAATAAGGAAACAGATCAACAGAGCCAGACGTGTACCCAGAAGCCTCCTACTGCAAGACAAACCCAAGAGAGAAACCAACAGGACTCCACTGGCCATCACATACAGCCCCCAGCTAAAACCCCTCCAACGCATCATCAAGGATCTACAACCCATCCTGGACAATGATCCCACACTTTCCAGGCCTTGGGTGGCAGGCCAATCCTTGCCCACAGACAACCTGCCAACCTGAACATATTCTCACCAGTAACTGCACACCACACCATAATAACTCTAGCTCAGGAACCAATCCATGCAACAAACCTCGATGCCAACTCTGCCCACATATCTACACCAGCGACACCATCACAGGACCTAACCAGATCAGCCACACCATCACTGGTTCATTCACCTGCACATCCACCAATGTAATATACGCCATCATATGCCAGCAATGCCCCTCTGCTATGTACATCGGCCAAACTGGACAGTCTCTACGGAAAGGATAAATGGACACAAATCAGACATTAGGAATGGCAATATACAAAAACCTGTAGGAGAGCACTTCAACCTCCCTGGCCACACTATAGCAGACCTTAAGGTGGCCATCCTGCAGCAAAAAAAACTTCAGGACCAGACTTCACAAGAGAAACTGCTGAGCTTCAGTTCATCTGCAAATTTGACACCATCAGCTCAGGATTGAACAAAGACTGTGAATGGCTTGCCAATTACAGAACCAGTTTCTCCTCTCTGGTTTTCACACCTCAACTGCTAGAACAGGGCCTCATCCTCCCTGATTGAACTGACCTCGTTATCTCTAGCTTGCTTGCTAGCACACATATATATACCTGCCCTGGATATTTCCATTACATGCATCTGAGGAAGTGGGTATTCACCCACGAAAGCTCATGCTCCAAAACGTCTGTTAGTCTATAAGGTGCCACAGGATTCTTTGCTGCTTCTTCATTCAGTGCACACAATGGACAGTGCTCACTTACTTTCGTTTATTCCTCATTGTTCCATGTCTTATTTGCTGTACACTAATCAAACCTGCTCTGAAGGAACTCCCTAGCAGGAAATTGATACTTCTGGCATTTTGTAACTTTTGAGTGCTTGAATTTGCAACCTAATTATGCTCCTATAACACAGTTTTTGGATGTTTAATTTCCTAGATTTTTAAAAAAGCAAACTGAAAAAAAAATCCACACCCATGAAAAATGCCAATGAACCCCCCCCAATGAAAAACAAATCAGGGACTGTGAAATCTGGTCTCCCCCCATGAAATCTGGTCTTTTGAGTGCTTTTACCCTATCTATACAGATTTAATGGGGGCAGACCAGTGTTTCTCAAATTGGGGGTCCTGACCCAAAAGGGAGTTGCAGGGGGTAACAAGGTTCTTTTGGGGGGTGGTATTGCCACCTTTACTTCTGCACTGCTTTCAGAGCTAGGAAGTCGGAGACTGGCAGCTATTGGCCAGGAGTCCAGCTCCTAAGGCAGCTCCCCACCAGCAGCACCACAGAAATAAGTGTGACAATACCATGCCACTGTCACTTCTGTGCTGCTGCTTTCAGAGCTGGGTGGCCAGAGAGAGGCAGCTGCTGGCCAAGGGCCCAACTCTGCAGACAGCAATGAAGAAGTAAGAGTGGCAATACCATACCATGCCATCCTTACTTCTGTGCAGGTGCTGATGGCATCTCTGCCTTCAGAGTTGGGCTCCCGGCCAGCAGCCACCGCTCTCCAGCTGCCCAGCTCATAAGGCAGCACCACTGGCAGCAGCACAGAAGTAAGGGTAGCAGTACAACAACCTTCCCTACAATAACCTTGTGGCACCCTCCCCCAACTCCTTTTCGGGTAAGGACTCCTACAATTACAACACCATGAAATTTCAGATTTAAATAGCTGAAATCATGAAATTTACAAATTTTAAAACCCTATGACCACGAAATTGACGAAAATGGACCGTGAATTTGGCAGGGCACTAATTATGTGGCATCATATTGATATCCATGTGGGTCATCAGAGGGGTGGAATCTTTAGATCCATTGCACAGACTTCAGCCTTTAAGGAGTAACTAATAGCAGGACTGTGATAGGCCACCACGCTCCATGTGGAACAGGATGGGGGATGAGATACTTTGCCAGAGGGTTTCACAGATATCTGCTGACAGAAGAGGAATGGTGAGACTTAGGAATCTTCCATTCCAAGCTCTGGAGGGAAGTGCGCTCTAGTGTGTACGGCCTCTTCTGGCCATTTCCTCTAAGCTTAACTCCTTCTCCTCCTCTTTCCTGACCCAGCTGTCTCTTCCTCACGCCTGTCTCTTTGTCCCAAGTCCTCTTGCTGATCCAGTCCCAGTCTCCACTCTAGCGTCTCATCCCAGTACTAGTCTCTTTACCCAGCTCGTTCTATTCTTCCCTCCAGGCTCACTATCTGATTCCTAGTTTCTCCCCCTTTCCACACCCAGCCCAGGTCTCCTTGGCCAGCCATTCCCAGTTTTTCCTCCCAACTCTTTGTCCAATCTGTCTCCCCTCCCCACCACTGGCTTACAGTCCTGGTCTCTATCCCCAGACTCCTTATCCAATCTCAGTCTCTGTAGCTCCTTTTCCCAGGCTCTTTGCCCAGCCGCTCACAGGCCTCCCCAGCTCCTTGTCAGATCTCTCTCTCCCGCTACACTCCTGGCCCCGTTCTTCCTATTAGTTCATAGTCCCAGTCTCCTTGCCCACCCGGCCCCAATCTGCCCCTCTCTCCGCAGCTTTGCATTCAGTCTCATTGTTCTCCCCACAACAAACCAACTGGGTCCCAGTCCGCCAATATTTCCCTCATAGGCTCCCGGTCTTTCCTCTTCCTCCAGCACCCAGGACGAGTTTCTCTCTTCCTTCTCCCATCCCAGTTTTACTAGACTCTTTGTCCCACTCTACTCCTTTCCCTCTCTCCAGTCTGGCTTTTGTCCCATGGCGGGGGTCATTAAGAGTACAGCAGAGACAGGCTTTCTGCTCTCAAGTCCAGTGCTCAGCCCCACCCTGTCCTGGAGCACCTGGCAGCAGCCATTACAGAGAAAATCCTTCTGATCCACTGCAGCCTTGGGCTGGAGCATGCTAAGGCGCTCTGTGGGGCTGGTGCATACACAGAGGGGTCAGCACTAGCAGCTGTGTTAGGTGGACCATGCTACTGAAAATCAAAGAATTCTCCACTGGGCATGTGCAAGCTGCAATTTTTCAATGGTTTGTAAACAGGGCCATCCCTAGCTATTCTGAGGGCATACGCAGACCCCTGGGGGGGCAGGAGGGAATTGCCCCCCAGCACTCACCAGCAGTGCAGCTGGGGCCGGGTTGCTGCACTTCCCACTGCCAGTGAGTGCAGGCCTGGTCCTGCTTCAGTCCTCAGGGGAGTGGGGGCAGGACTGAAGCAGAGCAGGGGTGGGAAGAGATGGGGCTGGAGCGGAGCAGGGGCAAGGGCTATGGGGAAGAAGTGGGGCAGATGCTGGAGTATCATGCAGCTGTGTAGGGCACAAGGGAATTTGGTGTGCCACATTTCCTGGTGCCCTATGCAGCTGCGTACTTTGTGTATGGGTAGGGACGGCCCTGCTTGTAAATTTGCCAAATTTGGGCACTTTTTCAAAGGGGTGGGAAAAGGGATCCCTGATGCAAAGGCCCCCCTCTCTAACTTATGTAAAGTCTCTGCTTCAAAGCATGGAGGAAATAGAGCATTTCAAAGACATCTTGGATGGAAAATTTCAGCCCTAATGGTCAACGTTTGGCAAAGTTATAAACAACCAAAAACAAGGTCTTATAATGGGAAGTATCAGGCAACCTTAATATTAGGTGGTACCTACCACTCCTACCTATATTATGATCAAATTTAAATTAGTTTTATGATTAAATAAATTATGTTTTGGGATGAAATTGTAAAGTGACAAGTAGTGACCAACGGTAAATTACACATTGACAGTAAGAAATAATAAATAATGAGAAAATTAAATTAAAATAGTTTGCATCTAAAATCTTTTGTATAAAGTGTTCAGTGAAAAAATGACAAAAATAAAAATCCTGCAGCTAGCAAAGACTTTTCATGAACTGAGTAAGGCCAGATTTCATTAACTCCACATTTCAAATTCCATTTCCTGCTAGTGTCAGATCCAACATATCTAGAGACTTATTTTTCTCTTAAATTTTAATACCAATTTTTTTTCAAAATGTCATTTAAATATTGTCTCTGGATAAATGTCTCCTTTTTCCATAATAAAGCCTTTGGCTCTCATTCTCTCCCGAAATCTTTAATCTGCTTCACTGTATAATGGATTTTACATCTCATTCACAACCTTGTATGCCCTGTCTTTAATACAGATATATCAGCATGCCAGTGCCGTGCATCTCAATACTAACCCCACAACATTCCTAGATACAAACACTCTCTTGGCAAAGTTTTCTTAAGGGCTTCACTTATTATGTATGCCTTTACTGATACACTATCGCAAAAGAAACATGGCTTCATTTCCACATTTCATTCACACAAAGGATGATTATATGGAACTACTTCCATATGGTATGTGAACAATCAAAGCCAAAAAAATGTTTTAAGTCTGCTAGTATCACAGCAATAACACCAAGGCAGAATGACACGCGTGGTGTTGTGTTGCTTACGTGTCTGGTATATTCATTTTTATAACCAAACCTACCACAATGAAATATAAAATTTAGGAGAGAGAAAACTAAGCCAAAGAGAAAAGCTTTTGTTTGTGTGCTGCTCTCAAATCAAATCCTTCTTAAGAAACTGTCACAGCAGAACAGAGAAAACAATGAGCTATGAGTCTAATCGAAAGATGTCAAAGACAATGGAGGAGTCTTTCCACTGACTTCATAAGGACTTTAGATCAGGCCCTCAATCCTTAGCCATGCTGTAAGATCACAAGAACTGAACTAGTATTTATTTGGACTATTTGCCAACTGTCTTACCACTACAGTTCCAAAAACCTGGAGTTCTGCTCCTATTTACAAATTCTTTCTATTATTATTACTAAATATACCCTGAAACTACACTTCAATTGTCACACACTGGCCACATTCCTCGGTCTGACAAATTTACTGTGTGCTACAGAGGTGGCACAAAGTGCATTTAAACCACCTGGGTTTTACCCCTAGACAATTCTCACTGTGTAGGGGAATCTCTGCTGGTTTAAATGTGGTGTGGCCACCTCCTACGCCAGCAGTCGTCCATCCATGGCATAATGGGAGGAGATAACACAGAGGCAGGCATGTTGTGCACAAGGCTGGAGTGGGAGGGGGCATGGTGAAACAGAGATCCATTACACCTGATCTCCCATTACAGAGCTTATGCCAGCAGCATAGAGTAGGCCTCCTGCCACTCTGACTTCCACTGGGGCTAAGAGGCTGGGGATAAGGAAGCCGCAGCCTACACCTTATGGCTACCACTGTTCACTATGTCAGAGCTGTGCTTGGATGCAGCAGAGAATCAAAAATAGACTTTACTTAGACATGTTGGGCCACATTCTATTCTCAGTTACATCCATTGCAAACTCTATGGAAGTGTATGGAGTGGGAGAGGTACAACTGAAAATAAAGTTTGGCCAAGCATAAAGAGGCCATATGTCCTGATTTTTCATATGATGTCCAGATGTCCCAAGAACTTGTTTGGGGACACCTGAAATGTCCTGTTTTGATTACATAAAAAACATTGGGTTTTGTAATAATTACAATTCTTCTTCCTGCTAAATTAAATAGAATTTGCTCGGTTTACTGGGGGCAAACGGTCTATTGAAATGCATATGTGTAGAGTGAAGAGAACAGTCAAGTGAGCTGCTGATTTGCTCGATATGAATGTTAATCACACCTTTTCAATGTTTTATGATGAACACATTCAGAATACTAAATTACTCGATAAAATCCTCCACTCCAAGAAATATGCCTTTGTCACTACTGAGTTAGAAGGTAGCACTAGCAACACTAGTTCAAATCAAATAAATTATAAGCTTCTGTCTTCTAGAAAAGAATTTCTTGACCCTAAAAAGTATTGCAACAAACGTGTCCCTTTTTAAAAATGTGGTTACATTAGTTATACATAATTATCAAACAACAAGAAATATAAATTCCAGTGTTGGGGAAGCTCTGGCATGACATTTTACAGCCCAGTCTACGTCATCCGAATGTAATGTAACGTGCATCACCAAGACAAACTGTAATGTATTTCAAATTCCATTCACATTTATACAAAATGTAATATACAAGTTATGACACAGAAACAGCATGACAATATTTAGAGATACTGCAACAGGTATTACATATGACTTTATGTACAACAACTCTTCCCAAATCTTATTGATGGTGAATGGCTCAGAGGCTGAATTACAACGATTAACCCTGAAGTGATACAATTGGTGCAGCCCTCCAAGATGGGCAGTTACTCCACTCTTGATCATTGCTAAAATGTCTGTTCATACTTTCACTGATCTCTCTGGCTTCTGAGGGGCTAGACTATCACTCCGCCCTATGCGGCTCTGCAGGGGATTAAGGAGCCAATAGAGCTCCATTCCACTGCATGGTACAGGATTTATCCACATTGTGAGCCCAAGAACAGTTGGGGGAGAACAGGCTCCACACAGCTGCTACTCACCCACTGTGAGCAAGTGGGAAGGGAGGAGGTAAGGATGGAGGCAGAGAGGGAGTCGTGAGGGTTTGGGAGCCGGCAAAGAAACAGCTCTGTCCACCCAAACACCCACTAGCAGAGCCGACTGAACAACAGAAGCAAAATATGAGCTGTGGAGAAACAGTCAGGGGGGTACCTGAGTCGCAAATCTTTCCTGTGGCTCCACCTGGGGCACCACAACTACATGCCACCCTCTACTCAATTCTAACCAAAAGGGCCCAATTCTGCCTCCTTCTCACTCTGGAAAGTACCTTAACCCATGAATAGTGTTACTGAGGTTGACAGAACTACTGATGGAGTAAGGTACTATTCACCATGAGTAAAGGTGGCAGAATCTGCCACAAAATGCACAGATTGACTCAAACACACAATGAGCAGGCACAATCTTAATGTGTCTTTAAACCTTGTGTGTCCTAATTCCTTAAACTTTGTATGTCCTGCACCACACAAGTAGTTAACTTGCCTCTGAACCACAATTGTCTTAGAAGCTTAAAAAAAGGAGTAGAGTTAACTTAAAAACCAGGCATTTTCAACCACATGCAACAATTTCCATAAGACCGTCCATAAGATGTTTCCATGATTTGAAAATGTTGCCACAGTGTCACATATATTGCAACATGAGGATACCCTATAAAATGAGATGCATATCTTGATCGTTATTCCTGATAGAATAAATTGAATTGCTCTTTTTTTTTTTTTTTTAACGGAGGAAAAAAAGCATCTCTCAAATTCTTTCCTAGCTATACTCTAATGTGTGGTATCCCTCATGGAATTTCAATAGACTAATCTAGCACAGACTTTATAATAAGTAGCTTTGGATAACTGCAAACAAGTATATAGTGAAAAGGTCAGACTCTGCAATAGGTTGTGTTAATAGTTAAGCAGAAAACATAGTCAAGGATAAATCAACATAGGATCAATTTGCAACCTACTTTTTTCTGGTGAAACATGTGCCTTAGCTTGTCCCCTCACAAGCCTGCATGTTGAACCATCTCCTGCACAGATTCCACAGTTGTCTTCCTTGGCATTACTCCCAAGTTGTCGATCACAGCCTACTGCCTGCCAACATCAACACCACAGTCAGAAGGAGGGCAAAACTATAGTAGACATGCTCAGGTTTCTGGAATTTTATTTATTATGTTATCCTTTTGATTTTATGAGCTGGCCTCATTCTTTCACAGCATACCTTGCTTTTCAAATTTAACCTACATAGGGTCTTAAAAGCAATTTCTATGATTTTAATGATGAGCTACAACAATCAAATACATTAAGATATTCAAACATAGAAATACAGGAGTCACTTTCCCACTATTTTTCCAAATGTATAAAGCTGGGTGTTGTTCACTACATTATACAAAGGTCAACTATCAGGGGGGTAGCCGTGTTAGTCTGGATCTGTAAAAGCAGCAAAGAATCCTGTGGCACCTTATAGACTAACAGACGTATTGGAGCATGAGCTTTCGTGGGTGAATATCCACTTTGTCGTGAAGTGGGTATTCACCCACGAAAGCTCATGCTCCAATACGTCTGTTAGTCTATAAGGTGCCACAGGACTCTTTGCTGCTTTTAAAGGTCAAATGTTACTTTGTTATTTGGAATTTGTCTGTCATCACCTGCTAAATTCAGTCTGAGAGAACAAAAGCATTTAAACAACCAAAGCTAAATATTAAAGCATCACATTGGTTTTTGGATCCATAGTTAAGAAACTCTTGGCAGTTTTCATGATCTAATATCTTTGTTTTTCAAAATTTAACTGATATGGGCCCAGATCACCAGATAAGTTTTTTTTTCCAGTTAGTTAGTTCACATCAGTTACTTTGAATTTAGAAAACCCTAAAGGTTTTAATTCTGTTTTATCTGAGTTTATTTTGTGTGCTCCTGTCTCCAAACTAAACTTCTTAATGCTGATGCAAATTCTACCTATGGAAAAAGAATCTTCAGAAAAGCGAAGTGTTAAGCAGGCTCTTTGAAAAAATGTTAAATGAAAACCCTCCAAACTATAAAGCACAGATATGTTATATCTGTCCATTTGTATTTGAATCAGTTTCTTCATAAGAATATAGGGCTCAGGAGGGAAAACAGTTTAGCAGAATTTATTAAAAATGTCTATTTGTTAAAAGGGAGATCAATATTTTGTCCCACATATTTTCACCTGAGCTTTTGTACCAAGATATGTGCAGGTGGCATCAAATATTGAGTAACATGTTAAGTACTATCTTGCAGCTGAAGCCTGCCTTGTACGACAAGCTGCTCTAAGCAAATACCCCCCAAAGGTGCAGCTAATCCATTATGGAGAGAAAATCTTTACAAACCAGAAGTGACAATCAGTGAAAAATGCCATAGAAACTCACAACTTACAGCCGAGTTAAAACTGTGAAATTGGCCCATACGTTCCCCTTGCCATATAAAGATGCATGGAAGGGGCAAGGTTAGATGCCAAGAAATGACATATGCTTTCCTGGAGATTAGGGATGCAGTCAGCACACAAAAGGCAGAGTCCTACAATTTCTGTGTAAGCCAGAGATCCAGGGACACAGAAGGCCCAAATCATGCAGACAGGTGCTGGAACTAGGCGTCCTGCCGCACCTCCTGGCTTGACGTGGTTTCCATCAAATACATGATTTCAGGACCGGCGCCAGGGTTTCTTGCGCCCTAAGGTGCATGGCCATTTCGCCGGATCTGTGGCTCCGGTGGAGCTGCTGCAGGCATTCCTGCGAAGGGTCCGTTGGTCCGTGGCTCCGGTGAGCTGCCGCAGGCATGCCTGCGGGCGGTCCACCAGAGCCGTGGGAGCAGCCGACCGTCTGCAGCATGACTGCGGCAGCTCTACCGAGCCGTGGACCACGGATCCTCCGCAGGCATGCCTGCGCAGGTCAACCGGAGCCGCCTGCCGCCCCCCCAGCAAAATGCCACCCCCCCTCAATAATCCTGGCGCCCTAGGCGATTGCCTAGGCTACCTAAATGGTAGCGCCGGCCCTGCATGATTTACACTTTGGTTCAATGGGCTCCCAGCATCCCACAATACAAATTGTTCCAGTGCTCTGCAGGCAGATCCATAGCCAGACATGAAGAGGTGGAGCTGCTCCATGTCTATTGAATTTGCTCTCCCCTGTGCTACATGATAGAGAGGCAAATATAGCACATTCTGCTTGGTAGTTCAGAACTGGGTAATGTGTCACAACTTTCTAAGTGGCAGGAATCTAAAGGATGCAACCAAGGTACTCTCTTGGGCTAACCAGCTTCTACCTTCCCCCAAAGGGCCATCGGGGGAACTATAGCCTCATGGCTAGATCCCGAGTGTTGGGGGACACAGTGGTTGCCTCACCACAAATTTGGACCCTTAGACTTTTGCTTTGAAGGAGACCAAATATTTTATTAGATAGCTGGGTAACAGATGATATTGAGATTCTGATTACTCAGCTGTGGTTTATTGCTTAAACCAAGCAGGCCTGTTTGGCATTGCTATATAATTAATGAGTAGCAGAATCAGCATTACTTGCTTTTGAAGATCAATAAACAAGTGAAAGATAAGATACAAGAAATAAGAGAGAAGGAGCGTTAAGGAAAAGGGAAAGGAAGCACTGTGAAAAAGAGAAAGAAGGAGAGTGTAGGAGATGCAAGCTTCTCAGGACAATATCCATTAATTCAGCATTTTACTGTTAACAAAGAAACAATCAGTATTTCAGCTTGTTATTCCTGTCTCCAGGAGACTTATCAGCCTGCTCTGAATCTGAAATCATCCACAACTGAAAGGAAGCACCTCCAGTACTGGAACAAAATGATAGGAAAGCCAGAAGTTACTGGACTAGATTTTATCCTCAGAGTGGCTTGCAGTCCTCCTGAGACAAAGTACAGTCCCGCTGAAGTCAGTGGCAGAATTCCACCAATTCCAAGGGATCTGGATTTGCCCCATTGGCCTTCAATGGACAGTACACACAATTAGCTGAGTTCTGAATTAAGGTGAATGGCAAACTAGGGTTCAGTATGAAGGGCTCAATACTGTTCCTACTTAGGTCAGTGGGAGATTTACTATTAGTTTCAGAGAGAGCTGAACACGTGGCGGAAAAACAAAACAAAGCAAACCCTCATTGATCTGCAACTACAGTGTGTTTATGACCTCTAAACAGTATGGAGCATGACACACTGCAATTTTGGGGGGCAACTCTTCAACTGATCAAGGCATTTTACTTATTATTCTATGGAATATATGCTCCTCTAGGTACATATGAAGTTGACTAGCAGAAAGAGGGTTAGGAATATCAAAAAAAGCAGACTTCCAAATGCCTGCTCCTTAGGCTCTGATCTTTGATTTCCTCATTAACTGCTTTAAGAAACAAATCTTGTTAATTTTTAACCCAAGGTCATATGGTTTCTGAATTAGTATTCTCCAGTTTAGACACTATTTTATACACTGTGATATCAAGATAGAAAGAAAAACTTCTTTTAGGTTTACCAGGTCGGTGCTTACTTAAAAGGAAGTGGCTTTAGTATCATGGTAAGAATTGCTGCAGAATAATACATTTACAAGAGGAAACTCATTTTTTTCTGCAAGTATAAAGGGCTTGGGTGTGTGCTAACCTGAGAGATTTAAACTGAGTATTAATTTAAAAAGGAAATAAGTGCCAATCTTGAGCAATTATGCACACATCTGTGAGAGGGTGCAGAACAATTTAGACAATGTTGACCATAAACAGTTTAACACATGAAAAGTTGTAGAAGATGACAAATGCTGCCAACATCATACTTCAGGACTGGGTTAAGGATTTAAAAGTCAGGTATAAGAATACAAAAGCCAGGACCTCAGATCTTATATCATTAATCTACCACCTGAGGTAAAGACCAGATGTAAAAATTTTACAGAGACTAGGATGCTTTATAAATTCCCTAAGTGCCCATCTGCATCTCTAGGTGCCTAAATATGTTTGAAAATCTGGCCCTTAGTCCCTTTGGAGATTTTACCTCAGGTCCATTAGCTCATAGGTAGAATCAGACTCATAACTCTCAATACTTGGTCCAGCCACTAGTGTGTTAACATGTTACATTTGCATATACTTTATAAGGCAGAGAAGGGGTATGTTCTTGAGAAGGAGGATGATCCATGGTCAGGGCACAGGGCTGCAACTTGAGTTCATTCCCTCTCCACCACAGACTTCCTGTATGACCTTGGGCAAATCATTTAGTCTTTGGGGTATAGCTTCTCTGCTATATTGTGTCTCAGAATCTGGGCCAGTGGACTTGGCCTTATGGGCCATGGGCTGCAGGGCTAAAAATTGCAGTGTTTGGGCTTCTGCTAGAACCCAGCCTCTGAGACCCTCCGTCCTTGCGGGATATCAGAGTCCGGGCTCCACCATGATCCTGAATTTCTACACTGTAATTTATAGCCCCACAGCCCGAGCCCTGCGAGCCTGAGTCAACTGACCCAGGCCAGCTATGGGTCTTTTATCAGAAGTAGACTTACCCTTTGGGCTTCACTTCCTCATCTGTAAAATGGGATAACATTTCCCTACCTCACCGGTATGTTATGAGGATAAATACACTAAAGATTGTGAGACTCTGAGGTACTACAGTGATGGGGGCCATCAGGGCTTGATCAACCATTTGTGGGCTCAGGGCCAAACACATTTGTGGGCCACCATGGCGAGGCAAGGGCTGGGGGCAAGAGCACAGCGAGATAAAGGGGCAGGAGCAGTTCCCAGAGCGAGGCAGGGGTCAGGGGAAAAGCACAGTGGGACAAGGGTGGAGGTCAGTTCCTGGAGCAAGGCAGAGGCCAGGGGAAATCACAATGGGAGGGTGGAGGGAGAGGATCTCCCCCTGCTCCCCTGGGGCAGCACAGAGCCAGTACCTACCTCTCTCCACTGGAGCTGGATCCTTGAGAGCCAGTTCTCTCTCGAGTTGAGCTGCTGCTACCTGGAGGAGCTGCAGCTGCTCTTCCCATCACCCTGGCAGTTACTGATTGCAGTTACTCCTGTAACCGGACTTTTAATGTCCGGTCAGCAGTGCTACTCACAGATTACAGTTAAGCATATGTGTACATGTTTTGCTGGATCAAGGCCTTAATGAACATTGAATGCACAATAGGTCAATGTTTTCCAACGTGAATGCCTTAAGTTAGCCTCTTAGATCTGTATTTTGATACCTATACAGAGCTGGCCTGATTTTCAGAGTTGCTGAGCACGAACTAATCCCGCTGAAGCCAATAGAAGCTGCAGGTTGCTTGGCATCTTTGAAAGTCAGGCCACTTCTACTAGAGTGACAAAATATGCATTTTGGAGCTAACTTTAGACACTCAGGTTTGAAAATTTTGGCCAAGGGTTTTATTGAAAAAATAGTCAAAAATCACTAATTTGGGGATAAACATTTAAAACAGTTAGTGTTATATTTTGTTTCAGGAGAGAAATTCAGGTTGAATCCAGCAATAGGCAATAATGAATTACTTTCCTCAGCTTGACATTCCATGTCAGCCAGCCAGAAGGTCTGAAGATTTAATGATTAAGGCATTTGTTAGGGTTAATCTACCCCATATGTTGGCTATTTACAGAGCAAAGGGATCGACTATAAATGTTATAGGCAGACTGGGAAAACATCTGCAGGCTTTCGGGCATATTCAGAAATAATTATATTAGGTGATTTTAACATAGATTGCATAAATGAAACAAGTGACAATATAAGCTGTGTAATGTTAGAATAGGGACCATATTACGTTATAAAAGAACCAACATGACAGTTATAAAAAGTGATAAAAATACTATAATGACTAGGTTGTAAGTAAATTCCCCCAAACAGATAAATTGAACTGGTATGTTTTCAGAGAGAATCAGTGGCCAATATAATGTAATGTAACATAACTGGAAACTTCAAATAAAGAGGGTTTTGAGAAATGAGTGCACAGTGTATCTAATAAAGGTTTTACAATAACTGCATTGATTGGGCACCTGCGAATTTGGACAGACTGCAATTTTTTCAGAAAATGTTTCAACCAGAAAATATTTTAGGGCTGGAGCTGAATAAATTATTTTGTTACTGTGCTCTCTTAAATAAAAAGGTACTCGAAAAATATGCAGAGGACCCGATTGTCTGTTAGTATAAATAGGCAGAGTAGCACACGCTTATGCTAACACTGAATAGAGGCCAAATGTTCAACTGCTTTTCCAAAATGTAATATAAGCTGAATATTGTTATGTTCTATTGTTATTAGATAAGATACAACTCAAACATACTAAATTTTCTGTGGAAATACTGTAAATATTTTAACTGAGTTCAGGAAGCACAGGAGCAGCATTAGGCCAGGGTATAAAGTACAACAATACAAATGTAGGAGAAAGATGAAATTGGTATGCTAGAGCTGACTATGTAACTTCATAACTATTTCACAGCTGTGAATCCAGAAATCACTCAGATATTTCAAGAGCTGTTTCTATTGTTCTTATTCTTCTTAGTTTGGTTTCAACTAAGGAAGTAGATTTAAATGAAAAATACAAACATAGGATATTTAATTCTAATTTGTGAAGGTTAACATACAATCTGTCAAATTCAAGAATTTTCATTTTTTAAAACAGATACTTAGATTTAATTATAATGAGAAAATAGACAGGACTGGAAAGCAATAGCATTATTAATTAAGGCCCCAATCCTGCAAGAAGAATCATGCTGGTGGACTCCATCCCCATGCCAAACCCCCTTTTAGAGAACAGGACTCCATGCAAGCACTTGGGTTTACCCATGCAGAGCTCAAGGCAGGATCAGGTCACAAGCTTCAAATCTTTGGGCATTTGAAAAGCTGTCAGAGTTGCATTTTTTAGGGCTGCTTAATCTTCCTTTCCCCCTCCAGCTTTCCACTCACCCACCCAAAGACACATCCAGTTTACTTGAAAATATGAATTATGCTCTCTCTTTGATGTGGAATATTAATGCCCCTTGGGCACTCGAGAGTCATGGATACATATGTCCCACGAAACACTGGAGTTAAAATGCACCAATTCCATTCTGAGTTTGTTTTATGACTGTGTTGTCTTAGACTAAGCTCCTTGGCACAGGGACAACTTGACTTTTCAGAACATTTCAGGACTGAAGACGTTATATACAATAAATAATAATTACTGCCCTGACTTTCTTTGATGTTCTATAGTGCTCTAATTTAATAGATCTGCCTGTCAATTATTCATGTCCTGTTTCATTAAAAAATTGACACTCTAATTCATTGTGCTTTTCAATAGTCTATATTCCAGTGGGCCAGAGGCAGTGAATGTCAGTGGGTATTGTTCTTTCTTAGCATGATGATTTTTTTAACAGAACAGAAATAGAAAACCAATTCAGTCTTATCTTACAATGACATCATTATTGCCCTACTCGCTAGCGAAGCAGGGCAAGCCAAACAATGCATTCTGAAATCAAATTTCAATCTGCTCCCCGTACATTAGCACCTTTGAGTTTCCACTTGCAAAGCTAATTTTGAAAGCTGCATAAATGTTTGCATCCATGCAAAATGCTGGCAAGGAAATGAGAAACAGAAACATGAAAATGAAAGTGAAAATGCCGTGAAAACTTCCCAAAGCAAAACAAAAACAAAAAATTAATTTAGGGGAAGTCTTGGCTTCCTCTCCGCTGGCACATAAGGGTTGAAATACAAAAGAAACACCACATTTCTGCTGAGCAAGAAGATAGACCACAGACAGGCTGGGTAGGGGGTAGTCCAGTGGTGCGCAAACGGGGGCATGTCCTCCCCCCCGCCCCAAGGTGTGCGTGCAAGAGATTCTCCTGGGGGTGTGTGAAGAATCTAGGATTCGCAGCCATAATAGCAGGAGTAGGATAAAAACAAAGTGGGTATTGTGGGGCAAGATTAAAAAACAGAATCCTCCTGCTCCGCAAACAACATGAATGCCCAGGCCAGCAGCTGCTGCTCTCTGGCCACCCAGCTCTGAAGGCAGTGCTGCTGCCAGCAGCAGTGCAGAAGTAAAGGATTACTTCTGTTTACAAGTAATGGGGGGGGGGGGCTTGGCAAATTCCGTGAATGGTAAGGGAGGGCATGACTGGAAGTTTGCACACCTCCTGTAAGGAACAAGGGCAGAAGACATTTTTTTCAGGCATAAGCCAACCTCTAGCTATCAGGGGGTAGGAGTAAACTTTCTCTGATGGCAGGTATCCCACAACTGTCTATTGTAGGGTTTGTTTGCTTTTTTTTTTAACCTTCCTCTGAAATACTATATCTAGAACTGGCCATGCTTGGTGAAAGAATGCTGTATTAGCTGGACCACTTGTCTGATCCGGGATGGCAAGTTCCATGTTCCTATATTCTGCGTGGACAGTGTGTGGAAGGGAGGTAGTCAATGAATTTGCCCACACTATGGATCCATCAAGCCACAAAACCCCACAGGACGTGGTGATCACAAAGAGCAGTAGCTGCTGCTTTAATCCTTCAGCTATCTCCAGGTTTGCCCCACCACAGTTTCTCCCACCCAAAGTATTTTTAACTGGGCTTTGGATAGGGAAACCAAGATATGACATTTAATTTTCTATCTTCAGCTTTACAACAGTAGGAATTAAAACTGAGCTCAGAAAAACAGCCACCTATTGCAAAAGGCAACAAGCACTGTGTGAGAAAACATTTCCTCAGCAGTCTCTGGCAGAAATCTCTCCTTCAAGCATTGAATAGGCTGAAAAGGGCCATAACATTTTGTTTGTTTTTTAACCACAATTGTTAAAAGAAAGAGTATGGCAAACCCGTAAGTGCTTACTCAGGCAAATTTCCTTTTAAATCAATTGGAGTTTGCCTGCTTATACTGATTAAATCCTCAGGACTTTCCAGAAAAAGGATGTCAGTTTTATTTTTATTTTTGTAAGCCACAAAAATTAAAACAAAAGCTATATTGGAATTTATGCTCACACATTGCACAGCTTTTATTCCATGAATGACAGTTACCTACTGTACTTCCTCCCGCCTTATTTGTCTGACATAAACCACATGACAGCAGATGTTAAGGATTTTGGAATCTATAAACATATAGTGAATTTTAAATATAGTCATGGAATTCCTTTTTAGGACCACGACAAGCATGATTATAAAATCCATCCATGGGAATTATACTGCATCTTACTCTAACATTTTGCATGTAGCTTTGCCCTGTTGTAATTGGCAGAGCCTATCATAGTAAAGCGGTCTCTCATTCACTCACAATGTAACCCATGCTCAACCTTCTGAATTATGGGCGGAATCAGCAGATAGCTTATTTCTAAAACGGGTGAAAAGAAAAGTCAAGTAGAGCATGAGAAAAGGCTCACAAAGCTCATGTCTTCACACTGAAGATCAGCAACTCAGTCCCATGCAAAAGATGACGATAACAGGATCTGCATGCGTAAGGAAATCATTTACTGCCATCACTACTAGCATATCACCTCCACCAGTGTTATCCCTAGCTTGGATGGCTCATTAGCTGCCACAGACATTTAAAATTTTGGTTTGGCTTCACTGGATGGGTAACTTGGTTAGGAGACACAAGGTTAATATGCTCCGTTGTCAGATATCAGTACCCTTCAGGTCATGCCATACTGCTTTGGACATGAATACATGACCACAGCATTAACATGGCTGCAGCTACCAATGGGCGGTCTATTCTAGGGCTCCCAACCGTGGAACTGGACTGATATTAGCAGCAGTGGGAAAGGTTAAGAAAATTTCCCCAGAGTGAATGTGGCCTGACTGTAATGTATGGAGCAAGGAAGTTGGGGGTTGAGAAGTAAAGAAGGGAGGGAAAGAGAAAAATGAGGTTGAGGCTTGGAGAATAGGAGCATAACATAAACCAAATTAATGGGGTTACCATCAAGAGACATAATCAGATGCTCAAATCTCTCTGTCCTCAATACCTGGGAAAGGAATGTTAAGCAATGAAGAAAATAGAAGAAAAAGAAATACAATACCAAATATTCACTGCATACTAAGGGGGTCCGCAAAAGAGTTCCTACATATTTTGCAACATTTTATACATGAAGGCAAGAAGCTAAAGAATGTGTTCCGGAACAGTAAATCCACTCCCATCAAATAAAACAGAGTATTTCAAAAGTATTCAATTTTTATTCAAGAGCATATTAAAGCACTGAGGCAGCTCTGAGATTACAGGACTGCCCACTATCGGAGCAAGTGCCCCTCCCCACACACCACTGTTTCCAGTTCAAAAATATACAGAATAGTACAATAGGATCTCATTGAACTGAGTGAGAGTGGGTTTTGGCCTGATGTGGTTAATCTATCAGAAAGCTGTCAAATAATAAATAAAATATACAGGATCCGATTACTCTGTCACCTGCTTTTCTGATTGGGTGCATACACTTTACTTTATATTAAGGCAAATTTGGCTTAGAGAGATTTGAAGGTGATGAATACCCCAATTCAGCAATATACTTAAGCATGTACCTAACTTTAAGCATCTGAGTTGTGCCACTGAAGGAAATGTCACTACCCACATGCTTAAGTACCCCGCTGAATTTGGAACCTACAACCTCATCTGTGCAAAGCTAACAACCCCCCACCCCCACAAGAAAACAAAACACAGCAAACTGAGTACTAGCAGTCGCTTAGATAAGAGAAGAGTGTGGATAAGACAAATTAGAGACCAGAGGGAATCCACTACATATTTGACAGCTTTACAGAAAGAAGGGCTAAAGTGGTAGGAAGTAAAAGTCTCTGCAGGCAATACTCCAGCATTAGCAACAGTAGTTTGGAAAACAAGGTATCTGGCAAAAAGTTACAATTTCGAGCAAAAGTAGAAAGTTACTAAGCACAAAATATAAATAAGGGCTTCTGAAAGACCTTTATAAATGCCTTATTAACATGTTAAAGTGCCTTCACCATAAGCTCCTTCTAATGCTCAGTGAACGGTGTCTGATGTGAATCATTATATACACACACCCCGGGGAGTTCACATTGCAGGCACTTTTGGACGTTACTAAAGTATTTACACACACACGGTAATGTATTATTTCATGGTTGTGTGTATACAAATTCAGGCTGATAATAAATTCAGGCTGAAACTGCCTGAATTTAGAGGTCCGAGTTCCATTCAAAAGATAATATACTTCAATCAAAAGATGATATTTCCTCACTGACCCAGTTATGTCTACACTGGAGCTGGAGTTCTAGCTTCCAGCTCCAGTAAGCCTACATACACTAACTTTGACTGCTTCAGCGCACTAAAAATAGCTGTGCATCCCCTGCAGGGTGGATGGTGGGAAAAGCTAGCTGCACCAACTACAATTCCATCCAAGACCCTAGTTTCTTATTTGGATGGCGAATCCATCCCTCCACCTGCCCTGCTGCATTGACACTACTATTTTCAGCATGCTAGCTTGATCAAAGCTGGCATGTGTACGTGTACCTGAGCTGGGAATTACACCTCCAGCTCCAGTGTAGACAGACCCACCATGGGAAGGGGTTATATTTTGAGACAATGCCAAGCAGCACCAAGGAGAGCATTCTTAATTGTACATGCCCCAAACCTTTACAATACTATGAAGAAAGAAAGAAAGAAAGAAAGAAAGAAAGAAAGAAAGAAAGAAAGAAAGAAAGAAAGAAAGAAAGAAAGAAAGAAAGAAAGAAAGAAAGAAAGAAAGAAAGAAAGAAAGAAAGAAAGAAAGAAAGAAAGAAAGAAAGAAAGAATGGTCTTGTGATTAAAGCACTGGGGTGGGATTCAACAGATTTGGGTTAAATTCTTAACTCTGCCATAGACTTCCTGTGTGGCAATACACAAGTGCCTCAGATCCCAGTCGTTAAAATGAAGTTAATAAATCTTCAGCCAGCTTTTGCCTTTGTCCATTTAGATTGTAAATTCTTCAGGGCAGAGACTTTGTCTTACTATGTGGATGTACAGTACTTAGAACAATGGGGGCCCTGATCACAGTGGACACTTCTATTTTTGATTAAAATAAATAACAACAAAGACAAGGAATACATAGATGTTATTTCCATGCATATTAGTGGCAAAATATTCCTAGCAGATTTACATAAACTTATATCTGAAACGTATTTTAACTGAGGTCTGCTATGGACCAATCCATTTAACTGATACTCTTTGGGATTCTTGATACCCCAACATGTGGTTAGCTCCTGACCCACGTTTGCTGCACTACAGCTAATGGAGCTCACGGAGAGAATATGATTTTGGTATAAAGGCTATCTTGGAACAAAGCACCATGAAATCAATTCTTCCCATCAGTAACTTGCTTTAAGTTGAACTGCTAAGAGGATGGGGAAAAGGACTTGTGCCTTCTTTTTGCTTCTTTCTGCAGCACAAAGAAGACCTGAAAGGTTTTATTTCCTGCTGTTTTTCTTAATTAGAAATTCAGCTTCTCTATAGCCTACAAGTGTCTAGGAGGACTGGAGAACCAGTACCATCCCAAAAGCCAAGAACAACTTTATTTTTATTAGTAATTAAGTACTAAGACCAATTAATATTTTGGAAAAAGGACATTTTTGTGGAAACCTCAACAGTACTTCCCCTTCAATTATAGTGTGAGAATAATAATATATACAAACTCAGATTCCAGTCAAGTGTTCCAGCAAACCCAGTAAAGAACAGACTGGAGATACTTGATATTTTAAGATTAAAAAAAAACAGAAAACCTATTAAAAACAAATTAAATCAAAAATATTTTCTGTGCTTTTTTAGACATCATAAGAAAGCAAAATACGAAACAAGCCCTTTTTCAAAATATTTCTTGAAAGTTACATCTGAAATTGAACAATCCCTTAGTGAAAATAGTTGAACATTAAAACAAACAAACCCAAAGGGAAAGTACACAAAATACCTCAGACTAGCACTCTGAAGAAATAACATTCAGAATGAAGGAAGTCAGGTTCAGATCAGATGACTAATTCAATCTGATTTTAAGAATTAAGCATAGAAAACAGGCAGGATAGACTTCTAACAGCTTATGATTACCATATTTAAGAGATCAAACCAAGAAATATTTACACCTGGGTCAGAGTGTGTTTTATTATTAATTATTATTGTTATTACGTGGCAAGTGTGAAAGGTACCTACTTGGAACATCATAAAGTATATGACATACCCAGCGTAGAACTAATCATGGCAGAAGTTGATGGCACTCCACATGACAGCTAAATTTATACCATATGCTACAAAATATAGCACAGTAACGGTCTTTCTTTTAGACCACAGACTGGCTGACACTTGATGGAAAGTTCAGCTGAGAGTTTATATCAGTTTCGACCGGTTTGTGACAAAACTGCCCTGGTTATTCATTAGGACTCCAGCCTTTCAGCAGATGCACATACATGCTTCCAAAAGCATTGTTCCAGGTTAGGAAGATTATCAGTTCCAGGTGGTGAAATGAATAAGGAGTCCATTCTGTGTTTGGCAGACAAAATAAGGCTTCATGAGTTAAAAAAACAAAAACAAAAAAACAAACCACACACACAAAAACCAAACTGAAGGGTTGGCCCTGATACAGGGTTTGTCACTGGTTAAATGCTGCCCACATGTTTCTGACATGCAGATTTTTTTTTAAACCTCCCTGCCCACAGACCTCCCGCACCCAGATGGACACAGAAGGAACACATTATGGGAAGAAGTAAGGTAGGAGTTGTGCTGCTGTGCTCATGTACAGGGATCAGCTAAATATCAGAAGTTAAGTGTGAAAATCTTCTTGACAGCAGACCTTTGACTCATTCCTGTTTAACATAAGAGCGTCAGATATTTTCTTTGGTAGCAGGAGCAAGGCAGTGGCAAACTAAGATATGATTGAATGGTTTGGCTGAGGTGAGCCTCAAGCAGCCCCCAAAATAACTTAATCGTTTTCTCAAGAAGCTTTTCCGTGCTGCATTCTCCTCAGATTTTACTCTCCCAGAAGTTCCAAACCTCTCTTATCCAGAGAGCAGTTTTGTGGACTCATATTTTTGTTTGATAAGGGCCTTTATTTAGTTTGAATCCATCTGTTAAGTGAAGTACATAAAGTGAATGAGAAATCAGGCTGGACAACACTGATTTAATGCTACAGTAAATATGTACTATACTAAGGAGTGTATACTAGGATCTGGGTTGAATGAGAGAATTAGTGAACCAGATCAACCCTACTAAGAATATGAAAACAGATGGAAGTGAAATCATGCTTATGTTAACAAGGCTGAGATCTTATAAAACTTGCCAACATTTTAAGACACTAAATGAGCAAAAACAGGAATAGCTGGAGAAGAGAATCAGGCAGGCCAATCTCCTCATACTAGTTTTTTGGTGCTCCCAGGCACAAAAGCAAAGATCTCCACATCAGCAGTGTGACATGTTTATTTAGATGAGTTAACTGTAAAAACACTTGCCAAGGTATTTGCAGCCTATGCCAAGTATATGTCAGAACTCAACAGACTGATCTTATAGCAACAACTGTGGAAAATCACAACTTGTGCTGTCTCTCTCCTTAGCAGCTGTTGACTACGCAGCCACATTTTGCAGGAAAGATTATATATCAATTTGTTTATTTTTCCTGGTTAAGTAGAGGTATTGAGAAACATTTGTGTCAGCTTCTGAGGAAGTCTCCAAATATTACTTTTTACTAGAGTGACCTCCCTTTTGTCTCATACCAAACAAAATTCCACTCCCAACTTTTACAGCAATTGATATTATTACCCAATAAATGCAATGTACTGTCATTTAATATGATTCCAGATTTAAGAAGTCATGATATCAGTCACACTTCTTTAATAAGAGAGTTCAAATACTAACGAAACAAGAACTACAAGTTAATAAATCCTTTAAACCACGGATTGTCAATCTTTTTCTTTCTGACCCCCCCACAACACGCTATAAAATCTCCAAAGCCCACCTGTGCCACGATAACTGTTTTTCTCCATATAAACATCAGCGCACACATTAGTGGGTAGCAAGCAGGGCAATTTCTCAGGGCCCCATACCACAGGGGAACCCACAAAGCTAAGTTTCTTAGGCTTTGGCTTCAGGCCTGAATAGCGGGATTTGGGGCCCCAGGCTTCAGCTCCATGTTATGGGGCTTCGGCTAATGCTGGCCCTGCTTGGCAGACCCCCTGAAACCTGCCTGCGGGCCCCCATGAGGCCCTGGGCCCCTGGTTGAGAACCACTGCTTTAAATTATTCATTCAATACCTCACCCAAGTATAATATATTTTGATTTTTATTCTCTCTATGGAGCAAAAGCCCATATTGGATTGTGCCATCACAGAAGAATTTCAGCAGCAAGAGCAGGTTAAAGAAGGAATCTTATGTTTGTGCACAAATATGGATCAGAGAAAAAGTGTCTAACAGTTTATTGAGGTTGGATGAAATTATGAAGCACTGGACCCAAACCCACAAGTCATAGCACAGGGCACGCTAATTTTCTAAGCACCTATTTTTTCCCAACAGATGCTGTAGAATCTTCGCCTGTACATTAGTAGAAACAACAATGAAAAGAGGCATGATGAAGAAGAGTTCTTGGGTCATTCCATTATCTTTACGTATGTAACAGGGCTCCCCTTGCCTGTCTCAGGAATTAAGCTAATACTACTATTTGGTGACAGGTTTCAGAGTAGTAGCCTTGTTAGTCTGTATCAACAAAAACAATGAAGAGTCCTTGTGGCATCTTAGAGACTAGCAAATTTATTTGGGCATAAGCTTTCATGGGCTAGAACCCACTTCATCACATGCATGGAGTGGAAACTATAGTAGCAGGTACAAATACACAGCACATGTATACCTGTGCTGTGTATTTATACCTGCTACTATATTTTCCACTCCATGCATCTGATGAAGTGGGTTCTAGCCCACGAAACCTTATGTCCAAATAAATTTGCTAGTCTCCGAGGTGCCACAAGGACACCTTGTGGTTGTTACTACTATTTGGGTTATTCTAATAACTGAATAGATATAGTTCGAAGTACTTGGTGTCAGCCATACAGAGCATAGGAGCACCTCATGATACTAGA
Organism: Gopherus evgoodei; assembly: GCF_007399415.2. Lineage (NCBI taxonomy): Eukaryota > Metazoa > Chordata > Testudines > Testudinidae > Gopherus > Gopherus evgoodei. The sequence goes on from NC_044331.1 coordinate 18,210,263, forward strand.
AAGAGACACTGAGGGAAGCCCTTATAAATATACATTTAAATTGTTCTCCACAAGTTCAAATACTGTCAGACTGGATTCAAACTTCTCAGATATACAAACTCCATGCAGCATACTTGGCGGGAGGGTAGGACTTTATAGTAGACAATGGAAGTTCCATGGCATTCTTTGTAAGAGCCCAAAAATCCTGCTGTGCTGCTTGCAATGTATTATATCCCACATGCCTGCCACTCTGCACCCCAACACAGTGGTCATGTTTAAATGATACTTTGGGCATATCAGTGATACTCTGTGAAGCACTTTGTCATCCTCCCAGCTGAGAGTTGCTCTAAATACTGGAGATACCACTAAAAAAAAAAATCAGTATTTGCCAACTGCTCCCACAGTTACTATGGCTATCTTCTATTTTAAAGATAGGGGGAAATGGAGCAGTATCAGAGACCACTGTGCGGTTCTGTTGGCAACTGCTGACTCTTCAATGGGATCACTGTATAAAATTGTTTTTCTATTTCAGAGGCAGCAGATGCATTATGTGTTGGTGTGACTGGTATTGGGAGGACGGAATACATAAAAGTCACATAAAATCAACAGTAAGGTCCAGATCACATACTAGGGTTGCTGTAATCCATGCACCACTCTTTTGCCAAATGTGTCAAATTTTCCCCTATAACAGAACTACTTCACTCATCAGGCCATCTCTTGCATTTGAGTCACACACGTTTTAGGCATTTAATAGAGCAATAGCCACTTGCAGAGAGAAGGAGTTTAATTGCAATACCATATCCATGCTATATAAATGTATACTGTACATTAAACCACAGGCACAATATTCCTTTGCTAATGGGAAACTGGTAAGGTTGGCAAGCCTCAAATATGATTATTCTTTTCTTCTTCTGTACTTGCTTGCATGGATGATATAATTCCAATAATAAGTATAGATACAGATCTATACCTAGTAAAATTATCCTAAATATCTATTAGCCTAGGTACAGCACATACTGACTATCTCTTCTACAATGATTCTCAACACCTAGAATGATTGCTTCTTGGAACAGCTAGTTCTACAGTACACAACAAGATAAGTTATTCTCAACATTGTCCAAAGTATCATAGGGGAGTACGTTCAAGAACTAATTCTGGTTGAGCCACTAAGAAGTTTTGCCCACAGTGGCCCAAAGAATACCTCATATAGCCATGCATACAGGGCACCCTTTGTATGTTTATTTCACACAAGTGAAGCTCACTTGCCTGTGTAGCACCATCCCACACTCACTTCCAGAAACCTCTCAGCCTGATAGTTTCCAAGTAAGGAGAAGGGGTGTATAGTGGGCAGGCTAGAGGGAGCAGTGGGTGGAACATGAGTGGAGCTAGGAAGGTTGCACAACTGAATGAGTATCAGCTGGCTAAAACAAAAGCTGAGAGGAAAAGCGATTAAGGTAAGAGGGAAGTTTTTTAAAGAGCTATGACATCTCCTTTGATAAGGCATATTTGTCCCGGGATTGTCAAGGTAGCACATAGTACTGGGGGCTGCTGGATGTCTTGCTATTCCAGGGCACCCACATAATAACAGTAGCCAGAAATGCTGTGTACATTTTTGGGTTCCAGACCTAGCCATGGAGATCCATGCATTCATCATCACCAGGCTCCAGTACTGCAATGGGCTAAACCAGGGTATGAAAGTAAAAGCCACAAGAAAGTTTCATTTGGTTCTAAAAGCAGTGGACCATCTGCTAGTTAATACAGATTAACAGCAAAAATTCATTCTGATACCGTGGGTGCTACACTCATTCCCAAACCAATACTAGTTTCACTCCAATGTTAGCCTTGCTCCTAATCTACAGAACACTCCCCGAGGTGGGCCCTAACAGCCAGGCATTGGCTGTCTCTTCAAGGCACACCACAGCAGCCATGTTAAGCAGGAATTTGGTGTCTGACAGAGCCTTGCATATGGTTCTTGGTGCTGTGAGTAAAGCTCTCGTAGTGCCAGGTCTTCTGGTATAGAATTTCTGTCCATAAATGAGAAGTGCCCTGCATCTTACTATACAGAAGCATCTCTTTGGGAAAGCCTTCCCACAATAAGACCACTTGGTGCACAGGAATGCTTCCCTAGAAATAAATAATAGGAGTCAAACATACACTCGGGGGTGGTTCTTTGTATTTTGCCACCCCAACCATGGCAGTCAGGCTGCTTTCGGCGGCGCACTGCAGGAGGTCCGCCGGTTCCATGCCTTCAGCATACCCGCCGCCAAAGCACCGGGACCGGCGGGCCTCCCACAGACATGCCGCCAAAGGCAGTCTGATTGCCGCCCTCACAGAGACCAGCAGGCCGCCCCCCATGGCTTGCCGCCCCAGACACACGCTTGGTGCGCTGGTGCCTGGAGCCGCCCCTGCACACACTACCCAAATCCTTCAGCCACAGAAATTACTACCAACCCTGTTATTGCTCCAGTGGAGACAGGAGCGAGGCCTTAATGAAATGCAAGGCTAGAGTGAAGAACACACTCCTTCAGAACAAGTGTTATTTTATCCAATTTACTCAGATGCCAGAGTGATGGGCATACTAGCTAGTTTTGATACATTACACAGATTAAAGTTGGCTAGATGTCTGAGAACAAAGCTCTGAATATGGATGTTATTAAATATTATTAACCTATACAATATCTATGGCCATGACAGCTAGGTCCTTATGAATAAAAGCAGAAGACAAAACTTTCTATAATGGGTTGTATTTAAGAACTGCTAGTGCCTACAGAAACATTAGTAGCCATGTTCCCGGGTACAAAGATAAACAAGAACAGAGCAAAACAATTTTACATGGAAACCCCAAACAAATGAACTTTCCATCATGCCTTAACATTCTATAATAAAAGAAAAATGTCTCTCAAAGGACACTTTAGATAGACAATACTGACATACCTGACATATTCCACTGATACACATATCCAGGGATTCAACATTACAGCGAGTACCATCTAGTACTTTAGGGGCAAGCTCCACAACCAATTTTTTCCCCAAAGCTTGACACTTTAAGGCACATGGTGCACTGGGATCATTATACACAGGAAGCCACTCATAAAAGTGTCCTTGGTACTTGACATCATTGTAGGCTGAACACTGTTGTGCTCTGAAGTCACCAACATCTGAAGGGCAGTCCTAAGAAGAAATAACAGGAAATCATTTAAAATAAGAAGCCACCTCTCATTTGGGACCATGGTGTCTGATGAATTATATAGAAACTACCCAAGTTGGCTTGGAGAAGGATTAGCTCAACCTAAAAGGCAGCCTATATTATAGGTCCTATTTTAAGGATTAAAACACTGTATTTTGCTTAATCCACTATTTGCCGTGAAGGTTACAGTGTAAAGCATGTTACCATAATAGTGACCCCACTAGCACAAGTTCATATATATCCCTAGCTTTTTTACAATGGTTCATACACTAAATAAATTGTTTTTCAAATTGGCTTCTGTAGTAAAAATTGGCTTTAAAAGAATACATATTTTTGAATCACTAAGATGAGATCTCCAATATATTTAATACTTGATACTTTCATAGCTTCTTTCATCTCAGGATCTCAACATGTTTTACAATCATCCAAGAAGTTTCATACAAGGTATGGCTTGCTAGCCCCATTTTACTGATAGAGAAACAGAAACACAGAGAAGTGAAGTGGCTTGTCCGCCGTCACACATGGAGCAAATGGCAGAGTCAGGAGTAGAGCCCAGAACTTCAAATTCCCAGTCCTATAATCTTACACAAAGACATGCTACTTTTCATGGGAAAACAGTTTTAAAAATAAAACACACCTCAATTTTGTCATCATTGAGCAAGTAATTTAAGTTTTATTTAGAGAACTCAATTTCTTTGTTGCCCAAGCACATACGGCTGAATTATTAAATATATGGAATTTCTTATTTACAAATAATTTTTAAAGGTTTAGTACATGTAAGCATTTAACTCAAACATAACATAAAATTATAGCGGCAGCAGTGAAGGCATACATAGATTAATATGAAAAGAACTTTGGGAAGGATCTGACAAAAGAATTAGTGTGTCAAACAATCTCTCACTAAAGACTCCATTTTAAAAGTATGGCCGGTGTTAAAAAGTCTATATGCTAGACTGAATGCATATTCTTCCAAGAATTCCAGCTACACATATATACCATATGTGAGAGTGTTTCCAACAAACAAAGTTTTATTTTCATTGGACATAAAAATGAAAGACTGTGACATGTAAACTAAATTCAGGAAACTTGTTACTCAGTGTCAGCTAGCAGTGCTGCACCTGAACAATGCATCAATGCCATTCAGATTGATGGATTTAAATCCTCCGTGGAAAATGCTAATGCATTTACAGCTACATTTCACAGCACTGGCTATAACTTGCAGTAGCTGGAAGAGAGATTTATATGAGAAGGGTAAGAGTTCCACTCTGATTATGAGTCCCTTCTAAAAGCATCCTCTTGCTGCCACCTCAACCACATGTATACAGCAGGACAAACTGCAGAGAAGCCATTGCATTAGCCTACACCTCTTTTCAATGCTCTACCTTGTTTATTTTAGTTTTGGTATGAAGTAGTAATCAAATTATGCTACTGGCTTATTTGTACAACACATAAAATATTTTATTAAAACAATAATCCTTAATGTTTCAGACTGGTGTGCAGAGTTTTATCCAAATACCTTCTGTAAGTCAATGGGACCCATGCAGTAAAACCCCTGCCAGTGCTTTGAAACTTCATCCAATGCTAACCCTTAACAGTGAAAGTAGCTCAAAATGATGTTACTACATTGTATTATTATTGTATTTAACATAGGACAATTTCATTTGCCAGTTATGAGTCAGATTTGTTTAGAAAATACACAGAGTGAAAAAGAGAAGTTACTTAACAATGACTGTAACTCTTCGAGAGTGTTGCCTCTGCAAATTCCTACAAATGGGAATATGCAGAGTCTACCTCAAATAACATCATACATATGCTGCACCAGATTCTTCTCTCATGTGCAGCACTCCCACTTCAGAGAAATTCATAGGACTTTCACTGTTATAATAGAGAACAGAATTTGACTGCCTCTTATCTTCCACGGAAGAGAACCTAAAGAGTAGAGAGGAGTGAAGAGACTCAGACATTTTTATGGGCACTGCATGGTTCTCTTCTATCACAGTAAATGAAGTTGCAGCTAGAGGATAAGAATAACTTATGGAAGTTAGTTCTGAGTCAAGTTAGAAGTTATATGTCAGATCACAGAACCCTCTCTGGGAGCTGCCACCCAATGTGCCAAGACTACTTCTACCCCTGCCTTCCCTGCCAGCTCAGGACCCCAGCACCCTGTCTTGCTGAGCCAGACACTCCCATCTGCTCCAACAAAGACCCAGGGTTGGAATTACTTGCCCCAAAGCTAACAGAAGTGTTTCTGTCTTTAACACTCAGATGCCCAACTTCCAGTGGTGTCTAAACCCAAATAAATCTGTTTTACCCTGTATAAAGCTTATACATTGTAAACTCATAAATTGTTCACCCTCTATAACACTGATAGAGAGAGATGCACAGTTGTTTGCTCCCCCAGGTATTAATACATACTCTGAGTTAATTAATAAGTAAAAAGTGATTTTATTAAATACAGAAAGTAGGATTTAAGTGGTTCCAAGTAGTAACAGACAGAACAAAGTAAATCACCAAGCAAAATAAAATAAAACGTGCAAATCTATGTCTAATCAAACTGAATACAGATAATCTCACCCTCAGAGATGCTTCAGTAAGTTTTCTCCTCAGACTGGACACCTTCCAGGCCTAAGCAGCTGCAGAGCCACCTTTCCATTATACAAACAGAAGCATAGACAGCCACCCACAGAATAACCAGGGAGTGATGTCATTAGACAGGGTTGTGACATGATGTTGTTACAACTCATTATCACCGGGTGCTGATGCAATGTCGGGACAAAAACATCATCATGTCAAGACATCACTCACCAGTTATTTTGCAGCTCCCACCAGCTCAATACTACACAACAGCTACTTTTTCCTCCCACTCACTTCTTGCTGCTTGAAAGGAGAGTTATTTCTCTTTTTTCCCTATTCTCTCTTGGCTACTTGGAAGGGCACGAAGGAACCAGAGCAGCTCTTGTTTCTTTGCTCACTCCACCTGCCTCACATTTCAGCTTTACTCAAACACAGAGACTCAACAAGTGCCTCATGAGTGACCCCAAAGAATTACATTTTTATCATTTACTATTTGTATTATAGGAGCACCTAGAGACCAACCAAGATCACGGCCCTGTTGTGCTATGTACAGCACAAATATATGGAGCGAGCAGAACTTCCAATCTAAACAAAAAAGACAGACAAGAGGTGGGAAGAAAGAAATGCAGAGGATACAAGCAAAGTGAACAATATGATGGTTTGCGAAAAATATGATGGTTTGCAAATGTTAGTTCCAATTTTGGGGGAAGAGGGTGATTAAATAAACAGAAAGGAAAGGAGAGGAGATGTGAATGGAAAGAGGTTCAAAAGTTCAGAAGGCAGGCACGAAAGATGGCCTGAAGGGAAGTGATTGTACAGGCATATACAACTAATCAGCTACATGTGGCTGAGAGCCATAGGTTCTACGGTGATGAGTGCATCAGTGGCATGATTGCTATAACTAAAATAAAGGTTAGAGATACAGGCACATAGAGATATACAGATAAAATATTATTGGACTAAAAATATTTATAGGTCAGCCAAGATGCTCAGAGCGGGGTGCAATGATGTTAACATTACTTTGTGATTAATATGTGAAGCTAAGGAGACGATTTGAATGCACTGTATTTTGAACAGATGTAAGAATTATCTGTGCACAATGGAAGGTGATAATGGAGTTTGTGTGGGCAAATCTCTTACTACATTGTGTTATTTCTGACTCGGGGAAGTCACTCTGGCACATAACACCACACAATTAATGCAGAAATGGCCCAAATAACTTGCTCTCTGAATAGGACCCTAAGGGATTATCTTTAACACTTCCACATACTGCACATCGTAGCATTAGAATTTAACAGTATACATGAAAATGGAAATATAAAATAGAGGGCTTAAGAAAGATTGAAAATCTCACTGGGTAGCATATAATGAATAGCCTATATAGTTTATTTCTCTGAAGCACCCATAAAAAGGTTTGACGCATACGTACATTTTTAAAGAATCAAGTAACTGGTATCAGAGTTATGATCAAAAAAAGTAAGTAGGTTTATAATATAGATTAATGTAGGTTTATAATGTAGATTTCTTTTGTTCAAACCCATTTTTTGATTGAAATATCATTAATATTACTCTGGGACCTCCATCCTGTGCTTGAGTTTTGTGAACTTACTACTATTTTATTAGAAATCCAGATGAAACCAATTTTCTGGTAAAATGATTCTTTTTTTTTCATTAAAATCACATACATATTAAGTTGTGCTTCATTTGTACTCCTCAGTATAGATTTTAGTGGTGCAATGTATCATGTAGCAAAATTACATTTGCAGACAATCAGTTTTATGCAGCATATATACTGAATTTCTCATATAGTTAACAATAACACCTACTAACACAGAAAGAAGCTGGTATAAAATCCAAATTTTCAAACTAAAATTGTACTCATAGAAGTAGTATTCTTTTAAAATAATACTATAGGTATAACAATTCATTTTAAATAAAGTCAGGCTGGATTGGTCAGATCTGGATTAGACGTAGGCTGGAGGGTTGCATTCAAGGTAAAATCAGAACTAGAGTTCAGGTTTTAATTCAGTGGGGCCAAAATTTCATGAGCTCTTCTCTTGAGATTTCAGCACAAATAAGTGGTAATCTCACCACTGCAACTTTTCTCAGGAGTTTTCCCATCATCTATGCTGAAAGCTCAGGAGAACTGTGGTCCTTGAGAGATTCTGGCCACATCTGAACGGGAATTGGAAACGAGGTTCCTTCCAGACAGTGCACAGAACCAGAACTGTAAAGGCAGGTTCAGATCTCAATCCGATTCTGAACTACCGCAAGATTCAAAGGGATTCAGATGCAAGGTTCCAGTTTTGGGCCACCTGTCACTTTAAAATATAAAATTCAAACACCTATTGATTTCAATGAGACTAGGAATTCACCCTGAATCTCTACTTCAATTTTATAAACAAGAGTGTTAATTCTCAAAATCAATCATTTAAATGCATCATCCTTTAAATCCTGAGTGACTGCAATACCTCTAACTTTGAGATTTCTTAAGCTTTTGAAAATGCAGCCTTCAGTTTATTACATAAAGAAGCACACAGATGGGTCTCAAATGTTTCTTCCCTTTTTCTATATGCTGCATGTGTAATTTTTTTCTGTTGTTGCTTTTGCAAGATGAGTCACAGATTTTATGTTTAATTTTTTGTATTAGTGTGAAGGTAAAGTTACAGTACATGTGTTCAAATGAGCCTAGGCATTAGTTCTTTATACACTGCACAGAGTTTATCCAGATCAGGAATACACCAAATGTATAATTTATATAGTGACTTGTTTATTTTAGTGCCTGAGTACTTGCTGGCTGCATATTTGTTTATGATGGTTAAAAGTGCTTATGTTATTTCTTTGAACGTGGCATTTTCATTTTGGGGCCACGGCTGTTGTAGCACTGATATTACTCTTTTACTCTTGAAAGGGTGAGTGACTGGATTTATTTCCAGAATCCAATGTTTGCATGCATTGGGCTTGACTCTAATGGTTTCCACTAGCTTCTGCCAGCAGACACCTGGGCTTCTGGACCCAGTGGTGGAAAGTTAAGCCCAAGCTGGGGTGCATGGTGTCAAAGCAATTCAAGGTTCTTGTGTGCCCCATTCTGCAGGGCTCTACTATTGACTGGAGAATTGGGAGCCCTAACGGCTCATGCTCCACTAAAGAGACCTGACTGGAGGATCTTTGGAGTCCGTGATTGAGCTGAGTGCGTTACTTAAGAGAGACAGACAGGAAATTATCTGTGAAACAAGTGGAACCTGGCTTGTTGCTGTTACAGACTCCGCCACATGCAAGCTGACTCCCCATCTCATCCCATTTCCTGACTTTGACCCATCCCAGTTCCTGCCCTCAGCCTTGTTCTGTCCCTGAACCTTGGTGACTGACTGTTCTGGTGCCTAGGCGAAGGCCCTTTGGCTTCCAACTCAGCGCTGATCCTTGGCTTTGGCTCTTGTTTCCTGTCTGACCCCAGCTCCAACAGCTGACTTCTGACTCCGGACCTATCCATTCACTTCTGGTTCCTAACCACCACACTGACCACCAGGTCAGAAAACCCGAGTCCCGGTCACTAGTACCGGTCTTCCATGGACCCTGATAGACAGATGGCACAGCCGAGAAAGTAGGTGTGGTGGGTTGAGTATTGGGTGTAGCCAGGGCTCCCTGGAGATGTAGTGATTCAACATATCTCCTGTGTAGCTGCCAATAACAGACCTCTGCTAGTCACACTTTACTGCTGCCCACTGCTGAGGCTGGAAGCGATACAAACACCACCTGCACTTTACTAGGTAAAACTGCATCGCAAGCCTCACGGGTTAAGGGGTGTTTGTGTGACAATAGTTGCTCCTTCCCCAGAACCAGTGGGGCTGAATCAAGTTCACAATAAAACATAAATGGGGATCATTTTAAATAATAAAACTATATGCTTCTATCTTAATTTTTTAGACACTTTATCTCCTCTCTTGAATGGCATTACCCCAGTGCCCTATTACTCTCGGATGTAAACCCTGATAGGAATTGGCTGCTTGTCGTGAAACTAACATATAACACTTTACAATGCATTTACACATAGGCTTTTATTCAGAGGGATTACAAAGTGCTTTACTAACTACCAGGGGCGGCTCTAGACATTTCGCCACTCCAAGCATGGCGGCATGCTGCGGGGGGCGCTCTGCCGGTCGCCGGTCCCGTGGCTTCGGTGGACCTCCCGCAGACGTGCCTGCGGAGGGTCCGCTGGTCCCGTGGCTTCAGTAGAGCCACGGGACCAGCGGACCCTCCGCAGGCACGCCTGCGGGAGGTCCACCGGAGCCCTGCCTGCCGCCCTCCTGGTGACCGGCAGAGCATCCCCCGCAGCATGCTGCCCCAAGCACGCGCTTGGTGTGCTGGAGCCTGGAGCCACCCCTGCTAACTACAAACCAAAGAAATGCAGCACCTTCTGGGAGAAATGTGACAGCTATTTAACAGCACAGAACAACACAACAAGAGAATTTAGCACAACACATGAAGTATGCCATATGCAACTGATTTTCATAAACGTGTGCAAAAATGCATGTAAAATTTCCACATGCAATTATCGCAGTTATGACAACAGCTTACTCACATGTCAACTCATATATGCATTTACTGAAACTGCTTATAAATTGTGCATGAAATAAACACACAATTTTGCATATTATAAGAAAGAAAATCTGGGCCTGACAGTGCAGAGGAAATACTGGTAGTAATTACCCAATTTGAAATTTGAAAAGGGCACAGGGGTTAGTGTTCTTGCTCTTGTGAAGAGTGCCATGGGATCTTTAATGACAACAAGTTGTCAAGCACAGTTTTATGCCTCATCTGAGAGATGACTCCCCAGAAAATGCACTAGCTAGTTTAGGATGAAAACAGATTAGCCTAATAATTCAAATAAAACATTCTCAATCATAACTGGCATAAAATTCCACAAGATAATGTCCATTCAGGAAATGTAAATTCAAAACCTGATGGTGTCAGTTAGGTAAAGAGTCAAATCTTTATCAGTGGGCAATACTACAGAATGGGAAGGAACATCCATTAGATATCAAACAAGAATTAGAATGTATGAAACTTTACATATTATTTGATTTGAAGAAATAAGAAAAGTAGTAAAACTAAATTACAGGCCAAACTCACGTTATTGCTGCAGGTTTTGTATCGAATATTCCGACCTTCACAATTCCTGAAAAACACAAAGGCTTTGACTAGAAGTAATAGTTTAAAAAATAGCATGTTTTACAACTAGTTATTCTCTTGAAAACTGGAATTATTGCTCTTACATACTCTGTCCCCAAAATGCAAGGTTTAAACACAAACCTCCGCCATAGATTTTGGGAACTGAATAGGTTACACTGCTGTCCACCTTATGAAAAACAGTTTGGCTTTTCCTGTTAGGTTTCATTTATATTGTGATCCTAACCTATTGCAAAGTTTATGAAAGACACATTTACTTCATGAGAAGGTTTCACAGCGTACTCTATGCCTGATTCGGAGCCTAACTCAACGGACTTCAACAGACATTCTTCTGATGTATGTGGGGCAAGTCAAAGAAGAATCTACATTCTGCACATAACTAATGTGTATTGATTTCATTTTGATCATTTTTGTTTTTGCAAAGAAATAGCTGCCTGCATTTCAACTTCTTCCTTTTCTCTCCCATTTTTCTCCAGTGGTCTGTGCAATTCTCCTGGCTCACAGCCAAATGAGCAGAATGTATTAGAAAAACTTCCTCTAGACTCATGCCAGTCTTATTTGAACTGAAATACTATAAATGTAATATATGTATTTCTCCAGTGATCCTAAAACGAAATACCGAGACAATTCAAGTCTTTTACAGTCTTCTGTTGCAAGCTGAAATGGCACCAATTTAAAAAAGGAATTGTCCTATAACCGCCCGTTCATTTAAGCACTGTAACCGCTTTGTATTTATATATGTATCAGTGGAGGCTTACACGCCACTGATTAAGGGCTCGGTTAAATACGTTTGCCAGCCTTATACAGAGCACTTAATTCATAAGCAGCCCCAGTGGCTGGAACTTTTCATGGAATAAGGTACTACCGATCATGAGTACAGGTGATTGAATCTAGCCCTCAATCCTAAATTCAGATTTTAAATGACTTGATAAGTAATTAATTAAAATTAACATAGTTTCTAAAACTTAGAATAGTTTTAGTGTTTATAAAGAACTGCTTTCCATGGAGAAAAATGAGTAAAACCTACTAATTTGCATCTAGTGTACTGAATTTCCTTCTTTTTGCATTATTTCCATTTCAAAAAAATTAGAAAAATATCCAGTAAAATGTATAAGAAACTGAAAAAATATTACTATAAAAAGAAGTCATTGGAGGTTGGAGCAAGAGCAAAGCTAGCTGTGCTGAAGAGGAGGCTCCCCTAGCTCAAGATAGCACTGCTTTATTGCCTCCATTTCCCTACCGTGCACAGAGATGGTATGTGTTAATTATGTTTTCAGCATTAAAAAAAAAGTGAAAAAGTTGTTTCACAATGTGTATTTCCGGGACATAACAATAATAAAAAAAATACACAAAAAAGCTTGCAAACTATAAATTTGTCAAGGTATAGAAAACATATGTTTTTCCCACAAGGGAATATATTAAAAATATTAATGAAACCACACTGGAATTTATATTGCAACAATTTATTGCACTCATTTCACAGTTACTAACACATTGATAGAGTATTGTGGCTGTTTTCTGCAAATGTTAGTACATTCAAAGATCCCTGTGCAAAATGCACACTGGGAAACAGGAACTATTTTAATAATAGTCAGCTTTAGCCATGTATTTCATATTGCTGGGACTTGACTGACATATCACATTACAAGCCTTCATTAAGAGAAACTGACTTCCTGGCTATCATACCATATATTGTGCAATCATAACAAAATGGGAATTTAAATACAAGCGATAAAGGTTTTGAACAACGTAAATCAGCAGGAATTCAATAACAAAAGTAGTTATGGACCGAATGGTGAAACCCTTAAGCATGTCCATAATCCTTTCTTATAATAACAGACCCACTGGATTACTCCTGGGTGAAAGGACCACAGGGTCAGGACCTATATTAATCCATCGTTACACTTCTAGGAATTAGAACAAGAAGCAATGGGCTTAAACTGCAGCAAGGGAGATTTAGGTTGGACATTAGGAAAAAGTTCCTAACTGTCAGGGTAGTTAAACACTGGAATAGATTGCCTAGGGAAGTTGTGGAATCTCCATCTCTGGAGATATTTAAGAGTAGGTTAGATAAATGTCTATTAGGGATGATCTAGACAGTATTTGGTCCTGCCATGAGGGCAGGGGACTGGACTCGATGACCTCTCGAGGTCCCTTCCAGTCCTAGAGTCTATGAGTCTATAATATTGAATTTAAAGGGTTACAGTCAAATACTTTTGTACTGTTTGGTGGTTGGTTTGGTTTTCAGATTGTTTTGTTTTACAGACTCTTTACTGAGGGCAGTTTCCTCTCAGACCCAATCAAGGCTTGTTTGTGGGAGTCAGAGCCGGCTCTAGCCATTTCGCCGCCCCAAGCACGGTGGCATGCCGCAGGGGGCGCTCTGCCGCCCACCGGTCCCACGGCTCTGGTGGATCTCCCACAGACGTGGCTGCGGAGGGTCCGCTGGTCCCGCGGCTCCGGTGGACCTCCCGCAGAAGTGCCTGCAGATGCTCCACCGGAGCCACAGGACCAGCAGACCCTCCGCAGGCACGCCTGCGGGAGGTTCACCGGAGCTGCCTGCCGCCCTCCAGGCAACCTGCAGAGCGCCCCCAAGCATGCACTTGGCGTGCTGGGGCCTGGAGCCGGCCCTGGTGAGAGTTGCGTGAGCTTTCTGGGCTGCACAGTTATGGGTAAGTAGCCCTTCTCTCACAGATGTGGAATGCTATATTAGCAGGGTGGATAAAAATCAATGATTTAAAAAAAAGATTTATTTTATTTTAATTTAAATAAAAATTAAATTTAGTGCAGGTTTATTTAAAACAATAAACCTATTTAAAATCAGTGTTGAAAAATTGACAACCTATGTTAAGGACTAGTCTATTAAAATCATTTAAATTAAATACTAAAACATTATTAAGCAGTACACATTTGCTGCCAAGTTTTAAAGAAAGTCAAATCCCTGAATGGAGGAAGTCACTGGCTAAGTACCTGGCAACAGAATTTGTTGAAGAACTAAAACAGCTTTTGACAGCAGTTGACTCTTCTGCAGGTGCAGAGAGAATTCTGTCTTCAGTTAATTCAACTAGCCCAGTTCAATAGCTGACTAATTCAAAGTTTAAAAAGCAATTGGGAGCTGTCAAGGTAGGAAAGTTTGTTTTCTTCTTCCAATCTGTGAATAAAGGCAAGGTGTGAGAAGGTGAAGAGATGGTTTTAGAATCTTGGTGGCCAGAAACAATCAGTTCAATTCATTAACAATAGATACTTCCTTTGTTTAATATACCAGTTTGTTTTAAAATTTCAAAAACCATTTTTTCTTACATAACCAGCTCTTTTAAAAATAGCTTTAAAAACACATTAAAATGCTGGTTTTGTGCATTTATAATTGTATTTGAATTCCCATCCAAATCACAAGTAAAAAATAATCATCCTCTAGTAAATAAGAAATGCATCATTCACCATTTTCTAATAAAATAAAAATATAAAAATTAAGAATCTGAATAAATATAAGGTAAGTTATATAATCCCTTAAATAAATACATATAAATATAGTGTATCCTTCTGGCTATCAAAATGTAGCCTCAAAATTTAGTGTAAAGCCTACATTTAGTTGCAAATTAATGTGTTCTAATGATTACCAACTAATGAGAATCAACCTTTCTTTAGGAAAATAACTAAAAGATACAAATACAAAACAAAATTAAAATAATCAATTTTAATGAAGGTTTCCTGCTTTCAGATTTAAATAATGTTAAAATCAGCAATTTAAATTGATTTGATTTAAATCAATCCACCTTGCTTACTACGCATTCCACAGATACCCCCTTCATCATGCAGTCTAATCACAAATCTTAAACTCAGGGGAAGATATCCAGGGACCACTGGGAACAGGCTGTTCCCTAGCAGTCTGAGCTAGGGAACAGCTATGTATCTGAAGTCTTTGTTCTCTATACTTCTGTGACGTTATGAGTCTGATCTAATATCTCATTGAAGGGTGACAGGGCCAGAAAGAGTTAATTAATGCACAGACTGACCTGTCGCATGGCTGAACTTTAGAGACTTGTTAGGAAAATATGTAAATGAATAAAGCTTTGAAATGCAAGTCTGCATTGTTAGAGGTAGAAGGATAGGTGTTTGCTCAGGTCTTGTAAGCAAACAAGTCTTGTCTGCTGCTATAGCTTTAATTCAAAGATCAAAAAAGGAATATTAAAATTTATGATGATACTTGAGTGAAATAGTATTACTGTCTATATGTCTCTTTGAAGGTTGTGGTAACCTGTATCAAAACTGTTTAATGGATAAATTACCCTGTGCTAATTGCCAGGATGTTTGGGAGAAGACATGTTAAGCCTATTGTTTTCTCAGGCCAAAAGGCTGCTGGAAGCGTTTAAGAACCCTGGGATGCGATCCTACTTAATCTCAGACCTGCTTTGGGTTTCAAGAAGGGGAAACCGTAGGCCATAAGAATTGAGATCCCCAAGTCACTGACTGGAGCCACCCTGAATATGGACATTGGACTATAACTTATGAACTATTTCTAAAAGGACTTTTGGCAACTACAAGCTCACCTCTGCTATGTATCTGAACTTAAAGAATTGAATTCAACTCTGTATGTATATTGATCTTTTAACTAAATCTCTCTCTCTTCTTTAATAAATTTTAGCTTAGTTAATAAGAATTGGCTAATAGTGTGTATTTTGGGTAAAATCTAAGTTATAATTGGACCTGGGTATGTGGCTGATCCTTTGGGATTGGAAGAACCTTTTCCTTTATATGATGAGATGAGATTTTCAGTAATCATCATCATTTCTGACGTGTGTGTGGATGGAGGCCTGAGGCTGGGCACTTTAAGGGAACTGCATTGTTTGGACTTCCAAGTAACCAGTGAGGTACTACAGAAGCTGTTCTGTGCTGGTTTGGTAAATCTAAGTATTGGAATAACCACCAGCTTCTGGGGTTTGTCTGCCCTGTTTGGTTTGCAGTTCACCCTAATTGAGTGACCTCAGCTGGCTCCCATGGGCAGCACCATCACAACTTCCTTTACAAAGTATAGCCAGAGAGAGAGAGAGAGAGAGAGAGAGAGAGAGAGAGAGAGAGATCTGAGGCCATTGTGATGGAAAGTTCCTGTTCAGTCCATCATTGCTCATCCAGGGATTGGGACAGGAGACACTACAGTTGTTAGCAAGGCATGGATGGACTGAACCCCCCTACAACTGCATGGGATGGTTGGGAGAATTTGAAGCCCATCACTACTACATGGGACAAAGCCCCCGTCATTACTCATCTCCAGTGACTGGGGATGGGAAAGCCACAGGAGACAAGCTGCTCATGGCAGTCACTCCAGCCTATAAGACTATTGTAACTTCTGAGGTCTTCATGGCCCCAGCAGGGCAAAGAGGACAGGAGCGGCAAGGGAGAGAAGCAGTGTGACACATTGCCTGCATGTGGAATGAGTCGTTTTTGATAATAAGGTGGTCACAAGTGATCTTCCCTTTACACACTGGGCTAAAGTACACCACTAGTTTGACATGGACTTGAATGTCCCCTTTCCTAAGGAAGGGGGCTTTTCTGCTCCACTGAGTAGGGATGCTTTCTTGAATCGGGGCCTTAAATACCAAGAATGACTCACTTAATGGTATAAAAAAAAAACATTAAGTGAGTCATTCTTGCCATTTAAGGCCCCTACTCAATAAAGTCTCCCTATTCAGCACAGCAGTTAACCATGTGCTTAATTTTTTTCCTGAACTGGGGCCTCAATTATTTATCTGACTACCCCTAAAGATTTATAAAAAACACTACATTTCATACACATGCACAGTAATTGGTTCACAAAGAGAATAAAATCCTTCCCAACAGAGCATAGGAGGAGAGGAAATCACAGCATAGCTGATGAGGAGTAAAACCATAGCTGTAGGTATTGGGCTAACCTGCCATTTAAACATCTCCTTAGAGAATATGATGCTCCCCCTCCACAAGTCCGCGAGCAATCGCTCCATGCTCCCCACGCATCCCAGGCCCCTTCTTTATCTTCCTCAGAACGTGCAATTCTGGAGGTCTGTAAATGCAAAAAACACAAAACAAAACAAAACAAAAAGGTCACTGAATTTGCTTGGAGTATTTTACATTCTTTTGCTGATTATTTACCTTTGGAAGATTACTGTTCTGGTACAGGGCAACAAGATTCATATTCAAAGATTTATGTTTCAGATTAAGTTCATATTTTAGTTACACTGACAAAAGAAACAGACTACATGAACATGAGGTTTCCTCAATACCAGGCTCACTGTTTTACGGCTATTGATTTTGAATGTAGCTCTCAAGAAAGCATGAAGAAAGTTTGCATGTTTTTTCTGTGCCATTTTACTATTTCCTACATTTTCTGTAGTACTAATAGGGATGGAAGGATTCGATTTTTATCAGTAAATGTTGGTAAACATCAGTGTCACTGTACACACACAAACCAATGACAAAATTTCCATCCATAATAATCAGAATTTAAAGATAGGCAAAGAAAAATGCTGCCTGAGTTTAATTTAAAGATACTGACTTTGTATATTTTGACAGATGATGTTGATAATTTGTATTTTAATGGTTATAAAGCTTTAAATTATTGAATCTCAAGACCTGTCATTAAATAATTGTCTGAGCTCCTCCCATAATATCCCTCAACTATGAACATTATTTATTTATTTAAATCTAAAAATATGCTTAAAAACAAACATATATATTATCAATCAACATTTAAAAAAAGGAATTCTGCCAAGCCTAGGTATCAGACACTTATATTCAATACTCAAACGCCAGAATGGAGATGTGGTGGTGTCATGGTTACAGGGCAGGTTGTGCGTTAGACACCTTTCAGTCCCTCTAAAGTGCACCCTTCAGATGGCAAGCCTGGCTCCTTGCATCTCTCCCAAAGAGTAGGACTCCACAATTCAGCCACTCTCAGACTGGATCTCTGGCAGCCCCCTTATTTACTGGAGAAGTCTGGATGTCTAGCAAACTGTTTCCAGGAAAGAAAGGGAAGACTTGAGAGGCAGGTTAGGTTCTGTGATTAAAGGCACTGGACTGGGATTAGGAAAGATGGGTTTAAGGCCTGGCTTTGATACATATTTCCAATGTACTCTGGCAAGTCACTTACGCTCTGTGCCTCAGTTCCCTCTCTGTAAACTGGAGATAATAATACTTCCTTTGTCCCACCCATTACCTGTCCTGTAAAATTTTGGGGGGCAGGGACTGTCTCTGATTAAGTTATAAACATAAAAATTAGCCCGTAACTCAGCTGGGGCCGCTGCTTTACCATGTTATATCTGACTTCATGTTATATCAGGTGGCGTTATATCGAGGTAGAAGTGTATTACAAATAATGTATGAAAACAATAAATGCAACTAACAACAATAATAAACATCAGTAAAAGGGAAGTAGAGTCTTTTTTCTTCCTCCATAATATTAAATACCCCTAAGATGGAGTTGCTGCTAAGTGAATTTAAAACATAATTCACAGTTTTTCATAGTCTGAACTTTTGCAGATGAACACATCATATTTTGTCTTACCAGGTTACACAAATGATAATCCCTGCACAAGAAATTTACTTCCCAGTATTACAGACTGTCGAGAAATCGATCAGTCAGCACATTAGTCCATTTGGTATGAGAAGGATCTTAAACTGTTTTCACTGGCAGAACAACAGTATTTTGACTTTTGCCTAAGTTATTGTATGCATTCCAATCTGGTTACTTTTAACAATTTCTCTTAGACACAATTAAAAAAAAATCTTATTATCACTACTCATTTCCTATAATATGATGTTTCCATCATATTATCACTACTCATTGCAGGGAGGGATAGCTCAGTGGTTTGAGCATTGGCCTACTAAACCCAGGATTGTGAGTTCAGTCCTTGAGGGGGCCACTTAGGGATCTGGGGAAAAAAATTGGTCCTGCTAGTGAAGGCAGGGGGCTGGACTCAATGACCTTTCAAGTTCCCTTCCAGTTCTAGGAGATTGGTATATCTCCAATTCTTTCTTTCTATACAAACAAAGACACCTCAAGAACTGCTGATTATCCACAGTTCTCACTGAGGTCCCAGGAATCTGCAGAGGCTCAGCACCTATCAGGATCAGGGCCATTGTGAATGGTTCCATGGTTTTGTTGAAAATGAGCATGACACATCAAAGACTGAGTAGCTTTTTATCATTCAGAAGAGTGTTTAAATATATGTATGCATTTCTGTTACTGTGGTGCGGCTCTGTGGGATACTTTTCCAAAGGAAGTCAGGCAGAGTGAGATTCTGATTATTTTCAGGTCTATACGCAAGACCCATCTCTTTCATAAGTGCTACGACGAACCCCCAAATAAGAAAATGGGAGAGAGAGAAGCAGAAGGTAAGAAGAAACAATACTAGCAGCAAAATAAAATGCGTATCTAGAAATAGGGCAGCCTGTGAAAAAATCACCTTTTTGATCACACTGCGGTCTATCAAATTGTTGTATGGGCTTAGACATCACTGTGTTTCTCTCTAGACATCTTTTTAAGGTACATATGTGGTCACCATTACCATACCATCAGGATATCTCATGAGCATTTGAAAATTACACCCCAAAGCACTGCAATCTTGGAGGTGAATCAAGTCTTGAGTTTTACAACCAAATTCTGGTTGCAGTGAAGTCACTTGGAATTATTCCAGTAACTTTTAAAAGAGGACCAAGATTAAAGACCTAAGAAGTAATTTGAAAGCAATTTGAAAATTGAACCACTTAATTAGGGAGCCTGAGGCTCCTCCCACAGACTTCAACAGGAGCAGAGTAGACTTCCTCATGACAAACTTTGATCCCTTTGAAAAATGAATAAAATTATGTTCCTCTATATCCCCTGCTTTATAAAACACGCTGCCTTTCCATTTTGCAGAATTATCCAAAATCCTCCAAAAAGCAATATTTTGGAATGTGGCAACTCCTTAATCCAAATAGGCCACAGTTAAAATGTAATATAATCAGAATTAAGGACTAACTGTATCCTGTTTAAAAGAATTGTTCATCATTCTGAATCGAGATCCAGCCTGTGCTCTATGATGAAAGAATGGGAAAATCAAATAGCAATTTTCTCAAGCATTCCCTTCTGTTTTCAGTACAATTCTTTAATGGCTGTTCTATTTACATCCTACTTTTACCCTTCCATGTTTGAAATTTCTAAAAAACTTCCCCCCCCCTTTCTTTCAAGGAAAAGACATGCTGTGCAGATCTTCTGTAACTAAGAGGCAAATGATGACAAATCCGTGGTTGCTAGTGCATTTATATGATGGGACTGCTATCCTAAGGAAATCAGAATTTTTATAAACAAACTACACTCTGTGAGGAACGGCAGCCATTGGTTACAAATGGAATGAGATCACCACAATCAGGTGATTTCTGTGATCCACAAAGCTAATGCTACTAACATCACTAAAGGATGAATGATATATTGTGGATAAAATGAAGTAAAAGAAATAGCTTCCCTAAGATGATACAGAACATGAACCAACATCTGCCTCAGTCCAATCACAGATTGACCGAACACAAAAAGTATTCATCAAAGCTTTCTTGAAATGATTATATATACAGTCAGTTATCTCAACAGCAGATCGTTTCAACCAATCAACCCATAGCAAAGCCATTTATGTAATTAAGAACCTTAAATCTCTGTTCTAGAAACTAAGTATCTGATTCAGTGCTCTACAAAGTCAGTGGAAATACTCCCCCTGATTTCAGTGGGCAAAGAATTAGGCCTCAAATAGCTAAACAGGAGCATACAATCTCATGTAAGAATGGTGCACCTTATCAAAAGATGTTGCAGAACCCTAACCAACCACTCATCCTCTCTCTCACACACACAGACAGGATGAATGTATTTGCCAGTAAACACCATGAGACAAATTAAAAACTACACGAACCTCCGCTCCAGTTTAGAAGCGCCTTTAAAATAGACAAAAATATTTACCTTGATCTCAGCTATATCAAGAAACCCAGGCAATTTCAAAAAATTAGGCCATGTCTTAACACCAAAACTAGTGAACATGTAACCATCTGTTTGCTCCATATATAAAATAAAATTTCCTAGATCCTTACCTAGTCCCTTTACACAGCACTGCTGAGATCAACTGGATATTAGGGAAAGTTCTCTGCAGAGCCACAAGAGCACTTCTTAAGTTTATTCAATTACTTTTAAGTTTGTCTGAAACTAGATGGTTCTGAGAATGGACCTTTTATCTCTACGTAAATAGTTTATGTTTAAACCAAGTCACTGGTGACGAAAAGCTATTACCAATTGATTATCAGTTGATTACTACATGGGAAATGTGTTGGTTGTCACTCTCCTGTTTCTTGAGGATACCTTTAAATAGGCAGACAGACAGACCCGGGCTGGGATGCCTACACTGCTGTTGCGAATTTTACACTTTTTCTATGGATACACAAAGGACTTCTTTCTTCACTCCTGTCAATATGACACTTTGCGCTAGCATTAAACTTATTTAAAAAATGAGCAATATCCTTGTTGGATCACCAGATTCAAGCTGCTGGGGATAAACCTCGTTGAGCAGGAGCCTTAGAAGTTTGCATTATTTATTTCAATGGCCGTCTCCTTTCTTCCCCTCATTTACAAATCCAGATGATTCTTAAGAACCAAGTTAACTGAGCTCAGAAGAGATAAAGATCTGATCTTATTTTCTTCCAAGGGTATGCCCCAAATCAATCATTTAAAAGGAACCTTAGGTATTGTAGTTCAATTGTTATGGCATAAGAAAAAGAAAAATGGTAACACATACAAAGGTCGCTGTAAACTCCCCTTAAATCAGAGCAGTGCTGGTACACTTAGCTCCATTGCAAACCCTGTGAAAGCTGAACCAAGACAGAAAACCCAGGGACTTCTGAGCCAAAAGAGACAAAATGACCAAAAGTATTGTTTAAAACACCACCATACCAGCAATATTCCATTGTTAGATATCAGTTATGTCTAAATGGATTATCATCCTGCTACTGACAAAACGTAAACTAATCCTGTAATGCAGAATGTAAGTAAATGTCTAGTCTGTTACATTTAGCCAACACTATATTACTTTACCTCCGCCTCACTGATCTTTTTCTCTCACTGCTATTGTAAGGAGTGACTGTTGAACCAAGCACCATTCTAGATATCCAAAGAGCAAAAAATTAATAAGCTTGCCTTACACAAATAAAGTTAAGGGTAATTCAGACAATTATTTAGAAACTTCAATAAAGGCCGTCAGATCTACTGCAATAGAAGCATTCCCAATTTTAAAGTATATTCCTAGCGACAAATGGATAAATAGGTTCCAGAAAAATAAAAGAACAAATCTCGTCACCAAATTTATTATATAAAACATGGACTGAACAATCCCCATTTGAGCAATAATAAACTGAAAAGCTTGGTCTAAACTAGGCATCAGCAACCTCTGGCACGTGGCTCGCCAGGGTAAGCACCCTGGCAGGCCAGGCCAGTTTGCTTACCTGATGCGTCCACAGGTTCAACTGACTGCGGCTCCCACTGGCCGCGGTTTGCTGGTCCAGGGCAATGGGGGCTGCGGGAAGTGGCACAGGCCAAGGGATGTGCTGGCTGTGGCTTCCCGCTGCCCCCATTGGCTTGGAGAGACAAACCACGGCCAGTGGAAGCCGTGATCAGCCAAACCTGCAGACACGGCAGGTAAACAAACTGGCCTGGCCTGCCAGGGTGCTTACCCTGGCGAACCGCATGCCAAAGGTTGCCAACCCCTGGTCTAAACATTTAAATTAGCAGCTTCCTTACCTTCTTGCTTCCAAAGGTTAAAATTTAAGAAACACATACTGTAAACTTTAAAAATACACTCAAGCCATCCTACTGTTCCAGAAATGATAGAGCCTTGCTCCGCCAAGATCCCCTAGGAATGTTAGAATCTGCATTGAGTTTACTTTCACATTAGAAGTAAGGCCAGTGTTGAAATGCCTGACACAGACAACTGAACCAACTGACTTCAGATAGGGATAGAGAGCTCTTTAATACTACCGGGAATCATGTCATAATGGAAGACAAACTTCTCAAATATAGCCTGGAGAATAAATGCTACTAATACTGGTAAGGCCCAGTTATTCCTGAAGGTGATAGATAATAGTTTTCTTTATCAAATCATAACTGATATGATGAAAGTTTAGACTTGGTTTTGGTGAGTGGTGAAGACATAATACTTAGTCCTGCCTGAAGTGCAAGGGACTGGACTAGTCTACCTCTTAAGGTCCCTTCCAGTCCTACAATTCTATGACATCATAGAAACACTGGCCATAAGAAATAACCTTGGATCAAAATGATCTTGAGTTGATTCACTTTAAATCAAATGGAATGATAAACAAAACCAGACTGACAACTATGGTTGGTGATTGGGAAAAAGACATTGGGAAATTATGGGAATTACTTAAAAAAGTCAACTGGACTGAAAAGCCCAAGGATTTAAATGTGGAGGAGGCTTGGAGTTTCTTTAAATCAACTATTAAAAAAAAAAAAACTATCTGCATCCTGAGCAACAGGAAACAACTTGTAGGGAAAGGCTCCAGACCCAACCGGATGAATAAGCATATCAAAAACGTTATTAGGAGTAAGCAGAGATTCTACGGGAAATGGAAAAAGGGATCAATCAGCAAAGAAAGCTATATTTTGGAGGTTAGAAAATACAAGAATAAAGTGAAACTTGCTAAGAGTCAAGCTGAATTAGCTCTTACCAAGGAAATTAAAAAACAAACAACAAGAGGGTTTTCAGTTCTATAAATAAAAGGAGAATAAGAAAGGATGAGGTTGGGCTGCTATGCTCTCTGGATGGGGAAGAGAAAAGTTAATTTAGATATGGCCCGAAAACTAAATGAATACTTTGCCTTGGATTTCAATAAAGATGATAATATGGAACACAGGTATGAAGCCAGAATGGCTGATGGAAATGAGTCTACAGATATGGAAATTACCACATCTGATGTGGAAGCAAAACTTTAAAAGTTTAATGCATTCAAATTAGGGGACTGGATAATTTGAATCTCACAATACTGAAGAAATGGCACATGAGATTGCTAGTCTAGTAGCAAGGATTTTTAATAAATCTACCTATTTGGGAGCAGTACCAACTGGAAAATAGCTAACATCATACTTATATTTAAGAAAGGGGGGAAAAAAACACGTTCTAGGCAATGACAGACCTGTTAGTCTGACCTCAGTAGTATGCAAAGAAAAAATAATGGAGGTAAACTGAAAAGGGGATGTGAAGCAATATGGGTTTCCGAAAGGTACATTGTGCAAGACTAATCTGATTTTCTTCTTTGAGAAAATAACTAGATTTTTTAGATGAGAAAAATGCAGTACATCTAATATCCTTGGACTTCAATAAAGCATTTGACACAGTACCACATGGGAAATTATGTAGAAGATGTATGAGAACTGTAAGCTGGACAAGAAACTGGCTAAAGAGGAGATGGCAACAGGTTGTATTGAAAGGTAAATGATTGGACTGGAGAGATGTTACCAGGGGAGTTCCTCAAAAGATCAGTCTTGGGATCAATCTGATTAAATATTGTTATGAATGATCTCGGCACAAAAAGCAGAAGCGTGCTAATGAAATTTGCTGATGATGCAAAGTTTGGGGGGCATCATCACTGCACAGTAGGATTGGGATATTATACAGGAAGAGCTGGATGACACTGAAAATGGGGTAACAGAAAAAGAATGCAATTCAGTAGCACAAAGTGCAAGGTTATGTACTTATGATCTAATAATAAGAATCTCTGCTACAAGCTGGGGCTCCTCAGCTAGAAGCAACTGAGGAGGAGACACACCTGTGTGTGTTGGTCAATCAAAGTATGACAATGCGCCACCAATATGATGAGGCTGCGAAAAATGCAAATGCAATCCCAGGATGTACCAGGTAAGGCATCTCCAGGAGAGAGAGAGCAGTATTAATGCCATTGCACAAGGCACTGGTAAGACCTCATTTGCCATATTGTGTACAATTCTGAACACACACATTCAAGAAAGATGAATTCACACTAGAACAGGTGCAGAGAAAATCTTCTAGGATGGTCAGGGGAATGGAGGGCCTATCTTATGAGAGGAGACTGGAAGAGCCTGACTTATTGAACCTAGCAAAAAGAAGGCTCAGGGGAATATGATTGTGCTTTGTAAACACATAACAGGTGGAGGGATAAACACCAGGGAGAGGGAAGAGCTATTTAAGCTAAAAGACAACGTTGGCACCAGAATAAACGAGTATAAACTAGCACTGACCAAATTCAGGCTTGAAATTAAAAGATTTCTAACCATCAGAGGAGTGAGGTTCTGGAACAGCTCTCAGCAGGAGTTGTGAGGACAAACAACTTAATTAGTTTGAAGAGGAAGCTGGACAAACTGGTGAGTGGTAGTGTATGCTAGAGTTGCTTCTGATGGTAGGGGGCAGGATTCAGCAGCCCTGGGTACCTGCCTACCACTTGCAAGGTAGGTATTCTGGGTTGTTTTTTCATTTTTTCCACTAAAGTATCAGAGATGGTTGTGGCTGAAGATAGCAAACTGAACAGGGTGGGCCAGTGCTCTGAGATGGCACCGAGCATTACTTTCTCTCTCGTGTGCTTGGCAAACTGGTTCTTGCTCACATGCTCAGGCTTTAACTGTTCGATGGGGTTGGACAGTACCTTTCTCTCAGGTCAGATTGGCAGTGATTTGGGGCAGTGGAGAGGTTACCTTTCTCTGCAGCCTGGGGCACAGGTCACTTGCTTCCTTATCTGGGTATATCTCACTTAATTCCTTGCCACTGCAGGGGCCTTATGCACTGATGCATGTCGGTTTCTCCTATTCTCTGCCGGTAGCATGTAAAAGTTTAGGCTCTTGTGGGCTGCAGTACTTTGGTCTAATTTCAGTGGTTTCGTATGTGGATGCTGGGTAGTATTGGTGGCCTGTGATATAGAGGAGGTTGGACTAGACGATCTGGTTCCTTCTGTCCTTCAACTCTAAGACTCAGTGAGAGCAGAAAGCGCTCAGCACCACTCAGGAAATCATATAAGATCAGGACCAAAAGCAAATGAAAGACAAAAGGAACACAAGAATCAAATCATTTAAAATCTATGTGCTAACTCAGAATGTATAATTACCTCATCCAATCCAAAGAAAATGATATTTTTATCCTATTACAAAGAAACCAGAAAAGTGAAGAACCTCATGATACCGAAGATGACCAGTCAAACCAGTCTCCCATTTCAGAATAAATGGCTTCTTTGGACAGTGCAGTGATAACATCTAACCTAGTCATCATGACTTCATTATTTGTATTAAAACCAATCACATGATGCTAGCAGACAGAATGTCATCTAGACCCCTAAACAATGTATAGTTGTTCACTTACTAAATGACTTAGGGCTTGTCTACATCACAAAGTTGCAGCGCTGGTGAGGGGGTTACAGCGCTGCAACTTAGGAGGTGTACACATCTTCAGGGCATCACCAGCGCTGCAACTCCCTGTTTGCTGGCCGTACTCCCATTTTGTCTCGGGTGTAGAGGATCCAGCACTGGTGATCCAGCGCTGGTAATCAAGTGTAGACACTTACCAGCGTTTTTCTTGACCTCCGTGGAACAAGCAGGTATCCCAGCACACCTGAGGAAGCCTCTCTGGTAATCAAGCAGGTCTCCTTCCCCGCGGTTTGCTCCGGTGTTCTCCGAATCCCCCCCCAAGCGGGTCTCCTTCCCCGCGGTTTGCAGGGGGGTTCGGGGAACGCGAGAGCAAACCGCGGGGAAGCAGGTCTCCTTCCCTGCGGTTTGCTCTCGCGTTCCCCGAACCCCCGTGCAAGCAGGTCTCCTTCCCTGCGGTTTGCTCTCGCGTTCCCCGAACCCCCGTGCAAGCAGGTCTCCTTCCCCGCGGTTTGCTCTCGCGTTCCCCGAACCCCCGTGCAAGCAGGGCTCCTTCCCCGCGGTGTGCTCTCGCGTTCCCCGAACCCCCGAGCAATCAGGTCTCCTTCCCCGCGGTTTGCTCCGGTGTTCTCCGAATCCCCCCCCAAGCGGGTCTCCTTCCCCACGGTTTGCAGGGGGGTTCGGGGAACGTGAGAGCACACCGCGGGGAAGGAGACCTGCTTGCATGGAGGGGGTTCGGGGAACGTGAGAGCACACCGTGGGGAAGGAGACCTGCCTGCACGGAGGGGGTTCGGGGAACGCGAGAGCACACGGCGGGGAAGGAGACCTGCTTGCACGGAGGGGGTTCGGGGAACGCGAGAGCAAACCGCGGGGAAGGAGATCTGCTTGCACGGAGGGGGTTCGGGGAACACTGGAGCAAACCGGGGAAGGAGACCTGCTTCCCCACGGTTTGCTCTCGCGTTCCCCGAACCCCCCTTTAAGCCGCCCAACAGCGCTGCAGTGTGGCCACATCTAACACCACTTGCAGCGCTGGTTGCTGTAAGTGTGGCCACTCTGCAGCGCTGGCCCTATACAGCTGTACTAATACAGCTGTAACAACCAGCGCTACTAATACAGCTGTAATAACCATACCCTTAGATAAAACTATTGTTCTGAACTGTAACTAATTCAAAAACTCCAACTACTAGGATGATCAAAGCACAGGTTTGTGCCAACAAAGTCTTCTTCATAATCACCAACCTAATCAGTGCCCAGAGTATTGATTTAAACTTCGGACAGTTCAAATCATTTATCCCATGGGAAAGAGTTAAAAGCAACTTGAACTGGCTTGGTAATTTACTAGCAAAATAATATTGATTTACTAGCCGTCAGCTTTCATAAACTCTATATATTACATTTGTCTACACTGTGGTACCAAATTCAAGTATAAGAAAGAAAAGATTACCAAAGCTTGATTTATATTAAAAAGAGCTTGAAAGTTCGCAGTTAGGAATTAAATCAAGAGCTGTGCACTGTTGTAATTAGAAGAGCTGTATTGTGCATAGGGACCATACTTTGCTTCTGAACTCTGAGTTTTCGTGCTTCTGAGAGTTTAAGACATGATTCTAATACTCTTTGGTAATGAAGGTTGTGTGTGATTTTCCTTTTAATTTTTTTTAAAATGATGAAGTGTTATGTATATAAGTGTAAGAGTGTGTGTAAGTGAGAGAGAGAGAGAAAGAAATTGAATAACATCACTGTGGCTGTAGCGAATCCAGACACAACAACTGAGAAGGGCTACAAATGTAATTTGGTGGAAAACTTGGGTGATTTGGTGGTTCTTTATATAGAGTTTGATGGCAATTGGGTCCCATGCCATCACACTTCCATTTAGTCCAGCTAGTCTAGATGAGATTGTATCCATTCCCAATGTATCTTATATGAAATCAGGATTAGGATACATTCATTGCATTTAACAGATTTTTACTTCACAAACCTGTGCAATGTGTCACAAAAAAGTCTCTCCTACTTATAGTCAATAGTTTTTGTTTTTTAAAAATATTTCATCACAATTCGCACTTCATCTATAACCAATTCTTTAAAAAACAAGACAACAATCCATCCCAGTGCAGAAGGTCTGTGCAAGGCTTTCCACGACCCTGAAAGTATCTGAGCAGCTACTGAGAGGTGCTAAGTGCCCTCAACTCCCAAAAACGATGGCTATGTCTGCATGGCAATCATGTGATTGCAGCTCACACAGACAAACCCAAGTGAACTTTAATCTAGCAAGCTCAAGTACTGGGAGGAGTAAAATTGTGGCAGCAGCACAAGCTTCAGCATGGTCTAGCCTCGCAAGTAAGTACCCAGAATTCAAGTAGGGTTGGTACTGCCTGCGTTAATGCCTGCGCTGCCGTCGCTTCACTGCTCCCATACTTGAGATAGATAGATTAAAGCTAGCTCAGGTATGTCTACCCAATCTTCAGTCTCACCCCGTGATTGCAGCACAGACACATCCTGTAACAGGAGTTGATAGTGCCAAATATCTTGCAGGTATGAGGCCGAGTTAGGTATAACTTGAGCCCCTAATATGGGCCTTAAGTAGTGAAGAGGGCTGTGTCCCTGACAAATTTTACTAAAAGTGTCACACTATCAAATGTGAATTTGTATGAAGGAAAGAAAAGCTCATTCTCACCACCTCTCTTGCTCTCTCTGTTTTGGGGCCCCATTCTGCCTTTGTTACCTTAGCTCATGTTTAGCAGCACCTTATTCTGAAAGCAACCTCATTTATTTTGATGGGACTACTTGCATTGTAATGTGCTACTCAAAGTGACTAAGCGTGGCAGAAGCAGGCCCTTGAAAAAGCAAACAAAAGCCCAATGTTTCCAGGGCTGCAGCTCAACATAAAACAAAGTGATATTGTTTCGTAGAGTGTTACCCCTGGTAATCAGTCAATCATAAGAGCTACATTGACATATATTACAGTGTCATATACAAAGCTATAATGTGGCAGAAAAATGGTTATTTGGCCAAACTTTTGTTTGGCTATTATGAAGAATGACATAATTGTATTGAATTTGGTCATGCAGACTTCAAAGGCGATATGGTGCCAAAGAATGAAGGTCAGTTTATGTAGTTTTAGTATTATTCAAACATCCATTACATAAAGCTTGGATACGTGAATGTTTAGTATTCAGTGGAACAAAGATTCCGCTTCTCAACACAAATGCCCTGGTACGTTGTTTGTCTTTTCACAATTTTTATACATAATTTAACTTTAACCATATACATACAAAGACAACAAGTACAAATATTTTATTCTGTGCCTCAAGTTCGGGCTCTGAATAGTTTTTATATGTTTGAATTGGTGCAACACACAAAATGTTACAACTGAAACTAAAATAAATGAGAGAGACAAGAGGCCAGATTCACTTCCTGGGCCCTGACAGCGATAAATCCATGTGCAACAATGCAAGCTGCCTCAAACTCCCAGTCCATCAGGAGCCCAAAGGCCAGTGGGGATAGCCTCGAAATGGACAGGACTGGCGTGGGAAAAGGAAGGGCCAGATCAGCCAGAATTACCATCCTCTGCTATCTTGCATGTAACAACTCCTGCTGCAGGGTCAGTGTGAATGACCCAGGGAACAGCTGGTCAAGAGCTGCAGGACAAAGCTAAAGCTGAGCTCCTGCTGCAGAACTTGGAGCCCAAACTGATCCCTCAGAGTGAGGAGAAGGTCATAGCTGTGGTATGGATATGTCACGGCAGGGGAAGGGGGTCAGAGCTGCAGCTCTGGTGCAGAAGAAATGGCTGGAGCTGGGAATTGTAGGTGGCTCTTTGATGCTGGAACTTTGAGGTACAATGGTGCATGGGTGGCTTCAGAGGTAGTGTTTTGGGGAGACTATGTTCAGACCCAGCACTTTGGGTACATTGGGAGTTATATCTCGGGAAGTTGTGAGGGGAAAATGTCTGAAGCGGCTTGTTTAGGGTATGTTGGTGGGGCTAGAGGATGTTTGGAGCTGGGGTTTTGGGCTGCAACTGTCACTTTGCCACATGTTCCTGATTTTTTTCCTCTGGAAAATCTAGTCCCCTCCCTTTCAACATTCCACCTCAAAACTGACATAAATTGGGAGAGTGGTAAATTATGAAGAGAAACGGTCACTGATGTAGAGCAATCTGGGTTGCTTGGTATGGTGGTCGCAAGCAAACCTTGTGTTTTAATACAGCTAAATGTAATATGCATTCATCTAGGAACAAAAAGTGTAGAACATAATTACAGGATGGGGCGGGAGAGGAGGGAGGCTCTATCCTGGGAAGCAGTGACCGAAAAAGGTTTGGGGATTGCGGTAGCTAATCAGCTGCAAATGAGCTCCCTTTGTGACACTGTGACCAAAAGAGCTAATGCAATCCTTGGATGCATAAATGGTAGGAGCAAAGAGGTTACTTTACCTCTACTTGGCGCTGGTGTGATCATTGCTAGAATACTGTGTTCAGTCCTGGTGTCCGCAATTTGAAAGGGATGTTGATAAATTGAGAGGGTTCAGAAAAGAGCCATGAGAATGTTTAAAGGATTAAAAAAACATACCTTAGAATGATAGATTCCAAGAGCCCAAATTGTTTAGCTAAACAAAGAGAAAGTTAAGAAGTGAGTTGATTACAGTCTACAACCACCTATATGGGGAACAAATATTTAATAATGGGTTCTTCTTCAATCTAGCAAAGAAAGATAAAACAGGATCCAATGTCTGGAAGTTGAAGCTAGACAAATTCAGACAGGAAAGAAAGCGTAAAACTTTTAACTGTGAGAGTAATTAACCTTTAGAACAATTTATCAAGAATTGTGGTGGATTCTCCACCACTGATAATTTTTAAATCAAGATTGGATGTTTCCTAAGAGATATGCTCTAGGAATTGTTTTAGCAAAGTTCTATGGCATGTGTTATGCAAGAAGTCAGACTAGATGAACACAATTGTCCCTTCTGGCCTTGGAATCTACAAATTTGTAAGATCAGATTCACTGCAACTTCTTGGCAGCCTGTGCATTTGAGGTGCTGTGGAGCCCTGAGTGGATTTTAAAGATGCCTTTGTCCAGCGGAACTGGTACTCAGTGGGACAGGGCTCATCAGCAAAGAACAGTCATGGGAGTAAGGGCTCATGTACACGGGGAAATTACTGGAACAGCTATAATTATGCCAGTATAACTCTTCATGTGGACCCTCTCAGGATTTAGAGTGTCTTTCTTTGGTTTCACCTTATGTCTCTTTGAAAGTGGTTTATTCTAAACTGAAAAAAGGCACTCTAAATTACAAAGGATATTATACCACTCTACCTACGCTGGACAATTATACTGGTATGACTATGCCAGTAATCCCTCCACA
This sequence comes from Gopherus evgoodei, assembly GCF_007399415.2. Classification (NCBI taxonomy): domain Eukaryota; kingdom Metazoa; phylum Chordata; order Testudines; family Testudinidae; genus Gopherus; species Gopherus evgoodei. The sequence continues at coordinate 18,241,918 of NC_044331.1, forward strand.
ATGACAAGCTCTAAGAGTTTATAGGATGAGGCCCTTCAACACGTTAGGTGAAATTCACCCTACTTCAGAGAACCCACTCAAGGGTATGAGAACCATTTAAACCTTGTTGAAGCTCTAAACTATGGAGATAAGTGATACAGAGGGCCTGGTGCTGACCCTTTGCAATGAGATGAATTTCATCCCTTGATGGTATTTTGAATAGAGATTAAACCACTTCATTTCTATTAATTCTTTTCATTCTGGCAACCCATAAATATTAATTCCATCCCAACATTCAGAGTCTTACAAAACAGAAGGGTATTTTGGCACTCACTGACCTTTATGCATAGCACAACACACTGCAATTTCTTTTGGTCACACTTATGATGCCTCCAAACAGAGGTAGCTCAAGGAATTACAGCATTGCAGGAAAAATATGCTTCCTGAGTGCCTCTGTGATGGGATTCCCAGATTCTTCTTTCCAGACACTCTACTTAATGGGAAAGACATCAAATTGCACTGTTGAGTGTATCCATGAGCAGAGCTGGTATTTGGAAGAACCAGTATTTACCTGTGGATAATTGCTGGAAATGCAGTTTGGCTGTACAATCACATCTTTTCTGGGCTGTTATGTCTATGGCTTCACAATAGTCTATACTAGAATTCTGTCTGCATGCTACGAACACATGAAAATGATTTATTCCTATAGGTTTAATACAATTTAAATAAGGTGTAAGATGTAGATTACATATTTGAAAGGAATTATTTGATTTATTGCAGCAACTAAATAGGCGAACAGTCAAAATGTTTTTCCAGACAAATACGAATAACTAATGAAATCCTGGGTGCACTGAAATAGATGACAAAACTCTCACTTGACTTCAGCGGGGTTAGGTTTTCATTCCATGTGCCCCCAGCCCTTCCCCCTCACAGAGCTGGGACTTGGGGGTGGGGGACAGGACATGGGCAAGGGTAAGAGGACTGAGGCTGGGGCGCCAGCTGGGGGTGGGTCTGGGTCCAGGAGTAGGGCCACAGCCAGGGACCAAGGCTGGGGGCAGGAGCAGAGCCACAGCCAGGCCGCGGTGGGGGCGGAGCTGTGCTGAGGATGAGGATGAGGCCAGGTGCAGGGACGGGAGCCAGGCATGCAGCTGGGGGCAAGACTGGAGCAGTGCTGGGTGGTGCTTCCTCCTCACCCCCATGGGGGTTGGCCTAGGCCTTGCCACACACTCCCAGGTGTTCCTCCATGCTCCCCTATAGGGCACACCTCACAGTTTGGGGACTAGATGATCTTAATGGTCCCTTCCAGTCTTAAATAGTTCACTCATTCTAGGCTGCCAACACTGCACTGGTTACATTCAGTTCACAATCATTAGGCAAAGAAACTTAGGCCAAAAATTTCAAACCTGAATATCAGGCCACTTATTTAAATGTCTAAATGTGGATCTAAGCAACTAACATGATGTATACACAACTGAACATTTCAATCTTTAAAGAAAAACATCTTAGTTTCTATAATAATAAGGGGTGGATTCTGCCGATTTCACCTACAGATTCACAAGTAATTCACAAACTCAATAATATATCTTCACTCTAGAAAAAGCCTAATAAATTCACTGAACCAGAAGTAAAAATATTTCAGATACTTAGGTGAAGAAAACCTCCACACTTTGAGGCTGTCCATCACTGATAAGCATACAATTCTGATAATTTAAGCTGGGGGGGGGGCACAACCTGTGGCTCCAGACCCACATGCAGCTCTTCAGAGGTTAATATGTGGCTCCTTGTATAGGCACTGACTCCAGAGCTGGAGCCACAGGTGCCAATTTTCCAATGTGCTTGGGGGTGCTCACTCCTCAACTTCGGCTCTGCCCCCACTCCTCCACTTCCCACCCTCTTACTACTTCTCCCCTCTCTCCCCCACCCGAGCCTCCTGCACGCCATAAAATAGCTGATCGGGAGATGCAGGGAGGGAGGGGGAGGCGCTGATTGGCGAGGCTGCCGGTGGGTGGGAGGCGGGACTGCTGATGTATTACTGTGGCTCTTTGGCAATGTACATTGGTAAATTCTGGCTCCTTCTCAGGCTGGCCACCCGCTTTAAGCCAAAACGCAGGGTACATTTTAATTACAGGATAGATTTTTATGGATACCGTATTTGCCTCTGCTCCTAATTCTACTGAGATCTTGCTTCTCTGGATCGAGACAGTCAATCTTATTTTCCTGAATGATATTCTGTAAATCACGACATTTCATGCAACATATGTTTAACAAAGAGAAAGTTCAGTTTTTTTAAAACCTGCTATATATGCAAATTTTGTGATGAAAACAGGTGTTTCCCACTAGTCATACAACACAGGCAGTCTACAAATATAGATAGACCTCTACGTGACAATACAGCCACGTCAAATATTCTGACTGAAAAGAAAATTCCATGGAAATATGATGCAATTCTCATGAGATAGTAAGAAGTGATGAAAACTCCATTAGAATGTAGTCTTGTTTTTCAGATGAGTTAGTGTATTTAAGCATTTGTGCAACAGAAGAAAATGTTAGCTAAAACCACAGTAAGACAATGGATGTGGCTGTATGCCAAATGTAAAAGACTACCAGGTTCATGACAACATTGAACCAATCTCTAGTCCCTTACTCAGGCAAACTGCTGTTGAATTCAATGGACTGAGTACAAACGGAGCAAGGATTTAATTAACTGACTGGATTTTATTTCTGGGCAATTTTATTTGCCTACAATGCCTACTATTTGCATGCACTGTTCAATTAAACTGGTAACCTACTCTAAAAGCAGTCAAGCTCCATGCCCTCTGGCTGATTCAGCCTTAGGAAAAGATTACAGAAAAAAAAACAGTGGAAAGAAAAATGTAATTTTATGTAGGTTGAGCAGAATGATAAGCAAAGTTTGAACTTTTCAGAGTTTGTTTGGATAATTAACCAAGTGTTAGGGGTGTCCATCTGATGCTTATCCAAGTTCTCTAAGATGGAAACCCAATCCCCCTACAAGCTCCACTCCACTAACTCAGTCCCCACACACACCCAGAGTGATATCCTGGTCCCACTGAAGTCAATGGGAGTTTTGTCATTTACTTCAATGGGGCCAGGATTTCACACACTCATTCCCTCATCATTTCCAACAGACCCTGCATCCATTCTATCCATGTAAGTATTTATTCCACGTTCATCAGTGCAATATTAGAGAACATGTTTCATCTTCTGGGGTGTGTGAGAAAGATGAGTAGCCAGCCTCATCTACAGCCTTGGTGGTATCCATTTCAGAGAAGTCAATTCTCCACTATTGCTTTTAGGTACTATCATCCAAGACAGTTGATCAGGAACAAGAGATCCCAGGTACTCTTCTACTGGCTGCCAGTACTTTATACCTTTCAGGATTTAAAAGCACTAGCACGACATGGCTACATGACTGGTAATATAGATCTGAAGTCCAATAATACGTTCACTCCACATCCAAAGTAGAAATTACACTGAGAAAGTTCTGAGCGTCACTCTATTTCTCTCCATCTGCAGAGCTAAGCTGCTTAGAGAACTATGAAATAAAGATTTGTACGTGCAGTTAGCAAACTTAATCTAAAAGCCACAAGGCCTGGAAAACATGCACAGTTTCTGAAAGGGAACAGAAAGCAAGAGAATAAAATGAACTGCAGCAATCTTTGCACTTCTCTTCAATAGCCAGCAGTAGTAGATACTTGCCTGGGCCTGGAAAAGAGGAAGACAAAAAAGGAAAAAGCAAAAGGGAAGGAATGGGACTCTTTAAAATCTTCATATGAAACAGGATATTCATTTAAAAAACACCATCTATTTATGTTAATATTCTCATGGTGGCTTTATTCAAATAAAATTATTTCTACTTTTTTCATAGTAATAAATTACACAGGAACTTTTTATCATATTATATATGAATGCAAGGACTGTTTCTTTAACCATAATTAAATATTAATCATTATTATTATTATTATTAAAGAAGCAGTCTTTGCATTTGATTCTGTGGAAGAATTCTTGCCACACATTCTTCTTGATGAAGAAAAACACATTTTCATGTAATAACATCTAGTCTTACATAGCATTTTTCATTATGTCCATTTTACAGATAGAGAACCTGTGGCTCAGAAAGGTGAAGGATCTTGCCAAAGGATACCAAGCATGCTAGTGGCAGAGGTAGGTATAGCACCCATGTCTCCTGCATTCTGTTCCAGTGCGCTATCCATCAGACCACACTGCCTCCCACATTGAGAACACAATCATTCTCCCCAAAAATACTGACTCTAAGATAATAAATACAAAATGTGAAGGGGAATAATAATTCTTTATGACCTTATGGATATGATTATCTCTCAGTCCATCAATAAAATCTGCATTAACAGCATGCCCTGTCTCTAACCTCGAGTCCATAAAAGTAATAAAATTCATCCATGTCTTATTGAATGCTTCTTCTAGAACTCCAGTTGGATACACTTCCCCTCTTAACGCCACCGGCTCCGCCCCCAAACACATACACTTTTACACTGTGCACTGAATGGTCTTCATCCAGCATAAATGTGTGTATGGGGGAGTGCAATATGCATCATTCCTCAGAAGTGTGACAGGAAAAGGGATTCCGGTTTCTGAAACATGTCTGGCATTATTTCTTCTAACTCATTTCACTGATATATTTGCTAATACCTGGGTAAAGTTACTTTCAGTTTCTCTCTCAGTTTTACAACCTGGGCCCAAAAGTTACAAACTGCATCACAGTCCTGAACACAGTGGAGGGAAAACAACTATTACTGATTATGAGAACAGTGACACTTGCCTCAAAGTGGGAACCTATTTGGCTGTGGCTTATTCAAGACATGCTTGGTAAAATGAGTTACATGAAAAACACTGTAAAGTGATCAATGCAAGCTAATAAAGAACAATATGGATTAAAAGGCTGATCCTTCTTCCATGGAATAAAGGTGCAGTCTGAGCAGGTTTGGGCCCAAAACCTATTACTGGATTTAAAACAATATTATATAAAACTGACACTCCACCCATAATAGCTGGCAAAGAGTTTGTCATGTGCTCGGTTTGTTTAAGCACTGGTTTAGCCTCTGCTCTTGTGTACAGAATTTGCATTTCAGTTATAGGTTTGTAAATAACATGACAACTGAGAGTGTAGGTATTTAGATAAGCTACATATTATTTACATATTATTTACCTGACAGTTTATAACAGCTTCTTTGGACACATAAAACATATAAAAACGCATGCTATAATGTCAGCATGTATGTGTAAAGTTTAATTTATAATGTTATTCTAAAAGCAAATCACTTTGCAGTAGGTGAGCTATTAATTACTGAAATTTTGCTACTATACTTATTCAAATATACAGTAGTTAAAAAAGTGCCTACTACATATTAACTAATGAGCTAAATTCCCCTAAACTGATGACTAAATTCATACCCTACACACCAATAATCTTTGTGCAAAATATGCCTTGTGACGTATCATTTAAAAACTAACACCACACAGCTCATCAATATTCTTGTGTAATGTATGTACAAAATGCATATTAACAGTTATTAACATAAACTGAAATTATGAATACAATATGTTTACCAGATAAGTCTGGGGATGGGGTAAACCGGTTTCTCAAAGATAAAGGACAAGCTGACACCTTAGCCAGGTGTCAACAAAGCTGACTGTCAATCGCCTTTCAACTGGCTATTCTTTGGCAATGAAGCGGGGGGCAGGAACAGATTAACGTGCATTTTGGCAAAAAACATGGAACCTCTTTCACCACTAGACCCCACCTCTCCTTCCTCAGAGATGGAATCTCTGGGGTAATCCTTAGGAAAATGCATTTCAAAAGGTGACGATTATAAAAATGAGGTTGCGGGCAGGCAGTAACACAACCTCTCACTGGTCTGGATTGCATCCTGGATGTGACAGGCAGGGACTGTCTTTTTGTTCTGGGCTTGTACAGCACCTAGCTCACTGGGGGCTTGGTCTATGACTGAGGCTCCCAGGCTCTACGATAATACAAATAATAATTAATATTAATAATTAGATTTTTATTGATTAAACATTTGAGTAACAGGAATTAAAATGAAAAGGCATTGAAAACAATACATTAAAAATTTTATTTATTTAAAAATGTAAAATGCTCACTTCTATATTACAACAGAGATATTTAAAATTTGTTAAAAATAATTTTCCTGGCTTGAGATGATGTCTGCCAATTTAGCTAGAAGCAAAAATTTATGGCTAAATTCCAAACCCATGAATATGGGAATTTATAGGGGAAACATGAACATGAGAATAAACTTTGCAGAACTAGCTGCTATAGAAAAGACTTCTCCATACATTTCTGCCTATTCATAACCTGTGAAACTCTGGTATTCCAATCTTGACTCTGTCTAATGCAGAGACTGTTGTGCCAAATTGTTTTGATAGTTTCATTAAATGTTTTTATACCACATCACTCAAATGAGACTTTCAACATCTTCTTCATTTGTGACCGAAATAGAGATTTGACCCATCTCTCCTGACTCACCCTGCTATTTAATACTATATATAGAATTTTAAATAGCAATATTTCTATAAAAGTAATGCAAAACAGATCATAGAATATATAGCAGATACTCCTGGCAATTGAACTAATCTGTCAGTTGGGGAAAAAATTAAAGCCATATTGTTAGCTGACAGCAATTTTAAGAATTTAATTCTCTGTTCCATAAAGGTAAAAAAAATTAACCAAATTCAGGTTACAGACAATCTATTACAGATTTTCAAGGCAATCATTTATTTCATAGCAGCTTTGTCCTAATTTGTGGTGGCAACTACTGAATTGTATAGGGGCTTTTGTTAATTAATAAACTTCAGTATAATTTTGTTTTTTGCTTCATCTGAGAAGTGGTTTAAACGTACTTTATGTTGCCCAAAGTAAATCTAAGATTTGTGAACTCCATTATGCTGCCATTTATACCAGTATAAATCCAGAGTAACTCTACCAACTTTCGTGGAGTAACTCAGCAGAAACTGACGCTTCAACTGCAGGCCATCCTATCGGCCAATGTGGTATGATTGATTCAGAATCTAAACATAGTTTTAGGGATTCTCTTTATTAACCCCATTTGGCAGCAGCTTACGTCTTAGGGCCAAATTCACCTCTAGAACAAGCATGCTCAGCTCCACTGCCTTCCCTGGATTTTCTGCTACATATCCCACATATGGATTTAGGCCTTACTGTGAAGAGTACCCTTGACACAATGGTACTCTGACTTGAAGTGGTTGTGAGCCTTTATCAGTGGTTAAATGTGCAAGAACGACAAATGACTTTCAGCCAAGGAAAATTAATACATGAATTGCTTCTGTCTATGCTGATGGCCCCAATACTGCCGTATATAATGCTGAGAGAGGCAAGGTGGGTGAGGTAATATCTTTTATTGGACCAACTTCTGTTACTGAGGCTACGTCTACACTACAGGATAAATTCGAATTAGCTTAAACCAATTTTATAAAACAGAAATTATAAAGTCGATTGTGTGCGTCCACACTAGGCACATTAATTCAGTGGTGCGCGTCCATGGTCCGAGGCTAGCGTCGATTTCTGGAGCGGTGCACTGTGGGTAGCTACTGTAAAATAATGAGGCCAATAACGTCGATTTGCGTCCACACTAACCCTAATGCGATATCGTAATATCGATTTTAGCGTTACTCCTCTCATTTTGTAGAAGTACAGAAATCGATTTAAAGAGCCCTTTAAATCGATATAAAGAGCAGTGTAGTGTGGATGGATGCAGCATTAAATCGATTTAACGCTGTTAAAATTGGTTTAACAGTGTAGTGTAGACCAGGCCTGAGAGAGGAAAGCTTTTGAGTTTCTCTCACCAACAGAAGTTGTTCCAATAAAATATATTACCCACTCACCTTGTCTGTCTAATATCCTGGGACTGACATAACTACAACACTGCATACCTAATGCTTGAAAGATGTACCTTTCCATACTCTGCCAGTGCCAATCCATACTCAAAGGCTTGCATCCATTCTGCTGTCTCCATCAACCTTTAGATTTGCACACATATCTACCTCAGAGCATACAGCAAGACACACACCAAAGTTTTGGAGGAAGCATATGCCTTTCATATAATATAAGTGCAAAACCTACCTGTCTCTAGCCATTTTTCATATGGAGAAGTCCAAGATATGAAGATGTCAAGGCAAAACAATGTTCTTGGTGTGCAGATTTGTGATGGCAACTCTGTGTAGGTTGCAATGGGGAGATTTGTTGAGCAAAAACTGCAGAATTAAGGCCTATACTCAAAGCTTAGAGTTTTATAGAATAGTCTTGTTATTTGGGATTTAAAAAAATATAAATACTGTACGTTATTCCCTGATAACCAGAAACTTCTATGCTTTAACTCTGTACCGTTCATTTTTTTTTAAAGCATCTTCTTAATAAGATTCTTGTGTGAGGAGGTGTACCAGGTTTTTTCTGTCCCCTGCCATGACACACTCACTAGAATGAAAACTGTCATCTGGGAAAGAGAGGCATTGAGTTTTGACCTCCAAGCAGCACCTAGAGAAGTCACTCAGACTCTTGTGCCAAAAGAACCACCAAGACTTGGTCTTCCGGTGGCTAGAAGGGCCAAAGGAGGCAATAATCAGTCAGGATCTACCAAATGAAATAAGAAGGCTTGCCTGATTCTCCTATGGAGGACTGCTGGGCAGAGCTCAGGCAGGAAAGGAGAACTAAGCAACAAGCCCTGGGACAAGGCCTCACAACCTGACTGCACTTTGTTAAACTGCACAACAAACTGTTTATTTCTGTTGTGGCATTAAAAGGTCAGGCAGCCATTTTGTAGCTAAATTTCAGCTGTTACAGCAAGCAAGGGGCATGCAGCGTGAAACTCCTTGTTCCTGGTGAGCTGTGACATCTATATATTTCTCCTGTTATTTTTATTTCTTTCTATTTTATTGCTACAAATAAAATGCAGTCTAGTGTAACTTACTTGCTATCGGGAGAATAATATTTTCCTTTATTGATTTCCTAGCTCCTAACTTAAAAAATAGGTATTATGGGAAAAGTTGCACATGAATCTTGGGGTTTGATTCAATTCGCAATTAAGTTATTAACAAACTCCCACTGACTTCAAGTGAAGCAGGACAAAAGTCATACTACATATTTTGTGTAATGCAATACATTCTCTGTTCTGAAACAAGTTAGAAAGTAAGCTAGTTTATATTATTTTGTGTCTGGCTTCCCTGTTCTTATTCCCTGAGCATAAAAATTTCTATTCCTAATTATGCATGATTGGGGAAGAGAGATTCTTCTATCTTGAGTCTTCATCTTGACTTTATTCCAGATCTCTACGACTGTATATACCTAATTATAGCATCTTTAGTACTGGCCCACGGTAACAAATAGGAATAAGGAATATTAGCATAGGCTATCTCCATACCTATCCAGTGGCACTGTTTCCTATTATAAGTCCAATATGTTATGGTTACTATATTAGCTGCCTGGCAATATTGTCTGAAGTTCTGAAGCCTGAAACCTCCATTAACAGATGCTAAATACAAAAGTTTGTTTTTACTTCCAGGTCTTGCAAAAGCCCATAAAAATGAGTGGTCAGTTTGTCCAATTTCTAAAGAATTTTTCCAAGATTTGAATGGACAACATATAAAAATACTAAAAGTGCTCTTGGCAGGCTATTCATTTGGACTGAGTTCCCTCTGCCAAGCCAACTAATGAATAGCTTATTCCAAGATAGGACTTCCGTATTAATTTTCTATAGCAATGGTAAGAGTTTCTATTTATATACTTCTGATAGGTTGCCAGTATGAGAAGTTTTTTTGGTTTTTCCCCCTCTTCATTAAAACGGACATTAGTATTACGGCTTTGATGTGTTTGAGACAAACCTACCAGCAAAGCTCCCAAATTCTGTAGCTAAACTTTATACCTTGATAAACTAAATTAATTTAAAACAGAAATAAGAGTTGGCAAGACATTTTTGAGCTGGCAAATAAAGCCTGATCCAAAGCCTACTGAAGCCAATGGAAAGCCTCTCATTCCCTTTAGAGGGCTTCGTCTCAGGTCCTAAAAGAAGAGTTGAAATTTGTGCTCTATTTGATATATAGCCAGAGATTCATATTTCATTTCATACTTGTATTGCTAGATGAAGATCAAAGGGGAGAGGGAAAACCCCTGTTTAATTGCTCCCCTAAAATGTAGTTCATTTGCCAGTTCCACATTTATAAGGATCCTGCTATAAGGTAAGACATCCAGTATCTAAATCTGAGTCCAAAACTATCTCTCTCCAAACATCCAAAAAGAAAGGAACACTTAACCCAGTCAAATGCTTTATTTGTATCAAGAGAAAGGATCAGTTGTTATTCAATCAGCCCAAATGGATGCAGTTCAAGGTACGCCTCATATTATCAAGGATTGCCCTCCAGTAATAAAGCCCAGCTGGTAGTTATTAACCAGCTTATGGTTAATCTCAAGCCTCATTTCTAGTATATCTGCAGAGATCTTCACATCCATGTTCAAAAGCATGATTGGAACATACTCAAGAGGAAGATTTCTCATTGTTAACGTGTGACGAGATTTTTCACAATCAAAGTCTGATATGCTTCTAAGCAACCTAAAAGAAATGTTGCCACAGGTTTTGCTCCAATTTTAAGCTAACAAAGGACTTCTCCACTACTTTAAACAGACAAAAAAGCTCTTGTAGTGCTTCTTTTTCAAAATGATCAAAATCAGGTGGACCTGTTTATTTTATTATAATGGGATATGTGCAATTTTGTTTTCAAATCTTGAAAACCTACCTAATGATCTTTGGATCTCTGTAATCATTTCAAACTTTTCTTCTTCTTCCTTATAATCCTTTTCTTCAGCAAGATTTTCCAGAAAGATAATAGGTTTTAATTAGACTATCCATTCTATTAAACACACCAGGTAAGGAATTTTACCAAAGTTCACCATAGTATTGTCTAATCTTTCTGAATCTTTTATATCTTAAGGCAAGTCTCCTTTTTCAAAACTTCCAGCTGCATATCTTTTCCCCACAAATAAAGATCTGCATTTCAATCCCTATCAATATAGTGATCACTTCAATTACATTCACACTTAACCTAGCATGGAGACCAACATTCACAGTTTTTCTCTTTACAGTGTTGTGGTGCTTCTAAGTAACAATTTCTTCTCTCATGTACAAAGCCACATACCAAACATATCTACAAGAAAATATCTGTGTAATAGTAACAACACAACATTTCATTCAGTTACACATTAAAAAGAGAACAGGAGTACTTGTGGCACCTTAGAGACTAACAAATCTAAGGTGCCACAAGTACTCCTGTTCTTTTTGCTGATACAGACTAACACGGCTGCTACTCAGAAACCTGTCATTATTAAAAAGAGACTTATCTGTCTCTCTAAAGAGACAGATAATTGTGAAAGTGAAAATAATACTTGGTTTGTGTTCTTGATCTCCTTTTTCTTTGTGTATCCAGCAGAGTCAAAGCAGAATCCATATAAAAATAAAGGATAAATAAATAAAACCTTTTCTTCCCCCCCGCCATTTTGTCTCCTGTGTGCTCACACTGTTAACAGCTTAAGACGGTTTTCCTTCTTCCTATCTAACGTAGTTAGCAAATGCAGATACATCAAACACTTTTTTCTCCCCCATCCAGGGAAAAATTCCAGTAGTAATCACAAGTATCAGAGGGGTAGCTGCGTTAGTCTGGATCTGTAAAAAGCAGCAAAGAGTCCTGTGGCACCGATGAAGTGGGTATTCACCCGTGAAAGCAAAAGCTCCAATATGTCTGTTAGTCTATAAGGTACCACAGGACTCTTTGCTGCTTTTACAGTAGTAATTACAGAAACTTCACACTTTATCAGCTATGGGATCTGATGACATATTGGAAATTTGTTGCATGGCCCGGAGGGTAGTTTAGTTTCTCTATCGGGGTGAGGTTACCCTGCCTATGAACATGTTCTAGGATGTCAAGAAATGTTTTGGCTTCCTCTGACATTGTCAAGAATTTGGACATTCTATTGTGACTATAATAGTACAGTTGTGCCAGATACTAGAGTGCAAATTGCATGCTCAAGTCCTTATGCTTTTTTCTCCCTTCTTTTTTCTGTAGACGCATGGGAATAAATTCTTCCTCTGGGTTTCTGCACTGAAGTCAGGAAAAACCACTTAATGATTTCCATTATATTGTACAGAATCCATCTCATCTTAGCCATAGGAATGTTTCCCTTATCCTAATATTTTAATTACATCTGCACAAGTTCTATATCTCAGGGGTAGATTTGGCTGTAAGTTTCTATGAGTCCGTTCCAGGAGTAGCATTTTTTGTGGAAAAAATCCCCTTTAGCAAAGCGTTAAATGGAAGGATGTGACTATTCCATCTCCCATCTGTTTATCCAACCAGTCTGTAACTGATCTGCGGGATCTTCCATATTACCACACAGTCTTAAGTTCAGTGTTCCTTTTACTTAGTTAGGTAGAGGCAAAGATCTTGCCAAGCTACTACATTTTCCATCAATAGTTCAGCAGCCGTTCTTTATTTTAAGTAGTCTATTCCTTGACATCCATTAACATTTAAGATACTGTTTATACTTGGTTTGCATGATGTGCAGACTCTTCTGTATCCTCCCCCTCATCTCTTCTAGCCTGAGCAGGTAGCAAGATGCTGACTTCTTTTCAGATTACACCATACAGTCTATCCAGAATTCTACTGTTTTCTCGCTCCCATTCCCTGCCCCCCCCCCCACTTGTAGAACGTTTCCCTGAGGTTTATATTTGAGTTATACTTCAGGGGCTGGGAGGAGATGAATAAAATGTAGTGACTCTGGTCGGGCAGCTGGGATTCAGGCACCCAGAGCTTAGAATGAATCAAGTTACTACCATTTGTATCATTCTCACTCTCAAGTAATGTACTGGGCTGGATTCTGTGCTGCACCTCCTAAGAAAGGAAATACAGAAGGCATAGGAGAGGGGGAGGAATGGGTGCAAAGTGAGTTTTAGAACACCTTTGCCTCATCTAGATTCTGGGCTGCTGCAGAGGTCAAAATGCCTCCTGGTATAAATTATAACATCCCCAGTGACTGCTCTAGCTTACAACAGCTTCCCCACAGCTGTGTGTCTATGGGCTTTACTGCAGCCCAGAATCTTGGTAGTACTCCACTCTACAGGGACACCCTCTCCTGCCTACGGAACTCCCTCTATGCTGTTAAAAGAGGGCAGCATGGTGCAGCCCACAACAACCCTATACGTCTCATGCCAGGTGAATTCTCCCGAGTCCCGGGCATCTCCTATAGAGCCCCTATGCACAGAGGTATATAAGGGCATGAATGAAAGGCAAAATCACTCTCACTGTTTTCAGTCCCTATTTTAGTCATCTCATTCAATCAAGATTGTTGATCTCCCTACTATTAATTACGGTCTCTCTCAGCTATTACATATACTGCTAATGTAAACCCCACACCCAGAAAGGTCTTGAGTTTACAAACACAGGAACAATTCATAAGATGCCAATACAGGGTTTTAAAAATAAAACTATAAAAACATAACAGGGAAGTTAACCTACTTTGTGTAATTTGGCTAAAGTTATCCAGTTGCAAGATGATCTATTCATAGGCAATTACATGGGTTTTTAAAGTCTAGTTCTCACTAGAGAACAACAAAAAGTAGTATATAATAAGGAAACAATGCCTTTTTATAGTTTTGGCTAAATCAGAGAATATTTTCAGTTTAAGAGTGGTCATAATCTCAAAAACTGATACAATTATTGCATTACTTGTCCATACAAGACAAACATCTAAAAATGTGTTTCCTGGACAGTTTTCTAAATGTGACCTACAGTATGATAAACAGTGCTGTATGCTTCAGCCACATTTACATGTAGGTCCTATCCTGTAATTAAAGACAGATTTCAAGCGTGTCTGTTCATGCGGGAAAAAAAATACATAAAATATCCCATAGTCAAAGATGCTCTAAAGGAAAGTAAGGTTCTGCTGGCATAAGGCCCCTCAGACATGCAATGAATATCACCAAATAAAATACATTTCCTAAGTTAATAGTAAAACTCCTTCTGGTCTCAAAAAAGCTTCCCTAAAATTTCAGCTACCGAAAAGATTTTTCTAAAGAGAATGACAAGCAATAGGGCATAGCAAGGTCCAGTCAAATTAACCTTGGTTCTGGTACAAAGTATAATAATGAAACAACACATAAATTTGTATTTATATAGCAGCTTAAGAAGCTCCGGATACTAATATGCTTAAATCATTAATAAATTAAACCTCAGGCACTCCTGTGAAATGGGAATAATTTTGTGGATTCACAGGATTTTAAGGCCAGAAGAGACCATTATGTCATCCACTCAGACCTACAACATACTGAAGAATCTGACCCTCAACTGGCACAGCTGCACCTTTTTATAGGGGATTCATAGATTTCAAGGCCAGAAGGGACCACTGTGATCATCTAGTCGGATTCCTGTATAGCACAGGCCATTTAATCCAGTTTCTCCCGTACTGAGCCCTATACGGGAACAAGTATAACAACATTTCCCAGTTTTTCATATGGGAAAAAATGAGACACAGAGTTTTTTTTAGCTAGGATAAAAGGCATTATTTTAGATGTTAGCTAGTCTTCTCTAATTAACATGTTCTAAAACTCTAGGGTAGACCAAGGGAGTTGTAGCTTAGCACATGCTAATTCGTTAGAATGAAGCTTATGCTGCCTGCATAGGATGATACTGTGCATCTACTTCCTAAAAGTTACACAACCTTTTTGTCTGTTTGTTTTTAAAAAAAACAACAGACTCAACACATTACTTTCATTTGCTCTTCAATATGGAGAACATGGCAGTCTGGATAACAACCCAAGGATAAGAGCAAGTCAGTTTGCATCAAAGCACAGCTCAATGAGAGAGCAGCACAAATACTACTTAATGAAATACTTATCCTATTGAAAACTAGTTCAGACATTACACTAAAAGGATTATAATCAATCCAATCACTTCATGACTACAACATGTAGTAAAATCCACTTAATCAGAAAGCCGTTAAATGGGATGACTGGTTAATTGGGATGCTTGCTGGGGAATCCTAATAGTTCTTGATGTTATCTTAGAAGACAATTTTATGGTTAATTGGTATAGGTTTGCCTAATTACCCACCTATAGCCAAATCCTGCAATCCTCTCTCAGTCCTTCAATATACATTTTGACTAAAGAATTTGGCTCTCAATTGGCACAACTGCACCTTTTTATAGTGGATTTATTGATTCAAAGGCCAGAAGGGATCACTGTCATAATCTAGTCTGATTCCAGAATAACACAAGTCATTGAATTTCCCAAAATAAATTCCTAGAGCAGATCTTTTAGAAAAATGTTCAAACTTGATTTTAAAATTGTCAGTGATGGAGAATCCACAATTCTTGGTAAATTGTTCCAATGGTAAATTAATATCACTGTTAAAAATGTACACCTTATTTCAGTCTGAATTTGTCTAGTTTCAACTTCCAGCCATTACATCCTGTTATACTTTTCTCTGTTAGAATGAAAAGCCCATTATTAAATATTAGTTCCCTTAGTAGATACATATAGACCAGTGGTCCCCAACCTTTTCGTCTGGCGGGCGCCAAACGAAGGACCACTGCGGTGGTGGAGCACCCGCCGAAATGCCGCCGAATTTCAGCAGCAACGCCTCTCGATGATGCCACATGCCGTCAACAAGTGATGTCATCGAGAGGCGTCCCCGGCGAAATTCTGGAGCGATGCCTCTCAATGACGTCACTTGTCGACGGCAAGCGGTGTCATCGAGAGGCGTCCCCGCCGAAATGCCGCTGAAATTCGGCGGCATTTCGGCGGGTGGTCTCCCGGGGGCCAGGACATGGGCGCATTAAGATGCCCCACAGGCACCATGGCACCCGCAGGCACCGTGTTGGGGACCACTGATATAGACTCAAATCAAGTCACTCCTTAACCTTCCCTTTGTTAAGATAAATAGACTCAAAGAGATCAGTCTATCACTCTTAGGCATGTTTCTAATCCTTTATTCATTCTTGCGGCTCTTCTCTGAACCCTCTCCAATTTATCAACATCCTTCTTGAATTGTAGGCACCAGAACTGGGCATGGTATTCCGGTGGTGGTCACACTAGTGCTAAGTAGAGAGGTAAAATAACCCTGTACTCTTACCTGAGATTCTCATTTATGTATCTCAGGATCATATTAGCTCTTTTGGCCACTGTGTCACACTAGAAGCTCATGTTCAGCTGGTTATCCACCACAACCCCCAAATCTTTTTCAAAGTCACTGCTTCCCAGGATAGTCCTCCATCCTGTGAGAATGGCCTATATTCTTAGTTCCTAGATGTATACATTTAGCCATATTAAAACACATTGTTTGCTTGCACTTAGTTTACCAAGTGAGCCAGCACGCGCTGAATCACTGACCTGTGCTTTCCATTATTTACCACTCCCACAATTGTGTCTCATCTACAAACTTTATCAGTAATGATTTTATGCATTTTTCCAGGTCATTGACTAAAATGTAAAATAGCTTAGGGCCAAGAACCAATCCCTGCGGGATCCCACTGGAAACAGTCATTGAATGGGTATTCCCCATTTACAAGTACATTTTGAGGCCTATCAGTTATCCAGCTTTTAATCCATTTAATATGTGCCATGCTTATTTTATGTTGCTCTAGTTTTTTATATCAAAATCTCAGGCTAGTCAAACATCTTTCAGAAGTCTAAACTTATGTTAATACTATTACCTTTATCAACCCAATTTATAATCTCATTAAAAAAAAAAAGATATCAGGTTAGTTTTATGGTATCTATTTTCCATAAACTCATGCTGATTTGCATTAATTACATTACCCTCCTTTAATTCTTTATTAATCAAATCCCATATCAGCCTCTCCATTATCTTGTCTGGGATTGATGTCAGGCTGACAGGCCTATAATTACCCAGGTCATCCCATTTAACTTTATTAAACTGGCACAATAGTTTTCTTCCAATCTTTGGAAATTTCTCAGTGCTCCAAGACTTTATTGAATATCAATATTAGTGGTCCAATGAGCTCCTCAGACATTTTTTCTAAAATTCTTGGTTGCCAGGTATCTGGACCTGCTGAGTTAAAAATGTCTAACTTTAGTAGCTTCTAGCATCCTCCAGAGATACTAGCGGAATACAAAAAATGTTATCACCACATTATGAGACGATATTTGTTTATTCACGAAATGTAGAACAAAGGTTTTAATTGAACACGTACGTATATTCTGCATTATTACTGATAATTCTGCTATTTCCATCTAGTTATGACCAATACCATTATCAGGATTTCTTGTTTCTAATGTATTTAAAAAAACTCCTCCTTATTATCCTCAACTCTGCTGGCCAATAGATTTCAACTTGTGTCCCTTTGCTTCTCTTATCAATTTTTACAATTCCTAACTTTGGATTTGTATTCACTGCTGTCAGCTTCCCCTTTCTTCCATTTCTTTTCCCAATTATCATTCACATCTTTCTGATTAAATTTTTGCTCCCAGCTGATTTGGCTCATAATTGTTTTCAGCTTTGTGAAACTGGCCCCATTAAAGCTCCAAGTATATATATCACTTGTCTGGACTTTATTCCGCTTGCACTTTATAAATATGATAAGTCATGATCACTTATCCCTTAGCTACCATTAATTTTTAGTTCTGTGATCAATTCCTCTTTATCTGTTAAAACAAGGTCTAATAAAAGAATGCCCCATGTTGGCTGCAGCATTTTCTGAGTTAGGAAATTCTCATATATAATGTTTAGAAATTCCAAGCCTGTTTTAGTACTAGCTGCATGACACCTCCGCCATGTCACTCAAACTGAAGTCACCCCATGATCACACAGTATTTCCCCCCCTATAATGTGCATAAGGAGGTGGTCATCCTGTTCCCTAATGTGATTTATTGGTCTGTAGCAGACACCAACTAATACCCACATCTTATGCTTTATCTGTTAACAAATTGATCCATATGCATTCAAAATAATTTTCTCCTGCGTTATCAGTGATGGTGTATAGGTAATTTCCATCCATTTGGATCTGTTAATAACCTGCTTTCTTCCTGCTGCATTGCTAATCAAAGCAACCTGATAAGACTACAGTGCTTGATACACCTCAACCTCCCCTCAAGTTGCCCTCATCATTAGTAAGGAATTTTAATATTTCAAAGTGCCTGTCTCGGAGAATTACACCTCACGCAGGAATCTTATTTCAGGGTCATAAAAATGTTAGTTTGCAATATAAATGACAGGAACAGGGGACAATGTGTTGAAGTGGAAAATGCCTAACCGAAGAAACTAGGATTTCTGGACCAGTGTTGATGCAAAAGCCATTAACTAGCCACAGGACCACGATTAGGCTGATGGTAGCTAAGCCTGATACACTGACTTGTACTTGCCCCATCTGTTTGTCTGTTTACAGTTGGTGCCTTTTCCCCTATACTTAGATTGTACACTCTTTGGGGCAGGGCTTGTTTCTTTGTTCTCTGTTTGCACAGCACCTAGCCCAGTGGGGTCCTGATCCAGGACTAGGTCTCCTACACTCTACAGGACAGTTGAGATGAACAAACCTACGCACTAGTTCCGTTGTTCTAAATAACTTCCAATTAAGGAGACTTACTTAACTGGCATATTTGGCTGCCAGTGAAAGCCAATGAATGAGATATTGTAATGTTAATACAAGTCCTTTTCTATAAAATGATAAAGGTGAAAGACAGAAAAGTGGTGAGCATAAGGTGAAGATGGACAACACAAAATATTCAGTGGGTCCCGTTCTTTCACTACTACATGCAAGTGTGAGGCAGACTGGCTGTGGAGATGGCACAATGTAGCCTATCCGATGGAGCTGAGCAAGAGAACAGACTCCATGTCAAGTACATATACATCCAAGAAAGAGAAAATGGGTCACCGAGGTGATGGACCCTGTTTCTTTCAGGAAAAGGAGTGCAGGCTTCACAGGGTGATATTCTATAGTTTATAGTCCTTCTTTAAAGGTAGAGTCTTAAAAAAATGGGATGGAACAGCAAAATTCTACAGTGAGATGATCAAGCACCTCGCTAGTAGCAATAGAGGGTTACTATCAGGGCCGCCGGGGGGGGGGGGGCAGGAGGGGCAATTTGCCCCAGGCCCCAGGCTCCGCAGGGGCCCCCACGAGAGTTTTTCGGGGCCCCTGAAGCGGGGTCCTTCACTTGCTCGGGGGCCCCACAAAACTCTTGCGGGGCCAGGACCCCGAGCTTCTTCAGCTCCCGGTCTTCACTGGCGGGGGAGTCCTTCCGCTCCGGGGTGGAAGGACCCCCCGCCATCGCATTACCACCGAAGCGGGACCTGCCGCCGAAGTGTAACCCGGTCTTCGGCGGTAATTTGGGGCGGGGGGCCCTTCCGTTCAGGGACCCGCCGCCGAAGTGCCCCGAAGACCCGCGGCGGGGGCCCCTCGCCACTGAATTATGGCCGAAGAGCGGGCTGCACTTCAGCAGCGGGTCCCACTTCAGCGGTAATTCGCCGGCAGGGGGCCCCCACCGCAGGTCTTCGGGGCACTTCAGCGGCGGGTCTCAGAACGGAAGGGCCCCCCGCTGCCGAACAGGGCCGGCTCTAGACATTTCACTGCGTGGGGGGCCCCCTGCCACTTGCTGGTCCCACAGCTCCGGTGGACCTCCCTGTCATAAACAGATAGCTAAGGGTTAATGTCTCTTTCACCTGGAAAGGGGTAACAGAACACACCTGACCAGAGGACCAATCAGGAAACAAGAATTTTTCAAATCTGGGTGGAGGGAAGTTTTGGGTGTGAGTTCTTTGTCTTCTGTCTGTGCCCTCTCGGCTATGAGAGTGATTTTTCTATCTCCAGCTTTCTAATCTTCTGTTTCCAAGTTGTTAGTACAAAGATAGGAAGACCATAGATTTATATTGTTTTCTTTTGTATTTACATGTGTGTAGTTGCTGGAATGTGTTAAAGTGTATTCTTTTTGGATAAGGCTGTTCATTTTTTTCTTTTAAGCAAATGACCCTGTATTTGTCACCTTAATACAGAGAGACCATTTTTATGTCCTTTTCTTTCTTTTTTATATAAAGCCTTCTTTTTAAGACTTGTTGGAGTTTTTTCTTTAGTGGGGACTCCAGGGAATTGAGTCTGCAGCTCACCAGGGAATTGGTGGGAGGAAGAAGTCAAGGGGGAAAATCTCTTTGTGTTGGATTTACTAACCTGACTTTGCATACCCTCTGGGTGAGGGAGGAAGAGGAGAGATTAGCTCTCTCTCGGTACTTGTGTTTTCCAGGACTGGAAATAGGGAGGGTGGAGTCCCTCTGTTTAAATTCACGGAGCTTGCTTCTGTATATCTCTCCAGGAACCCAGGGAGGGAACACCCGGAGGGGGGAAGGGAAATGGTTTATTCCCCTTTGTTGTGAGACTCAAAGAATCTGAGTCTGGGGGTCCCCCAGGGAAGGTTTTGGGGAGACCACAGTGCGCCAGGCACTGTATAGATTCCTGGCTGGTGGCAGCTTTACCAGGTCCAAGCTGGTAACTAAGCTTGGAGGTTTTCATGCTAACACCCATATTTTGGACGCTAAGGTCCAGATCTGGGAAAAATGTTATGACACTCCCACAGGCATGGCTGCGGAGGGTCCGCTGGTCCCGCGGCTCCGGTGGACCTCCCGCAGGAGGAAGGTCCACCGGAGCCGCCTGCCGCCGATGGCCCCACGAATCCTCTGGACAGCCCTGGTTACTATGAATATCAAATTAGTAGGGGTCTGGAGAAAAACTAGAGTATCTCAGGGCTAAAACTGAAACCAATACATAAGGATGCTTTTGAATCATGCGGAACAAATGGGGTCAAATCCCGCCCTCAAATGGGTGAAGGTCTGCAAGACTTCAGGGCAAATTACATTCATGCATATGAGGGCAGGATTTAGCTCTAGGGATCCCCGTATTTTATTGTTGTCTGTCAAGGGATCTTCCCACTGAGCCCTTTCGAATGGGGAGTGCCTCAGATTGTGGGCGTGGAGAGGAAGAACCAAAAGATTAGAGAGAGTTTTATTCTAATTCTGATAGCCTGATAGCTGAAAGGAACTCTTGATATAATCACCACTCGACCCTGTGAAGGTTTGCTTTTATTTCCCCACTTTCTTGGGCCATTCCTGCTTCCTTAAGGGTTAGGGTTGCCAATTTTAGTTGGAGGTATTCCTGGAGGTTTCATCACTTAACATAATCTTTAATTCCTAGAGACTCCAGGACAATCCGGGGGGGTTGGCAACCATATTAAATGTAGTTCAGGTCCCCTTTTCACAGTTCCCTGCCCCCTACTACAGTGAGCTGCTAAAGCAGCTTTTCTGTAATAGAGCTGGAAGAAGCCTCTGCCACCACCACCTTTCTGCCCCAATTAATTAAAGGGCTGAATGGGGATGTAGTTCCTGCTGCTGCTCAGCAAAAATCTTCCACATCCTTTGTATTGCAGAAGACAGTGGGGGAAGGAAAGGCTTTCAGCCACACTCCTTGTTCTGGCACAGTAGCTGGTGGGTGGGGACTTCATCTTCTTCTACTCGTCTCAGAACGGGTGGGCATTGAAGCAGAAGAGCTCGGAAGCTGTCACATACCACAGATCCAGCAGTCCAGTAATTGTCAAGCAGAGCCACAGCCCCTGTTCAGCACTGACGCCAGACCCCTTCTTGCCTAGTCTTAGCCTCCACTTGAGAACAAGACTTGCCTTTGAAATGCCATGTGATCCCCACAGTCATGCAGGGACTGTAACACTCTGCTCAGTACACTTGCATAAACCCCAGTGATGCTAAGAGAATAGTTCACGTACCGGGGAAAAAGACCACACTCCTTAGTTGTTCAAAACCACAGAGCAAAGGTATCCTTTCATACCAAGTATTATCTTCCATTAATTTAATTTTGCTCTGAGCCTCCTTTCTATGAATAAGGAAACGGAAGCACGACTTCTTCCAGAGTGTTGTGATCTCAGCCAGTTTTGTGTCTCTCACAATTATATTTGAAACATAATGACAGATTACAGGAAATGAGCATATGGACAGGGTGATTTATAAACTTATTTAAACAATGTAACTTTTATCAGCTGTGCTACATTAATCACAAATATAGGAACAATTATTTTCTTGTATATGATACTCATAAGAGTGATCAGGACAAGATTTGCTGACAACACATTTTAAAAACCAAGTAATACATCGCATTTGCTTTCTGGGCCAATTTAATGGTTTCATGCAGATAAGAGAAATCATGTGCTTTCTTCAAACAGCCAAGAGTGAACACAGAATCAAAGAACATTTTGTTATGCATGCTGATGGAAAATAGGTCTTGACAAACAATTTTATTCTTTGATGAGATTACAAGTGTGGTTGAAAAAGGTAACTGTATAAATGTAGTGTACTTAGTAAAACCTTACAAAAGTCTAAGGCTTCAGTACTGCACAATATTCCAGTTAAAAATTAGCCCCATACAATATCAACAAAGCACACGTTAAATGGATTAAGAACTGGCTAATGGACAGATCTCAAAAAGCAGCTGGCAGTAGGGGTGTTTCTAATCGGGTTTTGCAGGGCTCAGTACTAGGCCCAATGCTATTGAAATATTTTCACTGATGATCTGGAAGTAAATATAAAATCACTGAAACAGAGCAATATGGATCACTCAATAAGCTGGGCCCATTAAAACACATTTTGTTGGAACACAGCCAAATGTAAAGTTATACATCTAGGAAACAGGAATGCAGGCCATACCTACAGAATGGGCGGGGCGGGGGGGACGACAGGGAGTGCTATATACTGGAAAACAAAAGCATTGGGGCAGGGGGTGTCAAAGCAAACAAGCCACTAAACAAGATCTCCCTTTGTAATGCTGTGGCAAAAAAGGCTAATGAGATCCCAAACCGTCCACTACTGACTCGGAGTAGGGAACTGATTTTACCTCTGTGTACAGCATTGGTGAGACATACTGGAATACTGTGTACAGTTCTGGAGTCCAGATTTTAAAAAGAACACTGAAAAACTGGAGAATGTGCAGAAGAGATCCACAAAAATAATTCAAGGGCTGGAGAAAATGACTTACAGTGAAAGACTTAAAGAGCTCAATCTGATAAGTTTATTAAAAAAAAAATTGAGAGATGACTTGTTTACTGCATATCAGTGTCTTTAAGAGGAGAATAGACCAACTACTAAAGAGCTCTTTAATCTAGCAGAGAAAGGCATAAGTAGCAATGGCTGAAAGCTGAAGCCAGACAACTACAAATTAGAAATAATGCAGAATTTTATTTCATTTTTTAAAAACAGGGAAGGTGATTAATCACTGGAACAAACTACCAAGGGAAGCGGCAGCTTCCCCATCACTTTTTGTCTTCTGCTCAAGACTGGAAGCCTTTCTGAAAGATATGCTTTAGCCAAACCCAAGTTATTTGGCTTAATATAGGGGTAACTCGATGAAATTTATTGGCCTGTGATATAAAGGAGGTCAGGCCAGATGATCTAATGTTCCCTTCTGGCTTTAATCTCTATGAAAATTGGGAAAAATTAAGGCTAATGTGATTATTTATTAAGGGGTATGTGAGGCAGAGAGAGAGAAGATAGGCAAATAGTTTAGGAATATGAAAAGAGAATACAAGTGTTTATTTTGTCTCTATATAGTGGTGTGTAAATGGATACAATGACTGCTCATTAAAAGAATGCTACTAAGGTTGAAAAGTCAAGCACTCAAAAGTTAGGAAATGAAGAATGAAATTTGCCTCTATCTGTACATTTCCTGAAAGAGAGAGAATATATTCCATATTATCATTTGGGGTGTGAAGCAGTGATCAAGTACTTCTAAAGTGTGCTCTTCATCATTCACACAAGCACCGAAATGAAACATAGTGGACTAAAATTCCAAGCTGCCACCACACTAATTCAATCACCTGAGGAATTCAGAATTAACAGGCAACCTGCATGGCCAGCTGTCAGGGAGCCTAACAGCAAATTGTACATTTAAAAGGCTGAATGAAATGGAATGTGTGGCCTGGTGCATATATAATTACACAAGAGGTGCCAAGCTCCCCTAGCTTAGCTTGCCCTGGAAGGAGAGCGCTACAGCTGGAGGAACTGGGGGTGGGGAGCTCAGGGTGTCATGCAAGGCAGCAGCACCCACTCTGCTGTGTGACTCCATTGCGTGAAGTCCATGGAAACCCTTTCAAAGATGAAAGTCAGTAGAAATGGAGGGGCAGAGCAGGGTGAATGACTACAGTATGTGAAATGTTCTCTATTGAACCAGTTGGAGTTCTCAGTGGTAGTTAACCTAGAAGGTAATTCTGGGCTAAAGAAGCATTAACTGACCGTCTGAGCTTCCTATCTTCTGTGGGGTGTTGGATGAGATGAGCGGAGCACAGGGGCTGGGACAGAGCTGACTGCAATGTGGCTGCAGAATAAACCATACAGGCAGAAGAGAGGGAGCAGCCACAAGAAAGCAGAATTCTGTGCCCCAACTCTTGGATTATCAGGGTGGCAAACTGGTTTCACAATGTTGTCCAGGGATAATTTATGTTTCCAAATCACACATTTTGCTGATGACACAAAACAATTTAGGTTAATCTGGAAGGGGTAGGTGGTGGCGGAGGAATTTATGAATTCCAGAATAACCTCAAAAATATTATTTCATCATCTCAGTTTACAGAATTCACTGTTGGTCACTTCATCTCAAGAATGTCATAGGAAAGCCAGAAAAGGTGCAAAGCAAGTGAACAGAAATTACGAGGCAGTGGTTTCCATAACAGGAGAGATTCCCAAAGACTTGTACCATTTTGTTTGGAAAACAGAATACAGAAGATTACAGAGTTATGTCTCCACACTGTTCCCTGAAAGAATGACTATAAGGATACTTTCCACCTTCTTACAAGACTATCTAAGCTCAGTCTGCATGGTAGCTACTGGCCTACCATCCATCAAAGATTCTGGAAAGGGTTTTGCAAGCCACCAGACCATAACCCAGTGTGACAATACTAATCTGAGGGAGGGTCTATCATAGTACCTATTGGAAGGATGGAGGGTCAAGGGCATGGCATGGGTCTCCATGTATTCAGGTAGTCTGGATCAGATAAGCACCCAAATTAAAGCTCTTTAACCCTGATTTTCAATTTAAGGTTATGGACACCCACTTCAGTGGAAGCGGTGGGGGGGTCAGCACCTCTGAAAATCAGGCCCTAAACATCTCCAGTTTGAGATTCAAAAACTGAGGTCCCCACCATTGGAACACATTTGTGAAAATGTCTAATCCTCTCTCTACTCTCTCGCTATAAGCAAGCTGACACAAATAAACACACCAATGCTCTCAATTTGAATCATGTTGTATTCACAGAAAGAAAAAAAACATCTCTTCGGAGAGGTGAATTTTTAGCACAACGCATATAGTTTTTCAGCACAATAAATATACAGAGACACCGATAATTATCACTAGGAATTTCACAGTGTAGCAGCGTTAGCCCAAAAGAGAAAGTAAAACAAAATTAAAGAGATTATGGCTTTTTTAAAAAGAAAATAGCACTATTTAATAGAGCAGTAGAGGGCACTGAAATATAGTAAAGCCCAAATGTCATTCTGGAGAAAAGGAGCTGCTGCTATCACTCTCATAGAGCATGATCTAATGGTTAGAACACAGGATTCAGAATCAGGAGACCTGGATTCTAATTCTGATCTGACAGCGACATGCTGTGTGACCTTGAATAAATCAGGAAGCCTCCCTCTGACTCAGTTTCTTCATCATTTAAATGAGATTAAATAAGATTTACCCTAACTAGCTCTCAAGGGCGTTGTCAGTCTTAGTAAACAAAGGTCTGATTTTCAGAGATGCCAAGTGCCTGCTGCCTCCACTTTAGTCAGTGGATGTTGAAGATTCACAATACTTTTGACTATCAGGTTAATACATTAGAATGGCCATACTGGGTCAGACCAAAGGTCCATCTAGGGTGACCAGATGTCCCGATTTTATAGGGACAGTCCTGATATTCAGGGCTTTGTCTTATATAGGTCAATATTATCCCCCTCCCTCTGTCCCTATTTTTCACACTTGCTATCTGGTCACCCTACATCCATCTAGCCCAGTATCCTGCCTTCTGACGGAGCCAATGTCAAGTGTTTCAGAGGGAATGAACAGAATAGGTAATCATCAAACAATCCATCCCCTGTTCCTCATGGCCAGCTTCTGGCAAATAGAGGCTAGGGACACAATCTCTGCCCATCCTGGCTAATATTTGAGAATGTTTGAGAAGCACTTTGTGAGCCTCAGAGAGGAAGATGCTATTTAAATGCTAGGTAATGTTACTACTTTGGGCTAAGGTTAGATTATTATTATTCTATACTCCTTTGGTCTAAGGTTAGATTATTATTATTCTATATTAATCAACGCAAGGCTTAGACTACCTTAGAATGAGAAGTTTT
Organism: Gopherus evgoodei; assembly: GCF_007399415.2. Lineage (NCBI taxonomy): Eukaryota > Metazoa > Chordata > Testudines > Testudinidae > Gopherus > Gopherus evgoodei. The sequence goes on from NC_044331.1 coordinate 18,268,358, forward strand.
GACCTTTGCCACTTCAGATAGCAAGTCATATCACAAGGTCGCCAAAGGAGAGCCTTCTATTTGGAAACACTGCATGTCCCAGATTTTACAGAGGTGCACAAATCTGATTTATTTTTGCCCCTAAATGCTGATGACTCCAGATAAATGGTTGCTATTAAACTTTGTTACAAGGCCTAACCAGCATAGAAGACCAAAGTCAGTAGAAACTATCCACTCACCAGGCCAAAAAAAGGAGACCTTTCAAATGACTCGCTAGAAAGAGAGCTAGGTCTGCGCTGTGACATCCATATCTGACTTCAGCATCAGTAGTGAGGTGAATGATAGATCTGTAATTCCTGAAGCCAGAGTACTTGACACATCAGGAGGCTTTATACAAATAGTATATTTCTGAGTGCATATATATGAAGTAAATGCACCAGAACTGCATAGCAGGAAGGGAAATTAGTCATTTTATCTCCATGTGAGGTAGAGGTTCTTCTGCTCCATTCATATTTTGCATGTGAAATACTCATCTGAGAAAGCCTCCATCAACACTATCAGTGACTGCACCATGAGCTACAAATCAATGACTTCATTATTGCTGCTGAAGCACAGAGTCAGTTTTTGATAGCTGACAACTATTCTGCTATTCGAGAAGGTTAGGGAAGGAAAAATACATCAGAAAGGGTGAAATACACATGCCGTATTTCATACTCAAGATATCCTGAAGTATGTTGTTATGATAGATATTGGTAATGAAGTGACTCAAAAGGCCACAGGCATATAATGGGTTAGAGTAGCCAAAAGCAGCACCACAGAGTAGAGCTCCCAGGTTCCCAAATGACTTCCCCACTCCTTACTCACTCCCCAGATCTCTACCTGCTGCCCAGATCTTGTGTTTGTTTCCTTTCATGGTTCACAGTGCCTTCCACCCAATGCATTCTAGAATACATTGTGTAAATGGAATGTTGCCACAGTGCCTTGATGACCTAAAAAGTTGAATCCAGGTTTAGCAAGTTCTCTTGCTTGAGGACATGTTATATTTGTTTCAGCACATGCAAGTCAGCAGAACCCAAGAGCTGAGGAATGTTCCTGGGGGGGACTATAACCAAGAGGTAAAGGCAAAAAAGTCAGAGCTTTGCAGAGGAGTTATTGCTCCCTGGATAGATTTAAGGGACAAAGATTGAAATCTGCTAGAGGCTAGATTATTAAAAAGTGTCATGTACAAATAAAAAAAACAACCCTTTCTATTCTTCAGTACATAAACTATCCCCTCTCCCTATAGAAGGTGGATTTGTTCCAAAACATTGTTTTAGGATCTTCTCCTGCTCCCATTGAAGACAATGGCAAAACTCTCATTAGCTAAAATTGTGAAAGGATCAGGTCATTACAGGCAAATCCAACTTGTGTGTGCACATTATACACGGAGGTCCTCAGATGCAGTGTACCCTGTGTGATTCTGTTTGCACACAGACCTCGCTATCTTTGCAGACTCATGTGAAGGGTCTGCTCTCCATGTAAAGATCTCAGAGGTACCACAGGGTCAGCATGTTTGTTCCTCATCTAAGGCCATGGCTACACTGGCGCTTTACAACGCTGCAACTTTCTTGCTCGGGGTGTGGAAAAAAGACCCCCCTGAGCACTGCAAGATACAGTGCTGTAAAGCCTCAGTGTAAACAGTGCCGCAGCGCTGGGAGCACGGCTCCCAGTGCTGCAAGCTAAACCCCATGAGGATGTGGAGTACGTGCAGCGCTGGGAGAGCTCTCTCCCAGCACTGGCGCTCCCGCGGCAGCGCTCTGAAGTTTCAAGTGTAGCCATACCCTAATTACAATTTACAACCATGTTAGTTAACAGGTGTTAACTCAGGAGTAGAAATTGTAGTGTAGAAGAGCTGTAACTGAATACTTCTTGGTTTTCTACTGTTCGGGTTTGAAGTTATGATGTCCCACAATCCAGAAGGTACTAGGATAAGGTCCTGTTATATGGCTGCAACCTTCATTCCACCTTAATGTAATTTTTCTATATGTGAATTTGCTACCCAAAGAAAGGTAAAATTATGATAATTTCTTCATGCAGATGAGCATTGGTAACAACAGACTCTGACAAGGATTTACATGTAGCGTAGAAAAGAACAAATGTTTGTTTCTGGTCACGATTAACCCTCAAGTTCATGCAGCATTTGGCATCCACCTCTGGGTTAAATATTACTAGGATCAAATATCTGTTTATTTTGCCTGCACTACAACAAACAATCCTGTTAGCTAACACTAGTTAAAATTCAATTAGATGTTGTAGTCTGGACTACTGTGCAACGTCTCCAGACATATTCCTGAAAACCTGTAGAGTGACTAGAAAAAAAACAAAAAACCCACAAACCTTCTGAAGACCAGGAAATGTACATGTAAGGTGCGGCTTCACATACAGCCCCATGACTTTTGAAAATAACTCAGGAACCTCTTATTCAAATAACTTCAACTCCTGCACCCATCCTCCTGCCTCAGAAGTCCACCTCAGCTTGGATGAAACTTTCCACCTTTCAGGCTGATCCAAGTTTTGTTTGTTTGTATGTTTGCTCAGAGTGGGGGGTGGGAAATAGATCTTGGATGGGATGTGAAAATGTGGCTTTACACAGAAAATCAGTTGCAACCTTAACTATGAAGAGGCAAGTACCCTCCTACAATCAACAAAGCCTTAGAAAACAATAACCTAGCCCTGCAGCAATTAACAAATTTCTTTCATTGCTGTCCAGAGAAAGAAATTAAAGAATGCTGGTGCAGCTAACAACAAGTTTTTGAAATTGAATCTTAAAACCTCAAACCCAGTAGCTGACTTCAAGTCTTCACATATCAGAGTCTGCATGAGCACCAGGCAACACATCCTTGTTTGGAAACTACAACTGTCATTTTACCATTAGGGAATAAAAGAAGACAATTATCATATTGCAGGGGAAAATCATTCCCAAGTCTCATTAGGTGAAGGGAGATTTTCAAAGTTCTACCCAGGCTTTGTGCAAAAAAAGATACACAATATTTAGGCTATGTCTACACTACCACTTATGTCAGTATAATTTATGTCATTCAGGAGTCTGAATAAACACTTCCCCCTACCCCGAGTGACGTAAGTTACATTGACATAAGCACCAGTGTGGACAGCACTAGGTGGCAGGCAAAGCCTGCCAACGTAGCTACCGTCGCTCGTTGGCAGGGCCGGCTCCAGGCCCCAGCGCGCCAAGCGCATGCTTGCGGCGGCATGCCGCGGTGGGCGCTCTGCCGGGAGGGTGGCAGGCGGCTCCGGTGGACCTTCCACAGGCGTGCCTGCAGAGGGTCCGCTGGTCCCATGGCTCCGGTGGAGCATCCGGAGGCACGCCTGCGAGAGGTCCACTGGAGCCACAGGACCAGCGAGCGGCAGAGCGCTCCCCGCAGCGTGCCGCCGTGCTTGGGGTGGCGAAATGGTTAGAGCCGGCCCTGCTCATTGGGGGTGGATTAGTTATGTCAACAGGAGAGCTCTCTCCCATCAGCATAAAGCGGCTACACTAGGGATCTTACAGAGGTGCAGCTATGTCGCTGTAGTGTAGACGTACCCTTAGTGTGTACATAAATGGATGCAATCTTTTTAAAGCCATTTATGGTACCCATCAACCAAAGCTCCTGTTGAGTGCAAACCTTCCACAAGACAAAACACCAGAAGTGGAGATGTGAGATAAAAATAACAAACTGGGTTATTTCATTTCTGGGCTGTCAAATAATGTTTCTTCCAGAAGCTTGTTTAAAAACAGTGCCCTAAAAAAATTGATCTGGGTTATGTTCCCAATGTTTTTTGGCACAAAAAACAATGTTTCTCTATATTAAGAAGCCAATGATGAATAGAAGTAAATCACAAAGTTAAAGAAAAAAGCTCTCTCTATATATTTTGAAACATTATAAAGCATGTTTATTCCCTTGGCCATAAGAAGAAAAATTCACTTGGGTTTCTCATTTGATTTAGTGTCTTCATGTGGATTTAAGATAGATTTAGATTAGACCTGTTTCTGAAAAACAGTTTTGTGGTACTTACAGTAAATTCACAGGACAGGACTGTACTCAGTCCCTCTACAAAGAGGAGGAAAGGTCCAAGGAGAACAGGGATTCAGTATAACAAGCTTTGTGTGGCGGGAACACAAGAACTGCTCAAAGCTAGCACTGTTGCTGGGACAGACAAGAGCAGATGTCACACTCTTGTCAGTGGCCGTGCTCTTCCTGCACACCCTGTAACACAATACCTTCCTCCTGGGACAACTGGTTCCACCTACAACAATGGACAGCCATATTCTCATACAACATTCATAAGCCAAATATGGGAAACAAACAGATATTGATATTATCATTGATATTAACATCAAATACCATTATTTTAAAAAGCTGAGCTTTCTCCCCGTGGGGAAAAAGGTAAGTCTTGCTGAATAAGGAATAAAAGAAAGTTGTCTGATGTTTGGGTAAGAGAAGCAAGAGTGCCTGGAGTCTGAGTATATCACAGAAGGAGAGTGCCTGGTGGAGCTATTGTCTAGTGGAGGTTAGGGAGCACTTGGGAATCTGAAGCTCTCACTGGGGAAGAGTGAATGAGTGAAGCAGACAAAGTCTGATCCTGCAACATTTAAGTCAGTGTGAGTTTTGCCACTGACTTCAATGGGAGCAGGATCTATGCCCTAAAAATGAGCAGATGGAAGCAATAGTCTACAGGCTTTAGGAGCAGATGTGAAGCATCATTTCAGACAGCAACAAAAATCCAGAATTAAACTCCACATAAAAAGGTCACTGTGCAAACAAATGGAAGAACAGGGTGGAAAGCACTTAAAATTAGCCCTCTTAAATACATTTCTGTCACTAACTTGCTCCCATAACTACATTTAACCTAGCAGATTTTAAACTCTTAATTAAACAGCAACAGTTACAAACTTTCCATTCATTTAAATGCTTGTTTTGGAGAAAAATTTGTAACTGAGAAAAGGTAATTTAAATTTAATGACTATTTTGTTGCTAGAGTTAAGTAAAGTGAGTTTTTATAAGCAGGGCAACTTAATAAAAAGTATCAGAGCAATAGAAATATAATTAAAATCAGAACCCAGAGATGGCTAACAGCATAAGCTAAAAGAACACTAGAATTTGTGAGGCTGAACTAAATTTGGTAAGACAAACTTCAAGGTGACAAAGCAAACAAAGAGTTCACAGTGTCTATGATTTGGTTATGAAGCAGTAGTACAGAAGGTACTAAAATAGTTTTTCCTCTAGCCTACTGAATTACATGTTAAGTTTGTCATTTCTAATTAATTTGGTCATAGAGTATACATGTGGAGAAAAGATTTATTAAAGAAAAATAAACGTTATATATACACACACGATCATTCATTCTAATTAAACAGCATTCCAGACAGAAATACTGTTCCAGCTATAGATTGCTTCATCAGGGAAGATGGAAAAAGCACAGATGAAAGGAGCAACCAGAAACAGGCCTGATCCTGCACATAGAACAATACTGCCATGAATACAAAAAATCCTAACCATAGTAATAAACTCAGGCCCTAGTCCTCATGCTAGCAATTTAAAAAAATCCTTGTGTGTTATAGGAAGGAACTTCAGGTGGCAGGGGATACAGAATTACTCTGCAAATAATGTAATCTTCCCTTAGCATCAGCCTCAGAGCTGTGACTTGACATGAGAGGGTAGCTATTCTGGGCACCTGGCATACAAAGTGGGGAAGAACCCAATACAGTGTAGTGTTGCCAACTCTTGTGATTTTATCATCAGTATCTCTATATTTGGTGGTTTCTGAAAGCGCCAGCTCCTGGGAGTCATGTTAATACATCAGTCTCAGCTTTAGTTTAAAAGAAAAAAATACAAATATGTTTCTAGCCATCGTGGTTGTAGAGAAAAGCTTGAAAATATCCCCCAGGGAAAAAAATATTTTTTTTATCAGAGGGGTAGCCTTGTTAGTCTGGATCTGTAAAAAGCAACAGAGTACTGTGGCACCTTATAGACTAACAAATGTATTGGAGCGTAAGCTTTCGTGGGTTAATACCCACTTTGTCATATACATGTAAATGAATACCCACGAAAGCTTACGCTCCAATACATTTGTTAGTCTACAAGGTACCACAGGACTCTTTGTTGCTTATTATTTTTTAGAGTCTCATGATTTTTTTGCGACTTGGCTTGTGATTTTTGAGGTTGAAAATACTGCACTGCCTCTCCATTCTCAAGCAAGACAGACAGAGGCTGTGTGGGGGTGGATGAGAGGTGAAAAAACCATACATAACAAGAGCTATGTAAGTACCTACCTAGGCAGACCAACAGAACCCACTGCAGCACATAAGGTAGCCATTGATCCAATATGTGGCTTGATTTAATATTGGAAGCGGTGCATAGGCTGAAAAGTACTTTAAAGAGTTAAAGATGTAGGCAATCAGAAATGCTGATTGCCAATGAAATATTTAACAGGTGTCTGTGGTGCTCACTCCTGCTCCACCCAAGAGTAGCCTGACCATGATGATACTACCCTGAATGGAGGACAAATCCAAATTATTCCAATGTAGTTCCCCACATCTAAAATCAATGGGGTTATTTGTGTGAGTAAAGATAGACAGGATTAGGTGCTTGAACTGTTTCCTACTCAAAAGGAAATGAATACAACGGGCTGTTTGATACTACACTATGGGGTTTACCAACAGTGCCTCTTACAGCATGTACTCAAAGGTAACAGGCACCTTCACAAATCACAGTCTGTCATGCTCATTGAAATATCAGCCCAACCAATTTTCAATCCCTATCTGTGTTTGGCAGCAGCAGCACCTTTCCTTCAGGGCCATTCTGGTTTATCATAACTCTGTTTAGGCACTTCATAAAAAGATGCATTTGGAATGGGCACACCTCACAGCTCTGCCACATTATGTGGCTGTCTAAACAAGCTGTACTGTCTCATTAACTCAACTATTTTCACTTTTAATGCCAATGGGCCCAGTCCAAATAAAATAATGACTGCTACCACTTTGACCTTTTATAGTGCCTTCCATCCATGGATCTCAAAGCACTTACTTACTCTCAAAACCCCCAAGAGGTAGGTATGCGTCATTTACCTCATTGGTTAAAAGTAAGGGACAATGAGATACATACTATTCACAGGGGTATTGTGAGGCTTCATTAATTAATTACAAGACTTCTCCTGGCACCTTTCCTTTGGAATAAATGACCCATGCTCCGTATCACACAGCATATTAGTGGCAGAGCTAGGAATAGAATTATAGATTTCAGATTCAAAAGGTTTTAATGTACCTGACTGATTTTAGTGATGCCTTTCTGTGATGGGCATCAGTAAAAACTAATTGTATATGTTTTGAAAAACAGGAAAGTGTTTGGGGATTAAATTTTACAACCATTAAAATAAAAAAAAATCAAGAAGCAGTTTAAAATTCCTATAATTTTAAAATAGTGAACAAATAGATTTTTTTAAAGCCTCTGAAACTTAAAAGAGTAGAAGGGAAAAGAGCCATAGTGCCAGGCCCAAGGTAGGCCAAGTTTCAGTTCTGAGCATGTTTTTACAGCCAAGTGAAAACTTAAAGGGAAAAAAAATAGGGTTTATAGGGAAAAAGCTGGCAAGCTGCTTAATGCAAATAAAAGGTGAAGAATATGTTAACAGTACAGGAAACAGTATTAAAATGTTTAAAAAAATCATTAGCATTAACAAATATTAACAGAGATGGAAATACAACAAGAAGGGTTGATCCTTTGGTAGATCAATGAGAATTTTTGAGCTGCTTCTCCACTGATATCACCCTGACAGTATTTTAAACATTATCAGCACCCCAGGCAGAACGGTCAAGCTGAAATACACAAAACAGGCAACTGTAGCAAGCCTTGCTCAGGCAAAGCTTTCACTGAAGTCACCAGGAATTTTGTTTGAGTAAGGATTGACGAATTATCCCTTTGTCTCCCACAATAACGTCCTATTTCCTTGGCTAGCTCCTTTAAGTTCAAAAACCACTGATGTTAACAATACAGAAGTAGAATTCCAGACTTTTTACATAAACGCACCAATGGTATTACAACCTCCCTCAGCATAAACACAGACTGTGCTTCTATTTGACATTTTTCCTTTAAAATGAAGGGAAAATATTGCACCTTTCACTACTAATTAAGAGAAAACCTCTGCTATTAAACTCTGCCACCTCTGACTCAATATAGGGCACTCTAATCTAGTCTCATTCAGACATAACACATGGCCAGAAGTCAGCCTTAGATGTTACAAACCACCCAAGAAAATAGCATGTTATTTATTTTGTACACTACTGACTTATCAGGAAGCTACAAAGTCTGGGCTAGAACTGTGAGACGAAACAATGTTATATATTAATAAAATATACAAAACTAGCTCAAAGATAAATTGGTCTAAGCAGGCAGTAGCTTATTTTTAGAAAGTTATTTTCAAATGATACTCAGATAGTCAAACTGTACCATGTTGTGGCAGTGTCAGTCCCAGGATATTAAAGAGACAAGGTAGGAGAGCTAATATCTTTTATTGAACCAACTTCTGTTGGTGACTCAAGCTTTTGATCTGAAGAAGAGCTTTATGTAAGCTTGTATCGCTCACCTACAGAAGTCGATCCAATAAAAGATATTACCTCACCCACCTTCTCTCCCTAAATTGTAGAACAGCAACATTGCTAAGTGTTACATAACTTCATCAGTGTTGATATAAAGCATTGAGACAACATTTAATAACCAAAATAGCAACAGATGAGGGCTCCAGAGTCTTCACATAAATGGAACTCTCCGCATGCACATGTCTTTTTACACCTCCCTCATGGAAAGGGGTTAGCTGTACCTATGACACTCCCATTCCCACTCATCATGACCCACCAACTCCATAGCAAATGTTCAGAGAAGCTGCTACTATTTTAGTCATAGAACTGTAACTATAAGGAAATTTTTTGCCCTTTCATGCAGCTCATTCTTAATTATTGCAGCTTGGTATCGAAGCACAGCAGAGTTACTAGTTGGCACAGCTCAGTCACAAAGATTTTTGGATCTCAAGCTCTAGAAAGTGTTCATTTATATGGAAAAAGGGTATAACACTTCTTACTTCAAGAACAACACTCCAGGAATAATACAACAAACAGGAATGATGGATATTTTCACATTGTACAGTAGTGAAACAATTTGCTTTTACCATAAAAGGGGCTTTGCCTTCAGCTCATACAAGGAATTTGTATATAGCCTTATTCTCAAATGCATTGTAGCCAATAGCAAATTCCCTGCAATCACAGATGAGTCAAAGGAAAAGTGTCCAGAACCACATGCCAACAGAGGACTGATTATGCATCAGACCCATAATGCAGCCAATTTAGGAGCCAGCAGTTAAGATTAGCCAAAGGAGCAAATCTATGCCAAGTCAGTACTGCAATTGTTTGTTCCATTAAGCATAAGGAATGCCTTTGCTTCAGAATCTGATATAGCAAAATGTAATATAGAGTTAACAGTAATTACTAGCTCATCAACTATCCTTCTATGTCACAGTCATAATTTCACTGATCAGATGTCAGAAAAAAGACTTTTCTTAACAGTTTTTAAATCTGTTTTTAAAAACCATGAACTATCACAATAAAAATATTGTAAAAAAATCTGACTGTAGGATTCTTTATGATGAAGATTTTCAATAATCTTTCATGATGTGGTTTCACCCTTGAGTCTACTGTCATATATAAAAGTAAAGTGGTAATGAAATAGTGAAAAAATTTTTATCAGAGATTTCTGGTGATGTTACATAAACTACTCGGACTTGCCCACTGCCAGGCCTGCCAACAAGGATTATCTGAAAAGCAAGAACTGAATAACAAGTAATTTGCAGTGTTTGTGCCATAAAGATACACATAAACTTTCCACACTTATGTAGGTAAAACTCAGAAGTACGGTTTGTCTTTTTTGTCTGTCTTGTTACCAGTGTACTTGTGTGTATCTTTGTCTAAATGGGAATTAGTAGCCCGAGTGGGAAGCTGGTGTACAATACCTTTAGCAAGTATGTCTATTAGCATATGTGCTCTGTAAAATGAAACAAATATCATTACTATTTATATATGGCTATGTCTCTCAGACACAGACCAACCACAAATTCTTCTCAAAAGCAAGAGACATAAAGAGAAAACTTTTATGCCACAAAATGAACTTAATTATCCTGCCCCATTCTCCTCAAATACCAGCACCACACATACACAGTCTTACAGAATTCTGTCAATTCCAAAGTGAAGTATTTGTTAATGTTGTTTTTAATTAGCATTTCTAAAAGCATATATTTATGCTCATGCTCCAATACGTCTGTTAGTGTATAATGTACCACAGGACTCTTTGCTGCTTATACTTAATAAGTCATTTTAGAGTTCATGATTTGATTTTTCACAACACTGGCTCATTTCAGGTGAAGCTCTGGGGATTGTAGCAGCTTCCAATCACTACTAACCTAGGCTGACTTTGAACCAGTTAGTTTGAGGTACAAGACCCTCACCTATCACCGATTGCTTGGACCATGCCATATTCTGTACGAAATTTTTTTAAAAAGGAACTTCAGCACCTCTGCAAGGAAAAAATAATAACCCCACTTTTTAGAAAAAACAAATAAAGCATAAAATTAAATATATATTTTGGCTTAATTATGATGTATGCACATAACTCATTTATTTTGGGAGAACACGTCCCGATGTGTTTTTGTTCAATGCTTTATTACTTGTGCACTACGACAGAGGCCATGGCTACACTGGAGAGGTGCAGCGCTGGTGGTGGGTTACCAGCACTGCAACTTACTCACCGTCCACACTTCCAAGGCACATACAGCGCTGCATCTCCCTGGCTGCAGTGCTGGCTGTACTCCTGCTCTGCCTGGGGTATAAGGATTGAAGTGCTGGTGATGCAGTGCTGCTCTGCAAGTGTGGCCACCAAAAGCGCTGTAATTGGCCTCCGAGATATTCGGAGGTATCCCAGAATGCCTGTTCAGCCACTCTGCTGTTTTGTTGTGAACTCCGGGCTCCCGGAGCTGCTTATCTAAAATACAAACACAGCTCGTTTGCTCAAGCAGAGGCAGGTAGAGGGATTCCTTTGGAATGTTAGTGTTTGCTTGAGGAGAGAAGCAACACGGCGGGAGGGGAGAGGGGACTCCGTTCTGGAGCAGCTGCTTATCTGGTCTGACGAATATTTGCATTTACTGAATAAGAGAGGGGTGGGGGAAGGGGTCGAAACTTTTAAAATGATTGAAGGTTGGTGCTGTGTATCTTCCAGTCCTTAGAACTTGCAAGGCAGGGAGCTGACACAGTGTCAGCTCCAAAAATCCACTCTCTCTGTCTCCCCCACGCTCCCTGTCACACTCCACCCCACACCCCTCTTCTGAAAAGCACGTTGCAGCCACTTGAACGCTGGGATAGCTGCCCTTAATGCACCACTCCCAACAGAGCTGCAAATGCTGCAAATGTGGCTACACTGCAGCGCTGGTAGTTGTCAGTGTGGCCACACTGCAGTGCTTTCCCTACACAGCTGTAACTTCCAGCGCTGTACACTTGTAAGTGTAGCCATGTTCAGAGGTTCTCCAAATTCTCATTCTGTGGACTGTTTTAGAACAGAAACAGCCCTCAGGGATCACTTTCCTTCCAATCTGCCTCTGGGCACGCCTGGTCCGTTCTGATGTGTTCAGGACCAGCGCTAGGGGTTTGAGCGCCCTAGGCGCATGGTGATTTTGCCACCCCGCACGCTGCTCCTGCGGCTCCGGTGGAGCCGAGGACCAGCGGACCCTCCGCAGGCACTACTGCGGCAGCTCCACCGGAGCCGCCTGCCGCCCCCTCCAGCAAAATGCCACCAATAATCCTGGTGCCCTAGGTGATTGCCTAGGCTGCCTAATTGCAAGAGCCAGCCCTGGATGTGTTACAGAACAAAGGACTGTCCTCTGCAATTCTTAATCAAGCAACTCTAACTTCAAAGGAAGTTCTGGTCATTAAGGATGGTAGAAGTTTGGATCCCAGTTTGAGAAACATGGCACTAGCATACCCAGTTGTCTAGAAGAGGCAGTCTCCCTAATCTCAGAGGAAGACGTGCCATACGCTGCACATTTAAATCCTGCCTGTGTTAATCCTCTTTTCAGTAACTACTTAAATAGAAACTTAGATAAAGGAATTCCATCTGCATGCAGCAAGAACTTAACCTCCTTTCAGTGCAAGTGGATGTAACTGGATACAGTCTGAAGCGCACAGAAAGCAAGTGTTTCTGGGTCTGTGCTGCCCCTTCTCTCTCTTTCCTACTTCATCCTAGATTGCCCACTGGAACCCTGACGGTAGCACCCAGACAGAAAACATGTTTCTTCAGACCCCATAAGTAGTCTAGCGCTATCTTTGGAAGAAGGGGACCAATTCACTGACCAATTAGAAATAATGATAATTAATGCCAGAATAGTGAGTGAGTTAAATTCAGGTAATTTCCCGGTGTTTACAAAGGTTACCAGTGTTGCATTAAGTATTTAATTGACCCTCCTAAATAGAAGAGAGAACTGTGCTACCTATAGGCACTGGGTTATGATATTCTTTTACTGCTTTCCCCCCCCCCACTGCCTAAAATGTGCCTATCATATCCTATGGGAACATGTCCAAAAGTAAATGAAGTACATACATCAATATAAATTGACCTCTGGTCTTCCAGTGAGAACTACTCAAACAAAAAACTACTTCGATCACACACCAGCTTCATGCCATGCTTCAGAAAAATAGGGGAGAAGCAGAGTCCAAAGCCTTCCATTGAGAACTCCAGGCCCCTATGTGTACAAACTAAAGGACAGCCACCAACTCTTTTCCAGTTAATCTCAACTGCCAGACAGAAACAAGGAGATGGCACTCTAAAATACACTGGAAATGAACCACAAATGGCTTTATATAATTAGACCAAAATCAATCACCTGGAAACAAACTGTCAGCCAGTGCTGTTGATGGTGTTACAAGCGTAATATGCTTCATTGTGAGAGAAACAGTTAAAGTAAGTGGGTGGCTGCACTGCTCACTAACTGAAGTTTCCATGTAATCTTGAAGGCTAACCCTATTAAAGCATATTGCAAAAGCCAATTTGGATGGTGCAAAGGCACAGGTAAAAATGGTGAGGTCTGCACATGAAAAGGAGAAGTTGCAACATTCTTCCCAATAAAGATGGAACTCTTGGCACTACCATCATCAGGACATCCAGGAGTAAATAAGGAACCAACAGGAATTCAGGATTGCAAACTTCATTAATTGTACTAAATGAGCACCATTTCCTCTATATGTAAACTTGCAACACTAGGTCATGGTAAAGCAAACTCTGCGTATATGCGCCTGTTGATATATTGAAACCAATGGTTTAGAATCTGGAAAGTTTCCCCTGCTTCAAAGGAACCAATTATTTTTTTATAAGTACTGAAAGCATTGCATCATACTGCTTATCTAAATTCTTTCATAAATTCAAACATTAGTCCTGGCACAATCACAACATTTATGTTTAAGGCACTGTTCACAGTCATGGCCTGTTTGTTCTGTTATTTCAGTAATTTTGTCTCAGTGAAAACTGACCTAACTCTCTCACAGTCCTTGGTGAATAACAGCTTGCTTTTAAAGTCTGCATTAGAAAACAATTTACTGATAACTTAAGCCCTCAAAAGGGCATCACTTTTTTGGGATTTTTTTTTAAACCACGTGTACGATAAACTGACTTTGAGGTTAGGAAAGTCAAAACCAAGTTAATTTTCCAAAACAATGCAAAGATTTCTAACTTAAAACGTAGCCAGGATATCTCTAAGGCAGTGTTTCCCAAATTTGGAATGCCGCTTGTGTAGGGAAAGCCCTTGGCGGGCCGGGCCAGTTTGTGTACCTGCCACGTCCGCAGGACCGGCCAATCACGGCTCCCATTGGCAGCAATTTGCTGCTCCAGGCCAATGGGGGCTGCTGGAAGTGGCACAGGCTGAGGAAGCCGCGATTGGCCGGACCTGCAGACGTGGCAGATAAACAAACCAACCCGACCCGCCAGGGGGTTTCCCTACAAAAGCAGTGTCCCAGGTTTGGGAAATCTGCTCTAAGGGATACATCAAGGTAAAAGAGGCACAAAAACTGGGTTCTGGTTTTTGTTTGTTTGTTTGTTTTTTAAATGCAAAGCCTACTAAAGAAATGATTAATTTAAAAAAAAATCATGAGTAATTAAATTTGTTCCCCCCACAAAATTTACAACCCAAACATTGCAGCATTGTGTGAAAGCAAGAGAATCAATAAGAGAGACTGACTAGTTTACTTCCCCATTCAAGAAAATGAAACGCAAAAAATAAACAAACAGCATGAACAGTGAAAACTGACTTTGATTTTTAAAGTAATTCTTCTTTTAATAATTTAAGGAATTATAAGAAGATAATGTAAGGGAATTTTGAATAGGACTTTTCACCTAACATTATTTTACACCAAAAATTGTATGCCATGGGAAATAAATAAAGTGACCACTGATTTTAGACCCTTGTTATACATGAATATATAAAAGCTTTCTTTAGGGCTGTGGAAGCTTGAGATGAAAGCAAAGCATGAACTGTATGATCAGTTGTTTATATGTTCTGATCTGGCCTGTATAAACATATAAGCAAAGCTACATAATCAGTTTTGTCTTATTGGCGGGTATAAGGGGTGACATAGATACTTGGTATATAAACATTGTTTACAAAATTGCCATTGCGAAGTTATTAATCCAATTGGCTGATGGTTTGTTGTGTAGGAATCTGGCCAAACTGCACAGGTCCCAATTCATTAGCCAGCTGTTTCAAAAATACAGACAGAAAAGCTCTATAAAGACAGTCATTTAGGCAGTGCAGTTATGCAAGACATTTGGTTTTCAGTGTTGTACCTCACTATTCTCTTCTAAGCATTTTACTTCCAGCATTCCCTAGTTAACAGCTACAGCTTTCCCAACAGACCAGAAGATAGGAAGCCTCTGCTCCAATGAAGAATTGTTTTTTCAAAAATAGCTGAATCAGCATGCAGGAGAGGGTTGGTGCTAAGAACAGTCTTTGATACCAACGGCTCAAGATCCACCTCCACACGAATGCTGGCTTTGGCAAAAGCGGTATGAGGTCTTTGCTTGCTCTGAGGCTGTCTGAAAGTGCCCTGCAAGTTCTAGAGCTCAACCTGAATGTCCTAGAGAGCCACTAAAGTTAAAATAGACCACAGGCCCCAACACCATGCCAGGTGACTTTGGGGAGACAGGAAGTGCTTTCGGGGAAACATCCAGCTTCCTGCCTCTGCTGAAGATGTTCTCCACTAAGGAAGCCCCCAAATTAGGCTTTGTTACTCTCAGCAGGGGGATAGAGAGAGAGAGAGAGAGAGAGAAGTGTTACACAGTAATCATGCACACACACTAAAGAGATGTTCCTACCAAAAAGACAGGGGTAACTAAAGGTAGGGTGGGTATGTCCCATTCAGAGGATTTCTTATTTGTCTGCAAGAAGGAAAGAACCCTTTAAAAGAGTTACTTATAGATTAAGTAAACTGAATGTTTAGGGGTTTCCCTAAAAGCTGAACCTTCAGACTTTTCTGAAGACTCCTTCATTGCTACAGATCTGATACACTGATGATCCTCTCCTAGAGGCCAACTCTGCTACAATGAATCACCAGATAGATTGTATATCATGTGCTCCATTATAAATGTCAGAGAGAACAGGCAACACACTCCTTTTAAGTGCTTTTTCTGTCATTGCATGTTCTTTAGACGCTCAGTTGGAGGTTATCTACTTCTATAAAAAGGGTTTAATTAATAGAAAACTATACACTTTATAAAGTAAGGGTCCTATTCACAATTGACACATGCCAAGAAAAATCAAATTAATTTTAATTTACAGTAATGCAGAATTATTATTTACTTCTTGTGGGGTAACTAACTTTCTGTCTCTGACTTCATCTCCTCTTTCAAATGTTAGCTTCCTCAACAGAAAAAAGTAATTAAGATTTCCAGAGCACTCTGGGGATGCAGAGCACTATTTTAGAAACTAGCACTGTATCCTGCTTATTATTATGCCCCAACCCCCATCCAGCCTCCTACCACAAATCTGGAAAGAATATGCCAACAGAAAAGTTCCCTCCACATCTGTCCCATTTTAAGGGTAAATGAAAGTCAGTTCAAGTACTTTCAAGTGTGCCCTTAATTCATCAGTTATTGTATAATGAAGATTCTACATTTGTTTCTCCTTTGTAATTGACAGATTCGCTTGCATACTGACATCCAGTACCAACGTGGCAGTGGTTTCATTAATGCTGCCCACAATAAAACATTAACGAGGCTTGTAATTTTATTAAAATATCAACACCGGAAGAGTTAAACACATCCTGGTTTCAATTCTAAATAATCATTTAAAAGCCAAACCGGCAGCTTGAGAAAACATGTGTCTTTGTATTTCCAATACATTTTGAAGTTTGCACTCTCCTGCAATTTAACCCATATAAAGCTTTAAAACAGTTCAAATAAAAAGAAATACAAACCCATTTCTTGACATTTGCATTTTTGTTTAATAAGTTCTCTTCACAGGCTAGCGTTTGAAGTGATATATTTTTGGGTTCATAATGAATATAACAGAAATGTCACTAACTATGTAGCACCCTCAATCCACGGATCTCAAAGTACTTTACTAACATATATAGTCTCATATGACAGAGAGGATGTGTGCCTGAGCCATCAAATTCTATTCTGTGCCAGAAGTCCCACTATGAGGCCAGTACAAGTGAATAAAGCTTAGAAGATCAAGCCGCACCCTGCAAGGTGCTCAGCACCTTGTCTGATTTGGAGGTCAGACTAGATGATCAGATTGGTCCCTTCTGACCTATTAGTCTATGAGTCTATGATCTCACAGGAAGCTTGTGGCAAAGTCTAGAATATATCCCAAAAATCAGATCCCTACTTCTGTGCCTTAACCACAAGAACATACTTAACCTTCTTCTGGTGTGTTAAAATCACCACAATGCTCTTTAATTTAAAAAAAAAATGAAACAGCAACAGATTTTTGATCTTGTGACTTAAACAGGGTGAGAGAGATGGGCATGGAGACGTTTTATTCTTGCTTTGATGGCCTCATTCAGCATCCTAGATCTCTCGTGAAGAAATAAATACAAGAGCCAAATCAGTTTAGTTTTGTCTCTAACAATACAAATTTGCATGCTGAAAAATTAAGTTTAAGGAAGCCAGCTTAATTCACAAGCCTTATCAGGTTTTATCCTCAGGGGACATTAAGGCAGCCTTTGCATTTGTTTCATGCTACTGTAATAAATACACTATCTTCTATATCAAAAAGAAGCTCGTGACTAGCTCTTGGTTTTTATATTTAGAGTCACAATAGGAGAAGTGGGGGGTTGGACTAGATGACCTCCTGAGGTCCTTTCCAACCCTGATATTCTATAAGCATAAAACCAGGTTTATTACCCCTAAAAGTGTTATACAAACTCAGGAAAGATGCATTTTAAACTTCACATTGCTTTAAATTTGTACTAATTTCTTTTGTGCTATGTTTAAAAGATGTATTTGTTACTGAAATTTGTGCTTTTATTAAGTATTTTGTATGACGTCTAATTGTCACAACACATTGTAATTGTAAGGAGCTTGCATCAAGAGATAACAAATCACTAAGAGTATAATGCCTTATGTACCAACACGGAATCTATGACCTTGTTAAACTAATTACTAAGAAGCCATTAAGTAGAATATTTATATTAATTGGAAATTAATTACTGGTAGAGCTCAAGCAATTCTCTCACCCAATTCAGGCAGTCTTTTACATAAAGAAAAGGAGCTTTTGGACTTTTTGACAACAGAACTGCATTTTCTGTCAACATAATAAAATTGAAAAATTTATCTCAGGAAATGGACTGAATAAAAAAAAGTTAAAATAAACTTTAAAAGTAATCTGATATTTCCCCGCTATGAGAAGAACAAAGGCAAGCAGAAGAGTGTGGCATATTCGTTAAACAGACTGCATATTCAGGAGCGAAGGTGTCACCTAGGCCAATCCTGAAAGAATGGAGCTAATAAAAAATTAATCTAAACTTCCCTGAAAGAAATAGAAAGGAGAAGAACATAAAAAAACCTCTGAAGTAAGCATCTCTCACACAGACACACACCCCCTGCTTAAAAGCAAGCACTCCACAACTCATCCTGCCCATCTCTACAATCACCAGCCACAACAGCTAAGAAGAACAGAAAAGACTCAAGAAGAGACCAGGCCAAGAAAAACCCTGCAACACGGATTGTGAGAGAATGTTACCAAAACACTGCCAAGAGATTAGATTTTAAAAACAATCGGTTATTATGCCCCATTAGTCTCACTGATTAATAATTATTGGTAATAACTCCAATAATTGGGCTTCACTTGGTGTCAATAACCTAGTCCCAGATTTGGACCTTAGCGTCCAAAATATGGGGGTTAGCATGAAAACCTCCAAGCTTAGTTACCAGCTTGGACCTGGTAAAGCTGCCACCACCCAAAAAATTAGAGTGTTTTGGGGCACTCTGGTCCCCCCAAACCTTCCCTGGGGACCCCAAGACCCAAATCCCTTGAGTCTCACAACAAAGGGAAATAAACCTTTTCCCTTCCCCCCTCCAGGTGTTCCTGGAGAGATACACAGACACAAGCTCCGTGAATCTAAACAGAGGGATTCCACCCTCCCCCTTCCCAGCCTTGGAAAACAGAATTACCGAGAGTCAATCTCTCTTCCCCCCTCACCCAGAGGGAATGCAAAGTCAGCCTAGTAAATCTCACACACACAGATTTCCCCCTGACTTCTTCCTCCCACCAATTCCCTGGTGAGTACAGACTCAATTCCCTGGAATTCCCCACTAAAGAAAAACTCCAACAGGTCTTAAAAAGAAAGCTTTATATAAAAAGAAAGAAAAATACATAAAAATGGTCTCTCTGTATTAAGGTGACACATACAGGGTCATTTGCTTAAAAGAATATTGAATAAACAGCCTTATTCAACAAGAATACAATTCAAAGCACTCCAGCAACTATACCTATGTAAATACAAAAGAAAATATAGAAATCACTATCTGATCTTTGTACTCACAACTTGGAAACAGAAGATTAGAAAGCAGGAAATAGAAATCACTCCTCATAGCCGAGAGAGCATACAGGCAGACAGAAGACCCAAGAACAAAGGACTCACACACAAACTTCCCTCCACCCAGAGTTGAAAAAATCCTGTTTCCTGATTGGTCCTCTGGTCAGGTGCTTCAGATACTTCTTTCCAGGTGAAAGAGACATTAACCCTTAGCTATCTGTTTATGACACTTGGCCTTAAAAAATTATTTTGATTGTATATAAAGAGAGTTTTCAAGCATCTATAATAAGATACTAAGATTGAATTCACAATAATCTTGGGAAACAATATACTTTGGTCTTAACTTACCAAATGAACAACATCAAGTGGTAGCTAATTAATTCATATATTATAAAATGTGAAATGCTGCTGCAAGCTGAAGGCAAAAAAATAAAGATCTAGATTATTCTTTATAGTGTGCATTTTAACATTTTCATTCTTTTTTTAACAATTACTACAATTAATTCTCTTCAAGACATGAAATGTATCCTATTTATGGCTCTGTATAAATGATAAGTAGCAATTATGTTTTTTTTAAATGCAGTAAACCAGAAAATATTTCCACTTTAAAAAATAACTACATAGCTGCAAGTAATAAGCAGAAAAGTGGGCTACATGATACTCTAAAAGTTTGCTGTTCACAGTAAATGCAGATTCAGAAACATATCTCATGTTGTATTGTTTTACCTTTCTCCTGAATAAGCAATACAGAGAGTACAATATGAAAGAGTAAATCGTTTTGCTCCTGGCACTAGTATTTTATAGCCACATTAGAATTTGTTATATCTGGACACAACAGATAAGATAGAAACACAGCTGTCTGCTGTGGCTGCTGCTTTTCTGTTCAGGCAGCAAAACTGAAATCAACATGAAAGGAGGTTTTGCATTGGAGAAGTGTTTGTGCTCAAACGTTTGAAGGGACAGGTCATTATATTCTTCTACCCCAGTGTTTCCCAAACTTGGGAGTCTGCTTGTGTAGGGAAAGCAGCAGCCAGTATGTTCCTTGGCCCACGCCACTTCCAGCAGCTCCCATTGGCCTGGAGCAGTGAACCGCGGCCAGTGGGAGCTATAATCAGCTGGACCTGCGGACGCGGCAGGTAAACAAACCAGCCTGGCCCACCAGGGTCTCTTTCTACACAAGCGGCGTCCCAAGTTTGGGAAACAGTGCTCTACCCTATTTTAAAAACTTTCCAAATATTTAAACACATAGCTAACATAAAACACTATATAACCCAACTAAAAGTTGTGGGTGGACTATCCCAGACTCTCAAATTGTAAGGGATTATTCTGCCCTGCAATAGCAACTCATTAACTAAACAATTTATAAATTCAAGCACAAAACTGGTTTTTGCAGGACATCAGAGAATTTTTTATCAATTTTTATATATAATTGTCTCTAATAGATAAGGTATTAACACTAATTATAGGTTTCCTCCAGTGGTTCTACATCAGATATAACATGATTATTAAATTCCAATGGAGAATCAAGCACACATCCTTTATTTTCAATCTGAAACTACTCTTCTAAGCAAGTCCTCAGTATTAGTAACAAAACAAAATAAAGTTGCTTTGTATGGTTTAACTTAATCCACATAATCGAATGCTGTTCAGATAACATAGGGCTCGATCGGAGTTTTGTCTGTATCAGGAACACAGGATCAGATCCCTACATTGAAAAACCTGACAGAAACACAGGAGTCTGTCTTGCTTTTAAAAATATCCCAGTTCCTCAGTTCCCTTTGCACCCAGTTCCACTGCTGCCTCTCTTTTCCTCCAGTCAATTCATTTCGGTTTGTACTTAACAGATACCTGCATAAGGCTCAAGAATACATTACTTAAGCCCAAAGCCATGTAGAAGTGCCTTATAGTTAGTTGACATCATGTTCTTCCCTAAAATAATGTTATGATTCAGGCAGAAATGTTGTTTTTCTAAATGCACCTCATTTATAGTCTCTAAAGAAGTGAAAATTATTCTGAATAGAAGAACTAGCTTGCGGAGATGGAAGAATGTTTTACCTGAGCTGATTAGAAGCCCTAGAACCAGATCACTGAAACTTACATGAATCGTGTTAATTTCACAGCCACTCACCACTGAATAGCAGTGATGAAACTGACCAGACATGTTAACTTGACTTGAAAATGTTCAAGTTTTTGGCTTTTTGTCGCAGTTTGGGAGAACAAATATTTCCAAAACCTCAAAATTTTTCATGAAGTTGAAATCAGGCTTCCTGTCCAGCTATACTTACATTCGTAAGTCACTTAGACACTTCTGAAAATTTTACCCAAAGCCCCATAATTTTTAGGGCTCATATGTCACACAGGAAATGCCTCAGTTAATGGCCAACAGCATTTCAATATGAAACAAACAAAAAGAATGCTTACTTAAGAATGTGGCATAAAAACCAAGGCATGGAACGCATGATCCTTTTTTGAAGAAAGCAGCTCCTTCCTTGTCTGCTGTAACCATTTGAGATCTGGTCTTGTGGTCTCTCAAATCTTATAAGAGCATAAGAATAACCATAGTGGATCAGACCAATGGCCCATCTCGTTCAGTATCCTGTTTTACAACAGTGGCCTGGCCAGTGCCAGATGCTTCAGAGGGAATGAACACAACAGGGCAACTATTGAGCAATCCATTCCCTGCCATCTATTCCCAGCTTCTGGCAGTGAGAAGTTTAGGGACACTCAGACCATGGGGTGGTGTTCCTGACCATCCTGGCTAATAACTAGATCCCTGTGCAGATACCAATTTATATCCATGGATGCAGATATAAATCGTTATCTGCGGAACCGCAGGGCTCTCCCAAGAACCACAGCAGCGAAAGGAGCAGAATGTGGAGCCGCTGCTCCCAGGAGCCATCACCCGATGCCGCCAGATCCTCTGGCAGGCTGTACCGCCCCCAGCCCCTCCCAGTGGGGCAGCTGTCCCTGGTTACGCTCTTGTGTTTAAGCGGCGCGCACGCCCCAAGATTGAAGATGCATACACCTGTGTGGAAGGGCTGGGGGCAGGGCTGTGGCAGTACAGCCGTGTCAGAGGAGCTCCCGGTGCCCAGCACTGCTCCTGGGAGCGGCAGCCCCACATTCTGCTCCTTTCGGCAATGTGGTTCTCAGGAGAGCCCTGCGGTTCCGCAGATACCAATTTATATCCACGGCTATCCACATCCATGGATATAAATTAGATTCTGCGCAGGGCTCTACTAATAGCCATTGATGGAACTATCCTGCATGAACTTATCTGATTCTTTTTTGAACCCAGTCACGCTTTTGGCCTTCACAACATCACCTGTCAACAAGTTCCCAATGTAGCAACTCAAGTTGTTTCTAGTTAACTCATAAAATCTGTCTTTAGCACTTTTTTCCTACAAGAAAAAAAAATTAAAAGAAGAGAAACCCGGACATACCTTAAGCTCACTGCAAAGATAAGATTCTGGATATAATACCAATATGACTTCATTGAGCATCTCGTAAAGCTCCAAAACAATACTAGATGAAAGTTTATATATAAAGTATGAGGCATCTGCCAAAATGAAAGCAAAAACCTAGCAAATTGTATTTCAGATATGTTGATATATTGTGTATGGTCAGTTTCACTGTCCTTTCCTATGCTGCAGGCCGAAATCT
Organism: Gopherus evgoodei; assembly: GCF_007399415.2. Classification (NCBI taxonomy): domain Eukaryota; kingdom Metazoa; phylum Chordata; order Testudines; family Testudinidae; genus Gopherus; species Gopherus evgoodei. The sequence goes on from NC_044331.1 coordinate 18,291,093, forward strand.
TGAATACCAATCTTATTAAACTACAACTCTGAATTTATCCACTATATGTAACATTCCAGATGTTGTACCAGCTGGGAACAGGCCCTTAGGCCATCTTAGTTGATCTGTTAGTCACTTTCCAGCTTTTGCCAGGCATTCTTCCAAAAATATGAGGGAAAGTGTTAAAAACAGATGTCAGAATTAATGTTTTTTTCTTAGTGGTAGGAAATACAGAAAACTTGCACTCACACCTATTTTATGAAATATGAATGTTGTCAACAACCATAAGTTAATTTAGAATTAAATCATAACACAGTAAACTTAATTCTTACACTGCTTTTTTGACAACAGGCTAGTCTCCAGCAGTCTGTTCTTTGAAAATATTACAGAGACATTTGGACTTTTTCATTAAGTTGGAGAAAGCCTCTGATGTTGTCAATGCACAAAAAGAAATTTATATCCCTCAGTCTAAAAAAACAAAGTAGCATAAAATGTAAAATGTAGACTAGAATGACTGAGATTCACTATAAGCTTTATGAGAATGCCTAAATAACCATACATTATTAAACTAGTCTTGTACATTGCTGTATTGTGTGTAAAAGAAAGCATGATGGACAATCACACAGGATGAGTTATTTCAACGTTCACTCGCTACAACATGAGTGGAAGGTGCTTGGTTCCTCCCAGGAGGTGCTTGCTATGGTTAGCAATGGATCTGATGGGAGTTTTGCCATGTACTTCAAAAGGACTGAATTGAGAACTACACCCTGATCCCTGAATCACTTCTCCATGTGTAACTTATGTGAACAGTCCCACTGATGTCAATGGGACTACTCACATGAATTTAAGTTATACATGTGCATAAAAGTATTTTCAGGGTCAGGTCATAGACAGTCAGGTTTTGGGGGCATCTGTTCTATATGCTCTGTATACAATCCTAAAAACATTCTGTCCACACTCACAGAAGTATTTAACAAAACTGTGCAGAAGGAATCTTCTAACAGACTTCAGCAAAACCTTTGTGCCCTATGTAGTACTTAAAGTCTGCCTTGCAGCATATTTCAGAGGATGATTTGGGATGTGATTCGAAACTGCAGAGCTCTATACTCTGCTTTGGGACAATTTTTACATGGTCTCTTTGTACCTGAAGATTGGACCCAATCTTTTAAACAGGGTTGCCAGCTTTCTAATGGCTGGTAACTGGACCCCCAAAGCCCCACGCTGCTCTGCTTCTTCCCCCCAAGGCACCACCCCCATCACTCACAAGATCTTCATCAGCACAGCCAAGGCCGCCTTGCCCACTACCTGCATGCTGCACAGGGCTACACGCCATTGTGAGCAGCCTGGCCCCAGAGGTGGAGTGGCTGCTGCTGTTGCGACACCTTCCTTTTGCTTAGGGTTGCCATCTTTTCCACAGATCAACAAAAACAGGACATCTGGGCTTGTCAAATGGCATCCGAACACACAAGCCAAAACCCAGACTGTCTGGGTGAAAATGGGACAGGTGGCAACTCTACTTTTAAACCAATTCTGTGGTGTTGTCTACTAAAAAGACAGTAAGTCAACTTGACAGAAACATTGGATAGACAAGACTTTCACTCACTCACTTCATATTCATTAGAACACAGAGCTGAAAATATAAGAAAAACAGAACATTTGCTAGCCTGAACATTAAAGCAGCAGAGAAGAATGAACATTAACTGGCAGGTTCATGGCAAAAAAGTATTAAAAAAATTGCAGAAGGAACAAAACTTCTCTTTGAATTGGAATGATAAAAAAGGAATGGCAGGCTTTCATTTAGCCCAAAATTTGCTCTTTAAGAGCCAGTTCTGTCATGTATATTCACCTAGAATATTACTTTGCTATTGCAAATAGACCCCACCCCTCCACACACACGTATCAACATTTAAGGTGGCAGAACTGGGGTTTCAGAACATAATATTTACTCATAAGAGAATACATTTTGTACCGTCTACTATTACTATCCAAAAGGCCAAATTAGAAAAAAACTGCCTGTAAGCCTATTGCAAATATTGACATATATGTTAAAGTATTTAAATTTTTGCAGTTCAAGCAATACATGAAGCACGTCTATTTTTGTAGGTGGTGCAACAAGAAGAAGTCTTTTGTTACAGTGCCTCGTACTGAAGTTAGAAGAGTTGGCTGAGGGAATGTAGTTTGTTACAACAGCTTAACTGCATACAAAATTATCAAATTTAAAAGCACTCAGAAGAACTTCACTGATCCACAGGATACATAAATAATACAAAATATTATTCAGTTTCACTAAAGATGCAATAAGAGATTATTAAAGAGAGGGTCCATTTTGCTAAGACTTCATGATGTGCTCTGACATACCATGCAAATAATAAAGTAGCAAATTATCAGAACCAACATTATCAAACCTTAGTGCATTTCATGATTTTGTGCTTTGTGCGTGTTCGGTCCCTTATTGCTAATTCAGAAAATTCTATTACTGTCAAGGAATCTGCCCATCATTGGTGCAACTTTGTGAGGTTTTTCTATGTGATGTGTTTTTCCTACAGCTTTTTGCATTTATTACAGCACATTTAGAAATAGCTAAGTGTCTTTCCCTGAAGAGTAATGAAGCAACAGGGGTGTTCATGTTCTCTAGAATTTATCCAGTTTTCCACTAACTGCTTAACCTGGCATTAGACAATATTTCTGTTGGTGTATCTGTAACACCTCAGTGCCTGATCCTGACTCCACTGAAGTCAGTGGCAAAATTCCTATTTACTTGAATGGTATAGGGCCTGAATCAAAGCCCATTAAAATAAATGGGAGGTTTTGGATCAAGGCCTAAATCAGCAAGCAAAGAGAAACCTATAGATTTCTGACTACACTCAACTCCTGCAAGTTCATTTAAAAGCTATACTTCAGCAAATTTTTGCTATTGAGTCTAATCACTCACAAATGATCTTGCCCATCCTTCATAAACTGGGAAAGCAGTTGCCCATCCTCCAACCCAACCCATGGATGGGCCCCATTACAATTTTTGCAGTGGGAACTGTAGTCTTTTCCTGTGCTCAGAAAGGGACTTTTTGACCCTTCTCTGAGCATCTGTCAAACAATAGGTAGGGGCTTTAGACACCACATAACAGAAGCGTTGTCTCAAACTGAGAAACTTGTTTATAAAGCAACTGAACATTTTATCGTGTATGGAATTGTGAGGAAAGGAAGGGAGTGGCTGCCTTAAATCACATTTTGACCGGATCACTGGTTACATTCACAAAGACATATTATTACAGTATTAATAGGTAACACAGCAGCTGCTGAGAGCTGGGAAATAAAGAATGCAATTCCCTTTTTACTCTTATATTAGCAGCACTTTAGTATTTCATGTTACAAAGCCTAGTACAGTTTATGGCTGATATTCAGAGCATTAAAAGGCTCAGAATGCCTCTTAGTCTATGTTGCCATGTATCACAATGTGAAAATAATAATAAGAAACACAGATATCAACAACTACTAAAATTAATACAATAAGGAGAAGATCCACTCGGATATCTACGTTTAGTGTTTTGGCTATTTCCACCAAAATCTTTAACTAGTGTATGTAATCCTCCTTCTGGCCAAACAGCTTTTGAAGACTCTGAGCCAATGTAAATAAATCAAAATCACTGTCAGTGTTGACAATTATTTTTAAGATAGTGTGGAGTGAAATAAATGTTTTAAGTGGCAAAACTACCATATGTTAGCTTGAATTAATGGGTCTGTCCCATGGCTGGTTCATTATACAGGTGTTAACAATATCTGCCACTTTAACTATTTCTAGAAATAGCCAACGAATGCAGATTAATAAAAGAATGTATCTGCAAATATTAATTAAACAGGACTTTGTTTCTAGTATTTGGAAATCGACATGACATGCAATATGTATCGTAAATTTACTTGCCATGATGGAGAGACATTGAAAGGATAACTGCAGATTCAGTGTGAATGTAAGGAGATTTTTCCACATAACCATATGCACTACACTGGTTCTGACACACTATTTTATTTAAATTACCCAGACTATCCTGCAAAGCGACGAGATTATATCAGATGAAACTTCTTCAGCATGGTGAATTCTGCAAGGCCACAATTACACTCAGAATCCTTCTTGAGCCAAATTAACCGAAGCATCTTCAGAGTTGTTTTTACACTAAGTATTTATAGGTTTAGCATGTTGCTAACATATAGTAGCTACTACAGACTCTCACAGCAACTCTAAATGTTGTCTGTGATGAGAACAGACCAGAAAACAAAACAAAACATATTTTTGTTAAAACACTCAGCCATTAAATAATTTTACTTGATAATTTGTGTAATTTTTCAGACAGCTTTTAAACAGTTTATCCTTATTATTTAAAAATAAAATTCAATCTATTTTTTTCATGACTGAGAAAAAATAGCCAAAAATAAACCTGTGCAAAGCTATTGCTACAAAATGTATCTATACCACTTTAGTAGCAGAACTGTGCTAATAAGTTGATTATAGGCAGATAAAGTCCATTGACATACTGTATTAATGTCTTCTTCTCCATGCAGAGCCCAAAGAATGGCTTTCCTTGAGATACAAACACAGCTTCAAATGACATGTTTCCTGCAGTACTTGAAGTATATCTTTTCTGAATTAGAAGCATCCCTGCTCTACTGTATTTCAATGAACTCTCATGATAAATGAGAGCAGGGTTGTGTAAAACTGCTTAAACAAGGGATCTCTTCAGCTAGTTCCAGCCTTTTTAGCATCTTAATTTAGAAGGCAAAAGCTAAACCTTTATCAATGTCACAATTCTTGGATAAGTACATGAGCCAACTCAGGGGGAGGCGGGGAAAATGTGCTACTTACCTTGTACAAATCTGAAAATAATGCTTCTGTGCAATGCTAAAGAGGGTTTAACAATTTTTACATTTCACTCTATTCATCTTTCAGTCAACGAGGGTCATGTAAAAGGTTTAGTATATATGTTGTTAATTTAAATCAGATGTTTGTTACTAATTGATTACAACAGAAACAAATAAAAAACTTCAAGATGGATTTATTTTCATGTGGACCATTTTCTGGGAGTTCTTAGAGAATTAAAGTGCTAATCTAAAAATACCACTAGGAATTTAAAAACAAATTTGTGAGTTATAAATAGAAAGCCTTGAAACTGGAAAAAAATTAGTAAAGTGGATTTTAAAAAAAGAATGAAAATTTCACATTAAGCACAGAAGAGGATGGAGAGATAAACATAAAGACAAGAGATCAAGGGTTCTGTCCTACTGCAGACCCTACTTATGAGAATAGTCCTGACACTTGCACATTCATGTATTCATCAGAGTGGATCCTGCAGATTCCCTTCTCATGTAACTCACGTGTTTTAGTGAGACTAATAGCATGAGCAGAGATCTGCAGGATCAACCCATTTGGGGAGAGAGACAGGGCAAAAGAGACACACAGACACACACAAACTCAGATTACACACAAACATATATTTTCAAAATAAAAATAGGCCTCAAATACAACCCAGAAATACAATTTATTGTTGAAAATATAATTAACCAAACAAGGAAAATACTAAAATGGACAAAAAGATAAAAAAATATGTTTTAACAATCCAAATGTGTTCACCCTATTAAAAAATAAATCTAAATCAGTTGTCATAACTAAAATGTTTCTTCTCATCTTAGGGCCTGATCCTATTCCCGCTCAAGTCAATGACCCGATCCTGGGCTGTGCAGATGGCCGGGGGGGGGGGAAGCTAACTTTATGCCACCCTCATTCTTCTTCCCCCCTCTCCCCTGATCCTGGAATCAGCTGGTCCCTTGTGTAAATTAGAGCAGCCTCAGAGACCCAATGAGCCCTTCCAGCATCCAAGAACTGTTACAGAGCAGGGAAGTCTTGACCATGCTCCTTTCTTCCCAGACAAGCCCTCTCTGGTAAGCACCTGGAGAAAATTAATGCTGGAGCTGCTCTGGCAGCTTCATGTTATGGGGAACCTCCACCACTAGCTGGGTAAAGACTGAATTATCTCAACCACAATAAGGCCAAGTTTCTGGTCCAAAACTGACTTTAATGGGAAAAGGAACAAACTCTTACCTGCTGTTTCTGGCAGGCATTTATTTAACCAAACCTTAAAATAATAGAATTTATAACTGGCTAACTATATTTTCAAGCAGGCATAGGGTTTTCCTGATCAAATTACATTATAATTTTCAAACTCTATGTTAACGCACTGATCTTGCAAAGGGGCCTGTGCAGAGGCCCACTGGCTGCAGCGCATAAGGGTCCAACTGCAGTGATCTTTTTCCAGAATGATAACTTATACAGTAACACTAGGTTTGGAAGCCCTTCCATCCCCTCCTCCCCGGCACTGTTTGACCCCCTATAACTTCCCACAGCTGTGAACATTTAAAATTAATAAAAATAGAAAACTATGCTTAAAAATAAAAATCTATATTATCTGTCAAAAAAAATTTTAAATTACAATTGAATTCTGCCAAGCCTAAGTAACATGAACAAAACCAAATCAAGAAAAGTCTCTGATTACTATATGTGGCATTTATATTATAAAACTTCAAACAACAAAACCCTTGAACCTAAAAATGTTAGTCAGAGCTTAAGGAGTTATCAATCCACAATCCACTTTGCCGAAAGAACTAACATTTGTTAAAAAAGAGGACTTAGCTCATCAATCTACCATGCAAAGAGTATACTACTACTGCTTTAATTACTCATGTATAAGCTAGCTAGAAACTACCCACAAGTGGGTAACTGAAATGCAGCTAACCAGTTAGCCTAAACACACATAAACACATCTAAAACTTCAGATAAGGCTATCATGTTTGATTTATAGTATATCAACTCATGAGACAAAATCTGCCTTGAACTGTAAGTGATTTTCATTAGTCTTTCATCGATGCCTCCCAGCCCCAGCTCCTGATTCCCCAAATCAAAAACACATTTCAGCTGATTAAGGAACTAAAATTCTTTAATTTAATTCTTTAAAGTTCTTTAATTTAGGGTACGTTTATACTACGGGATTATTCCGATTTTACATAAACCAGTTTTATAAAATAGATTGTATAAAGTCGAGTGCACGCGGCCACATTAAGCACATTAATTCGGCGGTGTGCGTCCATGGTCCGAGGCTAGCGTCGATTTCCGGAGCGTTGCACTGTGGGTAGCTATTCCGTAGCTATCCCATAGTTCCCGCAGTCTCCCCCGCCCCTTAGAATTCTGGGTTGAGAGCCCAGTGGCTGATGGGGCAAAAATCATTATCGCGGGTGGTTCTGGGTAAATGTCGTCAGTCATTCCTTCCTCCGGGAAAGCAATGGCAGACAATCGTTTCACGCCCTTTTTCCCTGGATTGCCCTGGCAGATGCCATAGCACAGCAACCATGGAGCTCGTTCAGCTTTTTTTTTTTTACAGTCACCATATGCATACTGGATGCCGCGGACAGAGGCAATACTCCAGCGCTACACAGCAGCATTCATTTGCTTTTGCATGATAGCAGAGAAAGTTATCAGTCACTCTGAACCGTCTGCTGCCGGTGTAAAATGGCAATGAGATGATGGTTATCTGTCCTTCTGTGCTGTTTGCTGGTATCATGGGTGCCCCTGGCTGAGATCAGCTGGGGGCGCAAAGGCAAAACTGGGAATGACTCCCCGAGTCAATCCCTCCTTTATGGTTTCTAAAAATAGAGTCAGTCCTGCCTAGAATATGGGGCAAGTGTACTAGAGAACCAGTGTATCAGAAAGCACAGTTGCTCCGTGTCAGATCCCGCAGAAATGATGAGCTACATGCCATTCACCGGGGGTGCCTCTGCAACAACCCCACCCGTTGCTTCCCTCCTCCCCTAACCTTCCTGGGCTGCTGTTGCAGTGTTCCCCCCATTTGTGTCAAGAAGTTATAAAGAATGCAGGAATAAGAAACAATGACTTGTTAGTGAGATAAAATGAGGGGGAGGCAGCCTCCCGGTGCTACGACAGTCCAGGCAGGACATTAAGCAGTGCGGGGGAGAGGAGCCCAGCGTGCCGCTGCTATGATAGTCCAGGCAAGACAGAATCTTTTCTTTACACAGGAAAGGGAGGGGGCTGATGGAGCTCAGCCCCCAGTTGCTATGATGAGGACGGTTACCAGCCGTTCTGTACCATCTAATGGGAATGTCCGAGAATCATTCCTATTTTCACCCAGGCACCCCCGGCCAGCCTCACCTGAAGCCAGCCAGGAGCACTCACGGGTTGATAACACTGCTCTACAGCCAAAATGCTTCTGAAATAAATGTAGTCCAACTTTACTAATTCTGGGTCACTGAGAACGAAAATGATGCTTAAAATTGTTGATTGGCTCTAGTTTTCAAGATATGCTATTGGGTCAGTATAGACGACCCTTGACTTGGGAATGGCAGAGGATAAGTGAGTTATAAAGGGAAGGGATCTCAATTTAAACCAGAAATGACTAAAATACATCTTTCACTGGATCTATGAATAAATCTATGACTGGGTTTGGGCAGTACTTGCTTTTTGGGCAAAACAATGAATGATGCAATCTGAAGCTGGTATTGCATCATACGTGAAATGAATTGTGTCATGTTATTCCTAGAAGTCATGGATGATGCAATCATAACAAAGCTTACATCACTCTGCCGAACAAATTGCCCTATATCAGCTCTAGAAATCATACAGTGTCGTGCTCTCTTATTTGTCAGTGTTTGATTTTGCAAAAGGGACACATTTCTGTTTAGCCAAAGTGAGCAGAGATGTACTTGTATGAACAGTGCAGATAACTTCTGCTATGTTTGTGGTGAAGTGACTTTTGCATCACAAAAGCACAGTATAACCACTATGGTAAAGAGAGCCTATCACCTTTCTTTTGGCTGCAAAATTGGAGATCAGGACAAGAGGTGGGCCCCACACATATGCTGCAACACTTGTGCAACAAATCTTCGTCAGTGGTTGAATAGGAAAAGGAAATCTATGCCTTTTGCAGTGCCAATGATTTGGAGAGAGCCAACAGATCATACCAGCAATTGTTACTTCTGCATGGTGCCTCCAGTTGGGAAGTATGTGTCAAAGAAGAAAAAGTGGACTCTGCATTATCCACACATTCCATCAGCTATACCCCCAGTACCCCACGGAGAAGGACTGCCGGTTCCTGATGCACCAGAATCACTCTCACTCGAGTCAGACGAGGAAGAGGAAGAGGATGAAACTTCTGGTCCTGAACCATCAATGTCACAGGACCCACATTTTCTCCCATCCTCCTCCTCTGAACCACACCTCGTAACACAAGGTGAACTGAATGACCTCGTCAGGGATTTGGAACTACCCAAGAGTAAGGCAGAGCTGTTGGGCTCCAGACTACAGCAGTGGAATCTCCTGGCAGGCTATCAGGGCAAATGGAGCCCATCAATGCTTGCAGACTATTGCTGGACAGTGACAAGAGATGCTCCATTTCATGAATACAAGAGACAAGCCAAGAAGCGCCAAGTAGACACTGAATAGGACTAAACTATGTACATAATAGTTTTTTGCCTTTTGTTTCATAATAAATTTTATTTATAGAACCCTTTTGCTGATTTTTAAAGTGTTACATAAACAGGACAGGTGAAATATTATCGTGTAAAGCAACCAGAAACACATGAAAAGACCTAGGTTTACAATTTATGATTAAAACTCTACTATCTATACAATATACATAGACATAAAATGTAAAAACTTAAATATCTTAGAAACAGTAGCCAATCAGTTGTGTTAATTGTCATATTTGAATTCGGCACATCAAAATACATAATAAAATATCACATTTTATCTCTGAAGCAGACGACTTCTCAAAAATTGTAGACCAGTTGAATAAGGACGGTTGCCAGTCCTACTGCACCGTCTGTACTTTACCGGGCAGGGGAGAGGAGCGGATACTGCTCTTCACTGCTGCAGCATCGCGTCTACCACCAGCATTCAGTAGACATAGGGTGACATTGAAAGAAGTCAAGAAACTGTTTCTTTCCCTTTTCTTTCACGTGGGGGGGGAGTAAATTGACGATCTATTCCCTGAACTATGCCGGACAATGTGTTTGAACCTACAGGCATTGAGAGCTCAGCCAAGAATCCAAATACTTTTCGGAGACTGCTGGGGATTGTGGGATAGCTGGAGTCCTCAGTACCCCCTCCCTCCCTCCATGAGTGTCCATTTGACTCTCTGGCTTTCCGTTACGCTTGTCACGCAGCACTGTGTAGCCTGGAGATTTTTTTTTCAAACCCTCTGGCATTTCGTCTTCTGTAACGGAGCTTTGATAGAACAGATTTGTTTCCTCATACAGTGATCAGATCCAGTATCTCCCGTACGGTCCATGCTGGAGCTCTTTTTGGATTTGGGACTGCATCGCCACCCGTGCTGATCAGAGCTCCACGCTGGACAAACAGGAAATGAAATTCAAAATTTCGCGGGGCTTTTCCTGTTTACCTGGCCACTGCATCCGAGCTGAGATTGCTGTCCAGAGCGGTCACAGTGGAGCACTGTGGGATACCGCCCGGAGGCCGATACCATCTATTTGCGGCCACACTAACCCTAATCCGATATGGCAATACCAATTTTAGCGCTACTCCTCTCGTCGGGAAGGAATACAGAAACCGATTTAAAGAGACCTTTATATCGATATAAAGGGCCTCGTAGTGTGGACGGGTACAGCATTAAATCGGTTTAACGCTGCTAAAATCGGTTTAAACACGTAGTGTAGACCAGGCCTTAAATGATCTTCTTTAAATTCACAAACCACTAGTGACAAACAAACAGAAAACAAACCTCAAAAGACAGAGAGTAAAGGAAAGAGAAAAGAGAAGTCAATATAAATGAACACCTAAAATCATCCTTCATTAAATTTCACAAACCACGGAACACCTATTCATGTTTACATCTTTACACAGCTTTACCAACATATGACCTTATTCAACTCCCTTTGAAGTCTGAGGAGCCATCAGTATGCCAATCTCTTCATAAGCCACCTTGATGAAAAATTTCTGGACAAATGCACCAGGAAACCAATGCTGTATCTGAGATATATCAAAGACATTTTCATTGTCTGGACAGACAACTTAAACTCCCTCATAGATTTCCACCACAACTTCAACAACCACCACCTATCCATTAAACTCTCTGTGGAACACTGCCACACCAGCATCAACTTCCTGGACACCACAATCAGCTTCAGCAATGGAACCGTCCAGACAATCATATACAAGAAACCCACGGATCACCACACTTACCTTCATAGATCCAGTAACCACTCCAAACAAACCAAGAGATCTGTTATCTACAGCCAGGCACTAAGATACCACAGAATATGCTCAGAGGAGAAAGTCCAGGATATATACCGCAACACATTCAGAACCGCTTTCACCAAACAAGAACACTCCACCTGAGAAGTACATCGCAACATGGAACGGGCCACACAAATACCCTGAGAGAATCTGATTCAATATAGAAATAAACCCCCCTCCAACAAGACACCCTTAGTTGTCATCTACCACTCCAAACTGGAACCCATACTGGATATCAAACTACTACAACCCATACTCAATGGGGACTCCATCCTGAAAGAAATCTTTTCTGAACCTCCTTTTCTGACCTTCAAACAACCCCCTAAACTCATCATCAGACGCAAGCTCCCTCAAAGTGGCACCAGACCCTGCAGAACCACCGATGCAAAACTTGCAGATGTATCTCCACTGCTACAATGATCATCATCCCCGACAAAACACCTTATCTGATCCATGGATCCTATGCATGCCTATTACATGGGGTATAGCTCATCCAGCAGTCTAAATGCCCCAATAGCAACTCCAGGGTGAAACCATACAATCACTATGCTCTTGAATGAACTCACACAGGAAAATGATAAAAGACAAAAACACACTATATCACTTGTGGGTGAACACCCTCTATCTGACCTCTCAGCCTTCATCCTCATAGTAAACCTGCACACCGCTTTCAAAAGATGAGCCTGGGAGCTTAAATTCATAACTTTGCTAGATGCTAAAAATCATGGACTGAATAGAGACAATATATAACCCAATAATAACCTCTACACCTTCCCCCCGCCCATGACTGAAGGCATGTTAATGGGCCACTTCACCTTGAAGGGTCCATTGAAATGTGTTAATTATGTATGCTAAACAATCTGTTTAGCTGTGACACTCTAAGGCCTTGGCTACACTTGTGAGTTACAGTGCAATAAAACCACCCACAGCACTGTACCTCACTCCCTGTCCACACTGGCAAGGCATGTACAGCGCTGTGTCTCTGCAGCTACAGCGCTGCTGGTACGCCACTTCCCCGAGAGGAATAGAGATTATTGCACTGCCGCTGCTGTGCTGCAGCACCAGTGTGGCTGCCTAATGCTCTCTGATTGGCCTCCAGAAGTATTCGGCAGTATCCCACAAATGCCTGTTCTAGCCACTTCGGTCATCAGTTTGAACTCTACTGCCCTGCCCTCAGGTGACCAACCATCAGATCCACTCTTTATATTCCCTGGGAATTTTAAAAATCCCCTTCCTGTTAGCACTCCACGTCTGGCTGAGCAATCAGCAAATCTTTCCAAGTGACCATGTCTCCACGCGCCAAGCAAGCCCCAGTATGGAGCAATGGTGAGTTTTTGGACCTCTTCAGTGTTTGTGGGGAGGAAGCTGTCCAGTCCCAGCTGCGCTCCAGCCATTGGAATTACAATACCTTTGGGCACATATCAAGGGCCATGATGGAAAGGGGCCATGAAGGGGATGCACTGCAGTGCGGGATTAAAGTGAAGGAGCTGCGGAATGCCTACTGCAAAGCCCGCAAGGCAAACAACCGCTCTGGTTCCCCCCTCAACTTGCCAATTCTACAAAGAGCTGGATGCGATACTTAGGGGTGACCCCACATCCACTCTGAGCACCACCATGGAAACTTCAGAGCAGGGGGAGGAGGAGGAAAGCAGGAGTGAGGGTGCTGTGGGGGGAGACACCCCAGAATCCCTGGAGGCATGTAGCCAGCTCTTCTTCAGCCAGGAGGAAGGTAGCCAATCACAGCGGACAGTACTTGGTGGAGGACAAACAGAAGAGCAGTTTCCCAGTAAGTGGCTTTTTTTTTTCAGGAAGGAATTTTTTCGGTGTGGGCTTTTGGCAGAGGATGGTTAGGGCTGCATGCATGCCTAGATGCGGAATAGAGCATTGATGTGGTCTATCATATTGCAGTAATCGACCTCGGTAATCTCTTCGAAAGTCTCATCCAGAATGTGGGCAACGCGCTTGCGCAAGTTTCTTGGGAGGGCCACCATGGTCCTTGTCCCAGTCAGGCTTACATATCTGCGCCACTGTGCTGTGAGGGATGGAGGGAACCACTGCTGCACACAGGCAAGCTGCATATGGTCCAGGGTGGAAACTGCTTTGCAGTAGAAGACCCTCTCTTGCTTCCCAGGTCATCCTTAGCAGCAAGATATCTTCCAGGCCGAACTCCTGTGGAAAATGTTGGGACAGTGTCCAGTGTAGGTGCCCCCCTGTAGCTGTTGGCTCTCCCCAAGGCACAGTACAGCCATGAAACGAAACCCAGACGACAGTACAGCCGTGTCAGTCTCCCTTACTCACCATTTTGGGGCTCCCGTGAGTTATATGCGCTCTTTTTGGGACAGGAAAATTATGCTATTGTGTAGACTGTGTGTGCCCTCCTTAAGTGTGGAGGAATCATTACTCTGTCTGGTATAAACAATGCTGCCTCTGGGTTAAGTGTTGCATTTTGCCTTTACAGATGCAACCTTGATATCTAAGCAGTCCGTGTTACCACCGGCTGAGAGACTGCAAAGACTCAGGAAGATACCGCAAAAAAGCAAAGAAGAGATGCTGCAGAAGTGATGCATCAATCTCGAAGAGAATCAAAAAGCACAGGTGGCAAAGCACGGAGCACCGGCAGCAAAGCACAGATCAGCTGATAAGCATCATGGAGCATCAAGCAAACTGTACCCAGGCGCTTGTAGCCATGCAGGCGGAGCACTACTGCGTCCTCCGCCCTGCCACCCTTGTCCCAAAACTCTTTCCCTTGTGCCCCCATGTCACCTCCAACCCACTTTCCCCAACATCTGGGTTCTCACCACCACCAGCTGCCTCTGACACCTTTATCTTCACCACCCAGCCCTGAAAACTATGACCCTTACCCTCTGTACTCAGCACCCATCACCATGCAGTATAGCCATCCTGAAGTGCAGCACTCATTGCACAGCACTTCAGACAGGACATAGGCTAATCTGTGATTGTACTGTTTCCGAGCCCACCCCATTGCCCTTTCTGATTCCCAAGAAGTTGTGTTTCTTTTCAATACATGAATTTTTTTTTCAATAAATGGATTCTTTGGCTTTGAAAACATTCTTTATTTTTGCATAAAGTAAAAGATAACAGAAAGAAACAGGCACTGCAAATCAGCTTAGCGAACACTGATTCCTACTAACATTGTAACCACTGCACTTCACTCCCGTGCAGGGCACCAGACATTACTGCTGGGTTTTAGCCTCAAATTGCTCCCTCAAGGCAGCCCCACACTGGGCCCCTCTAATAGCCCTACTCTCTGGCTGTGCAAATTCAGCCTCCAGGTGTTGAACCTCAGAGGTCCATGCCTGAATGAAGCTTTCACCCTTCACAAATATTATGGAGGGTACAGCACGTGGATATAACCGCAGGGATGCTGTGTTCGGCCAAGTCCAGCTTCCCATACAGAGATCACCAGCGGCCCTTTGAACGGCCAAAAACACACTCCACAGTCATTCGGCACCAGCTCAGCCTGTATTTGAACTGTTCCTTGCTGCTGTCAAGGCTCCCTGTGTAGAGTTTCACGAGCCACAGCATTAACGGGTAAGCCGGGTCTCCAAGGATCACTATGGGCATTTCGACTTTCCACGCCAGCCTGCATTAATGTCAATGAAATGCCCACGGTGATCCACAAGCACCTGGAGAACCATAGAGAAATACCCCTTCCAATTAACGTTCTCAGATGCTAAGTGGGGTGGTGCCACAATAGGAATGTGTGTCCCTGTCATAACTTTATTCCCAGATCTGGACCTTAGCGTCCAAAATATGGGGGTTAGCATGAAAACCTCCAAGCTTAGCTACCAGCTTGGACCTGGTACTTGCTGCCACCACCCAAAAAATTAGAGTGTTTTGGGGCACTCTGGTCCCCCTGAAAAACGTTCCCTGGGGACCCCAAGACCCAAATCCCTTGAGTCTCACAACAAAGGGAAATAATCCTTTTTCCCTTCCCCCCTCCAGGTGCTCCTGGAGAGATACACAGACACAAGCTCTGTGAATCCAAACAGAGTGACTCCCCCTCTCTGTTCCCAGTCCTGGAACAAAAAGTACTTTCCTCTTCACCCAGAGGGAATGCAAAATCAGGCTAGCCACTTCAACACACACAGATCTCCCCTGATTTCTTCCTCCCACCAATTCCCTGGTGAGTACAGACTCAATTTTCCTGAAGTAAAGAAAAACTCCAACAGGTCTTAAAAGAAAGCTTTATATAAAAAAGAAAGAAAAAATACAAATGGTCTCTCTGTATTAAGATGACGAATACAGGGTCAATTGCTTAAAAGAATATTGAATAAACAGCCTTATTCAAAAAGAATACAAATCAAAGCACTCCAGCACTTATATTCATGCAAATACCAAAGAAAAGAAACCATATAACTTACTATTTGATCTCTTTGTCCTTACACTTAGAAACAGAAGATTAGAAAACAGAACTACTTCTCCAAAGCTCAGAGAAATCAGGCAACCAGAAAACAAAGACCTCAGACACAAACTTCCCTCCACCCAGAGTTGAAAAAATCCGGTTTCCTGATTGGTCCTCTGGTCAGGTGCTCCAGGTGAAAGAGACATTAACCCTTAGCTATCTGTTTATGACAGTCCCATCTATTGCCCCTCCACAGTTAGGGAAACCCATTTGTGCATAGCCATTCACAATGTCCTGCACTTTACTCAAAGCAATGGTTCTTCTGAGCAGGATGCGACTAATGGCCCTACAACCTTGCATCAACATGATTCCAACAGTCGAATTTCCAACTCCAAACTGGTTCACAACCAATCGGTAGCTGTCTGCAGTTGCCAGCTTCCAGACTGCAATAGCCACCCACTTCTCCACCGGCAAGGAGGCTCTCAATCTCGTGTCCTTGCACCGCAGGGTGGGGCGAGCTCCTCACACAGTCCCATGAAAGTGGCTTTTCTCCTCTGAAAGTTCTGCAGCCACTGCTCGTCATCCCAGACTTGCATGACAATGTGATCCGACCACTCAGTGCTAGTTTCCCCGAGCCCAAAAGCAGCATTCCACAGTGCTGAGCATGTCCGTGAATGCCACAAACAATTTCATGTCATACGCATTACGTGATTTGATATCATCGTCGGACTCCTCACTGTCACTTTGGATCTCAAGGAATAGCTTGACTGCCAAATGTGATGTGCTGGCAAGTCTTGCCAGCATACTCCTCAACAGTTCGGGCTCCATTTCCCACAGACCAAAACGGAACACAGATGGCGCTGCACAGAAACCACTGAAAGATGGCTTTGAAAGATGGCACCAAATGTGGACGGAAACACAGGGATTGCTGGGATGCAAAGCGATGCGTTACAGTGTGTTGGGACCAGACCCAGAACGCACTGCACCCCCTGCCCCCTTCCCACAACCCACAGCACCAGAATGGGAAGAGGTGCTCTGTGGGATAGCTGCCCATAATGCATCACTCCCAATGCCACTGCAAGTGCCGCAAATGGGGCCACGATAGTGCGCTGTCAGCTGTCAGTGTGGACAGACTGCAGCGCTTTCCCTACTCAGCTGTATGAAGGTGGGTTTTACTCTCAGCGCTGTACAGCTGCAATTGTAGCCATACCCTGAATAAGTTTCCTAGACCTGAAGAAGAGCTCTGTGTAAGCTCAAAAGCTTGTCTCTCTCACCAGTCCAGTAAAAGATACCTCATTCACCTTGTCTCTCTAATATGTTGGGATGGACACAGCTACAACAACACTGCATACATATAACCTTGTATGTTATACAGTAAATACAAATCTGTTGCTAACTGCCCATGGACACATTAGACATAAGAGCTGGCAAATGAGGATTTACATCAGGTCATTAAATTTCATGTTAAGACCAAAGGTATATAGCTAGCTTTGAAACGTGTTTGAAAACATGTACTAATGCTCTATAAATACAGAAGTGGAACCCATGGTTTCACTGGAGAGAATATGAGTTCAACTGAGAGATAATCCAATTTCACCTATGCTTATTGAACAAGCTGTGGTCACTGATCTCCGATTCTGATCTCAGTTACACCAGTGAAAATCTAGAATAAGACTTATGAAGTTATTCCAATTTTACCCCATTGCAAGTGAGACCTATCACACTGTTTTCTGTGTTTTACTTTGGATTACAGCATCTTAAAAGCATTGTGTCATTACATGAACCTTAGCTTAATATGTACTTCGAAGAGTAAAAGGAACTCAGATATTCTTCTCTTGACATCCTTGAGATCCTCCAGGTCCTGGGTTGCATGGCCCTTTTGCATCATCTTTTTAATATCATTCCAAAGTTTTATTTTACAAGACAGCCAGGATATGTGTCCTCTTGGAGGACCAGGCATACATAGGCATATTTCAGTCTCCGTAGCGCAACCTGCACCTCATGGCAGATTTCTTTTGCTTGCAAATCCAACTTGTATATTGCAACATATACTGGAAACAGACACACTGGCCTACATTTCACCTGAAGCATCCAAACACACTCTCTCAACTCTCCAAGTGCAGATTTCCATTATACTAATTTCTTGCTGGGTGATTTCTCAAGAATCTAATATTTACCATCTTTTCTGCTCAAAGTTGTTAAAGATTTGTTTAGAAACACTGTTTCCTTGCCAAGATTTGACAGTTTAGCTCCACATCTGATGCCAAAATCATGACTCTCTTGTTAGGAGTTTAAGATGACACATATTACAAAACTTAGAAGGTGCAAGATCCACTAGAGGCAAAGAAGTCAAGAAAGTCTTTTCTCACTTAACAAGGGAAGACAGATTTTGAATAAAGAGGGTGTCTTTCCCAACCAACCGAAGTGAGAAGATGCTTCAAATAGTTTTTGACCAACCAAATTCTCAGTGGTCTTTGTTGGTGGTCTGTCATATAGAGTGGTTTTAATGCTTGAAAGCAGTACCTCAAGTGTCAGAAAACAAGAACATTTTATTTCTGAAAGAAAACTTTCCAATACTACTAGTATTTTGGAAAAAAAAATATTTCCTTGTAGCAGATTAAAATTTGAGAATCTGAAAAAAAAAAAAAAAAAAAAACAGCAAAGTAAACTATTCCTTATGGCAAAGTACAACTAGCAAGTCAAAATGGGATGTGTTTATAAAAAAAAAAAAAAGGCAAATTCAGAGCGAAGAGGAAGAAGTAAAGTTTTCTTTCTGGTCTGGCATGTCTCAGGGCAAGCAAGATCTTTGGCCATGTACCAAAATTTATTTCATTCTAAGTTATATTTAAATGACATTGACTCAATAGAATTTTGAACTATGGTATACAATGCAAGATGTAGCTTATTTAACAATCCTGGAGCTATTAGAAAATGCATCCTTCTACGTCTGAGCAAGGTTCTGCTCTTGCGGAACCCTTGAATGTACTGGTTTTAATTTACTGTCTTTATTTTTCCCTGAAGATAAAAGAGAAAATGTGCTAGAAACCATGTTACGTACTATTTTTAGTTCACAAAAATATCTAACTGTGGACAAGCAGGCCCTACACAGTTTCTTCTGCAACCATAGATTTCCTTAGAAAAAACATTTGATCAAACATATTTAACAGTGGTCTTACAAGCCACCTAAAAAAAAGTACTTCATCATCTGCTTATAATTCCTTAGCATACTCTACAGCAACCCAACATGTGAAAGGTTTAGTGTAATCTTGTAGAAAAATTTCAGCACACTCTTGCCAGACCAAATCAGAACAAAACGTACTATGTTGTATATCCATACATAATTCTGTTGGGCTAGAATAGAGTACAATGTGCTCCCATTAATACTTACTTGCTTTAAGCTTGTCTTTTAAGATAGCAAATACTACTGAATATTTAAGTAACAGCTCTACTTTACCAAGATTACTTACTAACAAAGGAATGAATGGTCAGATTAAACTGGCTCACGGCTTGAAAAATATCACACACAACAGCCAAAGAAAACTTATTTGAAACATTCCTGTGTTTGGAGAACATAAGGAAAGTAATCTTGGATCATGACGGTGATGATGATGCTAAAACAACTGATTACTGAACTTGTCCATATTTTCTAAGCATTAAAATTGAATACAAAATAAATACAACTCAAGATACAGACTATTTCATAGATAGTTGGGAAGGGTGGGAAACAGTGCTCCTGAGGTCTGCCAACAGTGCAACCATATCAAGAATCTGACCAATATAATCATGGTTCAGATCCGACACTGGTGTATTTCTATTGATTGATGTTGATTTATACCAGCTGAGAATCTAGCCCAGAGAATTCAAAGAGAATTACCTGGTGAAGAATTCCATATTCTGCCTTTAGAGTTTCTTCCATTCCAGAATGAAATATAGAGAATTAGTACATTTAAGTTTTCAGCTAACCAAGAGGCATATGGTAAATTCTGTATTATATATACACACGTTTTTAGGATAGATAGATAGATACATTCATTCATAGGAATATCTATCTATCTCACACAGGTGTCTACACCTTCATAAGTGATAGTAACAGTAGATTTAATTATAAAATTATTTTATTTATATCACCAACCAATTCAACCAAAGAGTTTTCCCAATCATAAAAGAGTTCCTAATTTACTCTCAAAAGGTTCAGCCATAGAGCTGTAGCAATTACTGTTTGATTTAAACAGTTTGGTATTACATTAAAAAATTCTATAGGATTGAATTCCCATTCTAAAGCACTAGTACTATTATTTGTATTGACTTTTGAGTTCTTCATTTGTAGGTCTACTATTTTAAGAATTCTAGGAATCCAAAGTTATTTTCAAGATGACTAATTTTAATTTCTTGGGAGGGGCTGTAAGTAGTATAGTATCAGACTAATTCTAAAATCAAGCCCTTTCCTGCAAACAAGCTCCAGAGTTACATGTCATCTGTGGAAGAACTACTCAGGTTGTTCACAGGCAGGATTTAATCCAGACCACATTGAAGTTAATAGGAATCTTTCCACTGACTGCAATGCTTCTTGGAACAGGTGTTTTCAGAAAGGAGCTAGAGTATTCACCATATACTGTGACTGATTAAAAGTGTCTGAAATGCATGCAATTATGTTTGGATTTATTGTCCTCTTCTCTAAATATTGCTCCACTCAATGGAAGCTATTTTTATCAAAAAGTGTATAATCTTTACTGGCTTTTTTACAAGTTTGTCATTAAATGCAGCCTGTGCTGCAGCTGTGTTTTACTATTCTGTAAGTTATTGCTTTCCCAGGTGTTGAGTCCAGGGGATATCTCATCTAGGTACCTTCTCTATAGATCTATCAAAAGCCTCCAGGGTAACAGAAGTATGAATTACTGTACATATATTTCAACAGTATTCAAAAAAATAAATTTACAGTAGTTCAGCACGTTTTCAGATTCTAACTACTCCTTTAACTCTTCCTAAACAGATACTCAGTTTTAGGCAAGAAGAGGCTACAAACCCATCTCAGTCTTTGCCCTTAGAGTCAGTGGTTAAACACCACAATATTTTTCCTCAAAATGGATACTGCGATGAGACCACCCTTCACAATAAAACTGGCAATCAATTGCAGACAGCAAACCCAACCTAAGGGCAAGAACTGCTCTTCTTTCACTTTACATGCATTGTTTTCTAAGAATCTTCCTACTTCGCTCACATTAAAAAATGTACTCTGTATGTCTACAAATGCAACTCAGTTTTGATGTGGAGTTCAATGGGTTTCTGGAACACATTGTACTATGAGTAAATTTCCACAGCATGCCATACACTTCCTAGGTTTACTTTAGATCTTTTGCCAAGATTAACAGGGTTTCTTTCATGTACTTTCTGTACATTTATATCTGTATTCCATGTTTACTATAATTTATCTATAGGGGTCTGGAGAAAGCATTACTGTTTTTTAATTAAGATACAACATTTGTTACTTTCCAGATACCCTGCTTCATCCATTACGATGCTCCCTGTGTTTGTTCCTTTGTAATTCACTTTAAAAACATGCTAGGTCACCGACCTCTTAAACAAGCTAGAAATACAAAATACCAAGTAATATTCAAATAATTTGTAAGATACAATACTTCATATCCCAGTATAATTCAGCCCATTATGTTAATTCAGTTATTTTGGTCATTTAGAAAATATAAACTGCATTCACTTAATCTTTCTTTATAAAAATAGACTTTCTAAATAATAAATATTTTCGATTTCTTTTTAAAGTGACATATGAAAAGCAGCAGCAAGTTTTGGGCAACTAAGCACAGAACCAGAAACTTCTGAGTTCCAATAGTGGCTCTACAATTGATAGTGTAAACTCAGAAAAATTTGTCACAGAGGTGTTATGAAAATCACTTATTGTCTATATGTTGTTATACAACTGTAAAGCATTAACATACAAAACAAGTTTCCCCTGTGAAAAAGTCATGTAGAATTTAATGAAATATGATTTCTGTAGGTTTTTAAAATATCTCAGTAGACATCTTCCTTAACAGAAATTGATATCCCTGCTATAGAACTATTTTAGATAGTCCAAATGACCCACAGAAAGGATACCAATTGTTATTAGTTGCATGTATTTTAACTAGAGTACTTCTACAGAACTCTATTAAATATCCTCACAACATTATAGAATTCCACTCTATTAAACTCTAAGACTTTTCCATATGTTTTGTTTTATTTCTACAAAGTGTTGTTTAATTTCTACAATTAACTGCTCTAATTTTGCTTCTTGTTTAATGTGTTATTCGATTCACTGTATTCCAACCTGATGCACCATCCAAAGGCAATACAAAATGAATGATTGATTTGTTTCACAGGAACATTCAAACAATTCACTACGGGGTGAATATGACAAAGCTCTATTGTTTTTATGTAGATCATACAGCATACTGACCTGATCATCATAGCGGTAAATGAGGAATTGTTCTCCTGTTGTATCTTCAAGAAAACTCCCCTGTGGAGAAAGTGCAAACTCAGGCAAGAAGTATGCATCTTGCGCCTGCTCTGCTTTTATCTGTAAGAGATACAAAGAGGTCACTTTTTGGCTTCTGGTGACAAGCACCAAAACTTTCAAACACTACATGCACACAATCGCAACAAAGCTATGGTGACCGCATGCCCGCATGTGAGCAAATTACATGATGTATTTTACACACAATTTTGTGCACAGGATTTTGACCATTTGGTCCTGAGTATATGTGATGAGAATGTTACAAAAAGGCTGATAGTTGCTACCATCTTGATTTTTGGACTGTTGACTTGAAATGGAAGTATCTATTATAGGGTAAGTAATCTTAATGATCTATCAGAAATAGACACCCTACATATAGTAGTGGTCTACAAAATTTCAAAAACATTCCATAGAGTTCTAACACTAATTCTCTGGACTGAATGGAAGAGAGCCACGATCCTTTGCAAAGAGGTTGAAGCCTGCAACCTGTCTCATAGCAATGCACTGGCCACATCACTGGCAAAGTGGTCTGGAGAACATTACATAGTTACTGCTTTCCATGAACCTGTTCTGCAGTGAAGAGGGGATGACAGTTGCTTAGGCTATAAACCCCATCACATATCAAGAACACTAAGTTAATTTAATTGTTTTAAATTAAGGAATCATATAACTAGAAATTGTTTGTAAAAAGCATGTCTAGAATAGGCACAATGGTAGTGCTTTAAAAGTGTGTTAGTAAACAAGATTTTAAACAGGGCTTCACACCTCACATAGACAGGGCAAGACATGATTATGTATTTGTTAGCTGGTCATGGTCAACTCAGGGTTTCCACTAAAGTCCATCATATAAATAAGCATAGTTTTCAGTAATGCTTCAGTCAAGCCAGCTAATTTTGAAGGTCTGCTCATGCTGGCTCCAATATGCCCACAGCAGTCACAACCTTTGACATGTTTAGTATGACTCTGATACTAAATCTTTTGAAGTGGCTGAGAGATTTTCCATTGATTTCAATGGGCTATGGACAGGGGCGGCTCTATGTTTTTTGCTGCCCCAAGAACAGCAGTCAGGCGGTCTTCGGTGGTGTGCCTGCGGGCAGTCTGCTGGTCAGGCAGATTCGGTGGCGTTTCTGCGGGTGATCTGATGATGCTGCACCTTCAGCACTCTCCACCGAATTGCCACCAAAGCCATGGGACTGGTGGACCTCCTGCAGGCACGCCGTCAAAGGTTGCCTGACTTCTGCTCTCACAGCAACTGGCACCCCACCCCCCGCAGCTTGCCGCGCCAGGCACGAGCTTGCTGCGCTGGTGCCTGGAGCCACCCCGGCTATGGATCAGGCCTTATATGAGAATATAGGAATAAATGAGAAGAGTGTAATCTAGTGATGTGAGCAAAGTATTGGTGGCTAAGAACCGTGCTCTTGGATAAATTACTTAACATTTCTACCTCAATTTCCCCAGGTTTAAACTGTGGAGAACAACATTCACTGACCTACTTTACAACACTGTTGTGAAGGTTAATTATATTTGTACAATGCTTTGAAAGTGAGCAGTGCAAAGTATTGTTATAAATCGCTAACATTTTGGAAAGAGTTGCTGAGCTCAGGGATAGAAGAGAATCCAAATTAATCCCCCATACTTCCCAGAAAAAGGTGCATAACATACTGTTGCTTAATTTCCCATAAACAAGTTTGCCAGAAGGATATGCAATGGTTAAGTAACTTGTGTTTCCCATCTTTATAAGGTAAATATTTAAACGACAAAGCATTCAGACATATATCATTAAGCTTTGAATATATAAGATGCCAACATTTAAAGCTGAAATAACAATTTAATAAGTGTTACAAGAAAAATTGAAATATGTTTCACACACACACATTTATTTAAGTGTCAGAAGCTAATGAGCAGTTAGCCACTGGGTGAAATACAAGACTACTTGCTAGATTAAGGCAAGCAAACTTTGGCCACAGTCATGGAAAATTTCAGTCCAAGAGGTGAGTGTTTTAGAAAGTTATATGTGGGGAATATAAGAGAAACTAGTTTGCTTAACTATTGTGGGTGCTACTAAGCACCGAATAGAACTGAAGGACAGAGATAGATAGCAAAGATTGAGGTCAAAAATAATAATCTACTTGAATCTGAGTCAATTGTCATAGCAAGCCAATGCTGAAATCTAATTGACTGAGCTCTGTTCAAAACACACAAAAAATTCATGAATAGCTTTCAAAAGAATTTCCAAAAAGTCTCAACAAGTCTACCAGCTAGTCAAAAAACAGAAAAAAGTTCACCAAAAATCATCTAAATTTAGACATTTTTTCAACCCATTCTACTAACAACATTTGAACAGCTTTACTGTGCATTCATTCCTACAATGTATTTATTTGAATACAGTATTTCCTAGTCTGTTTCATGGTCCATTTTTATCCATATGGGATCTTTCAGGATTCTTTATAAAACTTTTATTATTATGAATATTTTGCT
This sequence comes from Gopherus evgoodei, assembly GCF_007399415.2. NCBI lineage: Eukaryota > Metazoa > Chordata > Testudines > Testudinidae > Gopherus > Gopherus evgoodei. The sequence goes on from NC_044331.1 coordinate 18,315,726, forward strand.
TAGGCAGTCATTCAAACGTCAGAACTTTGTGAGTGTTCACCACATTTTTTAGTTGATAGCATCAATTTTAATGGCTTGGCTAGTCTGCAGTACACTCATTACTTAAATGAGAGCTGAAGATTTAAAGTGCCTCTACTTTCAGAAAACAATTACACATCATCCTGGTGTTTTAAGAAAACTTAACAGACAGTTTAATGCTATTAGCTTAAAGTTAAACATGTCAGGTGGATTATAAATGTACTTCAAACTTAGAACAGTCATTTTAAACCAGATTTTATGCTGTTCTTAAATATTATTGTGATGAAGTGGAAAGTTGGTAGGTGATAATAAAGTAGGCAACCATAATAAAAATAGTAATTGCATAAAATGTTTTAAAAAGAAATTTTAAATAAATGTCAGATTGCCATTAAAGGAGAAAATATGGCATAGACATTACCATACCTGGCAAGAAGATTTAAAGTCAGGGAAGAAATAGGTAAACATTAATTTGAAAAATTTCCCAGGTACCTGCTAGCCAGAGACCAAACAATGAAGGTCTCCCTTGCCCTTCAGCGCCATTCGATCCCACCAGTGAGGTCCAGGAGACATGATGAGATGACCAGTTTGCCCCTTTGACTGCTGCGAATGGGAAGACGGTAGGATTTCTATTAAGGTGCTCATCTTCTTGAACCAAGCTTGGTATCAACCTGAGGTTGGTAGATGCTTGCTCAAACTGAACTTCCCAGCCCTCTGACTGATGAAAGGGAAAGTTCTCCCTATTTTTAATCCTCTTCTCCCCTTATCCCTGAACCACTTGACTGGTGAGGGATTAAACTACTCTCATTTAATCAAACTTCTGGCTTCTGATTATGGGAAAGGAGGAAATCAACAGCCAATACCCAAATCCCCATTCTTGCAGTTCTTCCAGAGACTGCCTCTGCTTCTACTGCAAAGCAACAGAGACATAATTTTTGTCAATTTCATTGCTAGGGTTCTGAGCAGCAGCAGTAAAGCCATCAATCAACTTATTACAAAGTTCAACTGAACCTTACGTAACATCCCTCCATTCTATTTTACTATAACCACTGGACATCTAAAGTAATTGTTTCATATTTATATATGAACATGTCTTCTGGTATTAATTTGAGGTTTAGAACCAAAACAGCAGCACTAGGATTTAACTTCTGTTAATTCTTACTGATGAAAGGTCAAGAAGATGAGAAAATGGAAGTGGAATCTTTCAAAGAAATAACAGTCTCACTGAATTCTTTCATGCCCATGACATGGGTATGGCGACAAGTTCTAGGTCTTTAGCACAGGTTTCTGAGAGCCAAACACTCATTAAAACAAAATGAATGTACCAATAAGTACATTTGCCTTTCACACAAACCTACATTACCTAAGATAAATCAGCTATTCCCCCTCTAAGCCTACGTGGTGTGTTAGCTAACAAGGGGGAAGCTAAGCAAGGTGTACTCTCTCAAAACAAACTGTACTACTTTACTACATAATGATGAAAAGATAATGAGAAAAATCACACAGATTTTAAAAATGCCAAAGATTATAAAATACTATACATTTTCCTGGAGCTTCTTAAATGCTTAAAAACAAAGCCTGATTTGGAGACAAAAGGCCAAATTCACTCAAACTTGCACAGTATAATTTATACTTCTCTGCCTCAGCTAAAATTTTGCACCACCTTTGTAATTCAAATTTGCTGTCTAACATCTATAGTTAATTATTTCTGGAATGGTTACAACAAATAACTTGCTCGTGTTTGAGGTTAGAGATTTTAAGGTAGGGTGTTGCAAAATACTTTTTAGTCCAGAAGGGACTTAGTAGCTCCAAACATTTGGGAAACCAAGATATAGTATAAACAATTACACAAGGTTACACTATTTTCCAAGAAAAGTTCAGTTCAAAAGTAGCATCAGGTTTTGAAAGAGATCCTGTATTTTACCTAATTTATACTTGTGTTGAATGAAGTACAAGGAAGCCAAGTGACTTTCCAAAAATCAAAGAGTCACTCAGTGGTTCGAGCAGCATTACCTCCAAGATACTCCTGGTTCCCAGTACCTTGCTATAACCAGAAGATCACAAATTCAAAACACTACCGTAAAAATATTGTATACATTGATTATGTAACATTCAGACAGGGATACACTATCGGGGGAGAGCATACTTCGGAACAAAAAAGAAGACAACAGGCTAGACTGAAGTTCACTGATCTTTACCTTTTTCTCACCTTCATGCAACATTGGTAATGCATAATAACACCCACCTGAGTCTAACAGGTAACTTGTGTTCAGTGTTCCAAGTGAAGGTTAGAAAGCCCCAAAGTCTATGCCACGAAGTAAAATTCCTTCCCAGCCCTCTCTTGGCAATAAAGTTTAATCCTCTACATGTGAGGGTAAAAGGCACTCAGCCTATTCAGTCTACTACTAAAGTAGCAGCAGGCCCCAAGCCAGCAAAATACTTATTTATATAAATAAGTGCTTTGCTAAATCATGGCCTCACACACTAGAAAATGTACAGTGGGAAATAATCCTTCATTATTATCAAGGAAAAGGACTGGATGAACTATGAAGTCTCTTCCATCTCTAATCCTATGATGAAACAACAGCCTAAGAGAATGCAGCAAGCTCCCTGTGGCTTGATAAGTCTTGAATTGGCAGTGGCTGGAAAGGGTAACTTGGAAGCAAGTTGACAAGTTTCAGAGCAGCGGCCGTGTTAGTTTGTATCCACAAGTACTCCTGTTCTTTTTTTGGAAGAAAATTGGAGATGAGGGAGAAGAAATGGTTAGTTTCCAAAATGAGTCCAAAGAATTTTTTCTGAAAGAAAGAACAAATGAACAGATGGCAAACAGAAAAGAATTGGACTCACATTCTTATTGACTTGCACATACATGTTTGTCAGATTACTATGCACTGCAAGTCCAATCATATACCAAAAAAGTATGAACCTTTGATTTGATTCTTACAGTTAAATATCTTCCAGTCTGTTAAACTGTAGTAGTATATGATTTGTGCCCTAGGGAAGAAATATACCAGCTAACAAGCAGCTAATTTTAATGCACTTTCAAGGACTCTAGCACAAAAAAGTTTGGTGGACTATGGCACTAGACTTTATCACAAATCATCCAGTTGTGAGGTATCAGATAAATAAAGAAAATCACACTAAAAGGTCCATAGTTTCACAGCATTTCTATGGTTAATAATCATGATGAGTAGATATCAAAGTAACCATGACTAAGACTAGCTATTTGTCACGGCCAACATTTTCAAAAATGGGTTTGTGACAGGATGATGTCTCTTAAGGCTAGTGGGGCCTAATGGTCAGCCCACCCCATCATGTAGCATGGCCCTTTAAGAGGCTCAAAGGTCTGATTGCATATATAAGAACCTGTCTCCCAAGAGACGTTGGGAAAGAGGAAGCAGTCCCAGGAGCGAGAACGGTTCGGGAGGAAATTCTGTTACTGTTTCTTTGATGACTTGGGGCCAGGAGCCTTCCAGAAAGGACAGGGCAAGGCTATCCTCTCATGCAGCCAACTGGAGGATAAGCTGGGAGAAGGGGACCAAGACAAAGGCTGCCTCCTCTCTCGTAGTAGGATAGACACCAGGAAACATCAGCAGAGAAAGGCTAGGCTTGCGAGCACCCTGAAGCCTAATTAAGGAAAGGGGTCACCAGAGGGAAAAACTGGGCTAATCCACAACTCAGCTCCAGGGAAGAGAGCTAAGTGCTCCTGCTTAAGGAGAAGCAGAGGATTAGATTAATAGAACCTAGCTCCAGATAAGAGAACAGAGGGCAAGGGGGGATCCTGTTTAAGGTGAGAACAAAAGACTAAATCAATACAGTCCAGCTCCAAAAAGGAGAGCTACGGACTCCTGCTTAGAGGAACTGAAAAGGAGTAACCCAGGGATGGTACTAGGAGGGGTTCCAGAAATAGAGCTTATTTACAAGAGCAAGAAAGAAAAATTTCCTGACAGATGGAGCCAGAGATGACAAATGTCCCTGGATGAATCCGAGTGAGCTCCTACTTAGGTTTATGGCTCTTCATAATAAAGGAGGCCCTTGGAAAAGGGGCGCTCCTTGATTTAAAAAGTCTGTCTGGACTTGTTTATAACCTAAGTCAGTGTTTCCCAGACTTGGGATGCCACTTGTGTAGGGAAAGCCCCTGGTGGGCCAGTTTGTTTACCTGCTGCGTCCAGAGGTCTGGCCGATTGCAGCTCCCACTGGCTGCGGTTCTCCGCTCCAGGCCAACAGGAGCTGCTGGAAGCAGCGGCCAGTACGTCCCTCAGCCTGCACTGCTTCCAGCAGCTCCCGTTGGCCTGGAACAATGGACCGCGGCCAGCGGGAGCCACAATCGGCCAGACCTGCGGACACGGCAGGTAAACAAACCAGCGCAGCCCGCCAGGGGCTTTCCCTACACAAGCGGCGTCCCAAGTTTGGGAAACACTGACCTAGGTGAATGGAAGTGAGGCAGTGCTCACCAGTGGCACCACACCTGACCGAAAGGGGGCACGCTGGAGTGGCCTCCACCCTTCAGGGTTCCTAAACTTAGGCCTCTAAATCTACATTTAGGCACCTAAATAAGTGAGCTGGTTTTTCCACAAGAGCTGCCAGGTGCACTGCACTTACGAAAACAAGGCCACTTACTTAAAATATTGAATAATATTCAATTCATAGTTAAATCCTTGAAAGGTCACTTATAAATATCCACCACAATAAAATTTATAGGTCTGTATCTGTAAAATATTCATGGAGGAGTCTTGCTCAGCAGCTGACTGCTGTAACAGAGACCAAGCTTTTTTATTTAAAAGTTTCATTTTTTGGTCATAAAACCCACAGTCCTGACAGACACACAATGACACAATCTACAGTACTTCGAGTGTGTGACTCTCCAATCCCTCTCCCTAGTGCTCACTCTGACTTTGCTGAAAGCAGACTTCAAGCCTCTTTGGTGCAACTAGAAGCCCTAATGTTTTTCCCTTGTCAAGTAACTCCTATTCTAGACTCTTAGTCCAAATGTAAATGGAATGTGCCCTGGGAAAATGTCCCAGTGGCTCTAGAGAGTCATGTTTAGGTATCTGAAAGACCCCTAAGAGGTATTTCACGGAGTCCATTTGGTTTTGAAAGGACAGTGAGGCATCATTAGTGAACAACTCTTATAGTCATAGATGGACACTGACTATTTCTGAAGAACATATTTACAAACCAGTCCTACAGCGAGAGGCATGTTTGTGAGAAGGCAACATTTGATATAAGTTCTGCTGCTCAAATATGGCCTGATCCAAAGCCCATTTAAGCCAATGGGAGCCTTTCCCTGGCCTTGAATGGGCCCTAGATCAGATCCAGAGCACACAGAACATAGGGCTTAGAGTGAATTTTTCCATTGCTCTAGGTTTGCTCACTTGAAGCCAAAACTGAACGAGAGAAGGACAATCCAGATCATTTTGCTTTTAAAAATATGGTGGTGTCATTCTTTCAGGCTCTTTTAAAACAAGCCTATTTTCTCTTAAATTCATCTTGATTAAATATAAATATATTTCCTTTGGCAAAACTTTTGCTGCAGGCTGTAGATAAAATAAATTTGAACATTTTTCCTGTGCTTTTTAAAATGTATCCTAGTGATTAAGCTTTTGGATATTTATCAACAACTAATTGTGTTTTCTCTTGACATAGTTTGGCTAGGAGATTTAACTTTTCAGTGAAATACTTCAGCAGTGTTTAGCCAAAATACTATTTAGTTTCAAAATCCAGCTTAACTCTCAAGTCTGCTTTATGTTTCCAAAAGAAATGAATTCTAGAATTTTACGTGTCTTTTCCCCAAATAAACTTCTTCTGAATGTTGAGTTAGGCGGAGTCTACTTCTTCGCCACATGACTGGCGTAATATGTAGGGTGACCATATTTCCGTAAACTGAAAACTGCACACATGGGGCTGTCCCAAGTTGCCTGGAGTCACCACTCATCCCCTGATTCCTCTGCACCCCTAATTGGGCCAAGTAGCAGAGATGGGGGCAAGGGGAAGAGAAATGAGTATAGGCTGGGATCTGGACAGCAAAGTAAGGTGTGAATGTGCAAGTGTAAGAACTTTTGGGCTTGGAGCCAGGAGTTGAAGCTATTGGACTATGATCCAGAAAGCAGTGTAATGCCCCTTTGGGGGCTGAGATAGCAGAGGGACAGGAAGGAGGCTCCAGGTGGAGGGAAGGGACCAAGGGTACTCCAAAGAGCAGCCTGGGGAGGTGAGAGGAGGCCAGCATGCAGGGTTACTATTTCAGATGTTGGTATGGCAAGGGGCCAACTTCCATCTGGTGAGGGGATGAGGGAGAGGAGTGACTGACAGGGGACCACTGAGGGGTTGCTCGCAGAAGGTGGTATGAAACTCAGAGGGTGGAGCAAGTGGCCCCCATTTCCCTCCCTAAATGGCACCCCTGCCGGGATGTGACAGAAACAGATGACTGGAAGCAGAAAGGGGAGGGAAAGAAACAAGTTGGGGTGGGGTGGGCTGAGCTGGAGAGGACTCTGGAGACCAGTCCTGAAGGACGGTGGGTGGGAAGGACATGAGACCAGCATGGGAGCCCCAGGGACCACTTGCAGGGCCAGGTCACACTCAGTGCCCTGGCATAAGTGGATGCTGCAGGACTCCATTAGGGACTTATCAGTCGGGTTGTGGGGTAGGGCCCGGGGTCCTCGAGTCACAGCCCCATGGCCTGGCTGGAGAAAAAAGTCTGAATTAGGCCCCTAACCACACTGCCCTCTGATTGGGCTGCAGAGTAACATGTGACACTCCATCACTGCCCCACTGCAGGGGCAGGGCATAACAGAGACACAAATCGGCCAAACTCTTGTCTCTCTCCCCCAAGTATCACTGTTTCCCACCCCCAGCGTTCCTCCACACACCACTAGCAGGCTGCACCCCACTTTTTTGACAAAACGGGGCACTTGTCCCATTTGCTTTTGGCAACTGATTGGCAAGAGCAAATGGGACAAATGCCTAGTTTTGCCAAAAAAAGTCAGGACGTCAGGGACATGGCTTAAAAAGGGGACTGTCCCGGCAAAATCAGAATGTATGGTCACCTTAGTGACATGCTTATACACCACTACCTTGATATAACGCCACCCAATATAACACAAATTTCGAAATAATGCGGTAAAGCAGTGCTCGTGGGGATGGGGGCGCTGTGCACTTCGGTGGATCAAAGCCAGTTCAATATAACACAGTTTCACCTATAACACGGTAAGATTTTTGGCTCCCAAGGACAGCGTTCTATCGAGGTAGAGGTGTATTTAAAATCACCCACCTGAGGGGCTTCAGTTGACCCTGCTCTCACTGACGACAATGGCAAAAGTTCCCATTGACTTCAGTGATGCAGGATCTGGGCCTAAATGTAGGCATTACATTTTGAACGGTCCAATACTACATAAAATAAACTGTTTGGTACTGATTACCCAATGCATTTCAACTCTAGATAGATAAAAGTGAAGGTGAAAAATATAGAGTAATCCACAGGTGCTGGAGCTAGGGGTGCTGTGGGGGGGGGGTTGCTGCACTCCATGGCTTGAAGTGGTTTCCATCATATCCAGGGTTTACAGTTTGGTTCAATGCTCGTAGCACCCCCATTATACAAATTGACCCAGCACCCCTGGAGTAATCTCCAAGAGAAAAGCTGACCCTGGACTAGATCACTTCATATCAGTGTCAGAAAGTAAATGGCTGTGGATGAGATTCTGCCCTTGAAAACATGCACACAACCCCCATGCATCAGTTTCAAGGGTAAAATGGGACTCATGATATTTACCTGTATTTGAAAGTGCTTTCAGCTCTATGGATGAAAAGTACAATATAGGAACCAAGCATTATCATCACTCATCTGAGGACGAAATTCTCTCTCTCTAACCAAAAAACATCCAAAAAGTGTATTCTTCAAGAACTAGAGCACAGATTTTTATTTTCTATAAGTCACTTGACTACTCTGACTTATAATTTTATTGTGTTGCCTCCGCACAAAAGAAAAATATATTGGTTTGTGTGAATCTTTTTCAAATAATGTATTTTAAATAAAAAATTTACCTTCTGTATTGTGAAAGTGTAATAAAGCACAGTATTCTGATTGAGAAAGAGCTGGGGGCAGGTGGGGGAAGGAAGAGAAATTCCACCTACCAGCATATTTTCTTGCTAAATTTCATTTAAAAGATCAACTTTAGGTTCTCTCAAAGTCTTGGATGAAAATTCTCTCCATGGAAAGCACCTCAACTCTTAAAACAGTAAAAGGGAAGAAATGTCTTGTAAAAAGTCTGGAAATGAGACTGAAAATACTATTTCATTAAAACTTATGTATTTTCTATAAAAAAAAAGAAATCTTGTGAGCAAGACACAGAGGTAACTAAAGTCTTCTGAAGGTTTTTTTTCCCCCTCTCCCCATACCATATGTTCAGAAATCACCTTTTTATTATTTATTTAGTAACCTAATAATTGGCAAAATTCTTCTCATAAATTAAGCCCCTTCAGCATTATTAGCAGCATGTTCTCATGGAAATCTATTTATCTCTTACACAATGATATTTTCTAAGGGTCTTTATAGTCTCTGTAGAAAAAATATATTATAAAGGGATATTTTGTCAGCGCCTTTAGCAGAATCAGGATAATCTAAAATATTTTTTAAAGATTTGTTAAATTACCCTTTAATGCATAACATTATACAGTGCAAGAATTTCTTCTCACCACATTGGCAAACTGCTACAGATTGAACAGACTAATTTGTAGAAAACAAGCAGACCATCTCGCTTTTTTATCTATAGGCACATGACTGCAGTTTGCTCTGTGATATTCTGAAGGAGGCTGTAAGTATACTTGGGGAACAGTAGATTTATTTTTGAAAGGCAAGAAAGGAATGCAGCTAAAGTAATGTCGGATTACTATCAGAGGTATCTGAATAATAAAATCCTATGAATGAATACATGCTCTAGAATTAATATAGCCCAGTAGTTTAAGAGGTACAACAAAGAGGAAAACAAAATAATCTAGTGGGACTCTCTAGTGGGAAAAATAGTCCTGAAGAGCAATCCCACCCTCTTCTAGCTGACCAGAGTATAATTCTGCGCCACCAGCAAATCAGCTGTGGGTAACTGCTCCAGTGAAAGCTGAACAGAGGGGAAAATGAAAAGATATGTATATGCCAAATAACCAAAAACTTTGCTGGAAGGGAAACCAGCTAAAAATAAATAAATGTGCAGTGTTGAACACGAGAGACTTTACACCACAGTCTTGGAATCAGATGTGCACAGGTTGACTCTCGTACTCACAAAGTATCCCTTTTATTTCAATGGGGTGTGAAGTGGGCACAGGGACTCATTCACACAGATGTGACTGCAGGATCAAGGCTTTAACCCGCAACATCTTGAAGTTCATACCAGCCATACATCCACACGCAGGTATAAATATAATACTAAAAGTTACACAAAAAGCAAGCAAGTTAATGTTTTGTATGTGCGCTGTAAAGGTCCTAGCACAGTTCCGGGCACTGTAGAAGTAACTAACTACCAACTGATATATTATTCCCTGATGGGAGATAACAGAACACACACAAAAAATGAGTATTTAGCTTTTATATAGTGCTATTCTTCAGTAGAGCTCAAATCACTTAAAGAAGGTGTCATTATCCTCATTTTACGGTAGGTCGTCTCAAGAAAGTCCAACTAAAAGTGATATGGAAAACCTGACTCAATTTCCTTATACTTTTAAAATTAAATTATAACCTTAATGTTATTAATGTTATGTTAGTGTAATTATTTGTATTTAATTTCCTTTGGAGATTTTTTCTTTAATAATGATATAATTTGAATTGACATAGTAACATGCTTTTCATATACTTGGGTTGAAATTGTGCCCTAGGGCACTGAAATTCTCATCCATAAGTCGTGCAAGCAAAAACGCCACAGTATTAGCTGCCAAACACCTGCTATGTCTACTGGAGGATCCAGATTTTTAAGAGGATTCCTGTTGCATAATGAAAGAACGGAGGAAAAAGTGTGAGGCTAGGGAATGGTAGTGCAACCACAGCAGTTAGGGAAAGAAAACTCCTGTCACCATGAGACCCTACAGAGCCAGGTAATGCAAACTTTCATGGGTACAAATATAGATGGCCAGGGGAGGGGAGGGGAAATGGCAAATATTCCAACTGCAACAGAAGACCAGCCAGAGGCACTGCTGGTTTTAATTAAGCTACATATGCAGTGTTGTCACTAGCAATAAGATGTTATTTTTCACTAACTCAATGTGTAGGTGAAGAAGTGCATGAAGTGGCACAGCTACAATGGAAGAATTCAAATTCTAATAAAAGATATCAACCCAAGTGCAAGGCAAACTTTCAGTCCTAAGACACTCCTTCAAAAGAAAAAATATCCTTTGGGCAGGAAAGACAACACTTACCTTCTATCAAAAAAAATAAATAAATCAAATATGGGGCCTAAATCCCACACAAATGCAGCCAGGTAACAGAGATCTCAAGAAGAAAGGAAGAGGTGTTTGGCAGTCAACACCTAAGGTCATAGATACACTAAAATTGCTCCATAAACGACACCTTCAGTAATTGCTGTAAATATCACATGATCAGCTGTAGTTCATGTAACAACCAAGCATGCTATTTTCAGGAAATGGCAACTAATATAGCACAGGAAGCAGATAATCATTTATGACCACAGCTAGATCACTAGGACTTGCAGTTTTGGTCAAGCCATATCAGCTCACAACTGGACCCAAAGAATATGCTTCTGGCATATGGGCAAAGATGACTGAGGATGGAAAGGAGGTTAAGGATAACCTAGGCATGGCCCAATATCTAAATAAGTACTTTGCCTCAGTCTTTAATAAGGCTAATGAGGAGCTTAGGGATAATGGAAGGATGACAAACGGGAATGAGGATATGGAGGTGGATATTACCACATTTGAGGTAAAAGCCAAACTTGAATAGCTTAATGGGACAAAATCGGAGGGCCCAGACAATCTTCATCCGAGAATATTAAAGGAACTGGCGCATGAAATTGCAAGCCCGTTAGCGAGAATTTTTAATGAATCAGTAAACTCAGGGGTTGTACCGTACAACTGGAGAATTGCTAACATAGTTCCTATCTTTAAGAAAGGGGAAAAAAAGTGATCCGAGTAACTATAGGCCTGTTAGTTTGACATCTGTAGTATGTAAGGTCTTGGAAAAATTTTTGAAGGAGAAAGTAGTTAAGGACATTGAGGTCAATGGTAATTGGGACAAATTACAACATGGTTTTACTAAAGGTAGATCGTGCCAAACCAACCTGATCTCCTTCTTTGAGAAGATGACAGATTATTTAGACAAAGGAAATGCAGTAGACCTAAATTTACCTCGATTTTAGTAAGGCATTTGACACGGTTCCACATGGGGAATTATTAGTCAAATTGGAAAAGATGGGGATCAATATGAAAATTGAAAGGTGGATAAGGAACTGTTAAAGGGGAGACTACAACGGGTCATACTGAAGGGTGAACTGTCAGGCTGGAAGGAGGTTACTAGTGGAGTTCCTCAAGGATCGGTTTTGGGACCAATCTTATTTAACCTTTTTATTACTGATCTTGGCACAAAAAGCGGGAATGTGCTAATAAAGTTTGCGGATGACACGAAGCTGGGGGGTATTGCTAACACGGAGGAGGACCGGGATATCATACAGGAAGATCTGGATGACCTTATAAACTGGAGTAATAGTAATAGGATGAAATTTAATAGTGAAAAGTGCAAAGTCATGCACTTAGGGATTAATAATAAGAATTTTAGATATACATTGGGGACACATCAGTTGGAAGCAACAGAGGAAGAGAAGGACCTTTGAGTTTTGGTTGATCACAGGATGACTATGAGCCGCCAATGTGATATGGCCATTAAAAAAGCTAATGTGGTTTTAGGAAGCATCAGATGAGGTATTTCCAGCAAAGATAAGGAGGTGTTAATACCGTTATATAAGGCGCTGGCAAGACCTCACCTGGAATACTGTGTGCAGTTCTGGTCTCCCATGTTTAAGAAGGATGAATTCAAACTGGAACAGGTTCAGAGACGGACTACTAAGATGATCCGAGGAATGGAAAACTTGTCATATGAAAGGAGACACACAGCTTGGCTAGTTTAGTCTAGCCAAAAGAAGGCTGAGGGGGGATATGCTTGTTCTTTATAAATATATCAGAAGGATTAATATTAGGGAGGGAGAGGAATTATTTAAGCTTAGTACCAATGTAGACACAAGAACGAATGAGTATAAACTGGACACTAGGAAGTTTAGACTTGAAATTAGACGAAGATTCTAACCATTAGAGGAGTGAAGTTCTGGAACAGCCTTCCAAGGGGAGTAGTGGGAGCAAGAGACATATCTGGCTTTAAGACTAAGCTTGATGAGTTTATGGAAGGGATGGTATGATGGGATAGCTTAATTTTGGCAACTGATCTTTGATTACCAGCAGATAAGTATGCCCAGTGGTCGGTGATGGGATGTGATCTGAGTTACTGCAGAGAATTCTTTCCCGAGTGCTGGCTGGTGAGTCTTGCCCACATGCTCAGGGTTTAGCTGATCGCCATATTTGGGGTCAGAAAGGAATTTTCCTGCAGGGCAGATTGGCAGAGGCCCTGGAGGTTTGTCGCCTTCCTCTGCAGCGTCGGGCATGGGTCACTTGCTAGTGGATTCTCCGCAGCTTGAGGTCTTCAAACCACAATTTGAAGACTTCAATAACTCGGACATAGGTTAGGGGTTTGTTATAGAAGTGGATGGGTAGGGTTCTGTGGCCTGCTTTGTGCAGGAGGTCAGACTAGATGATCACATTGGCCCCTTCTGACCCTAAAGTCTATGAGGCTATGAGTAAGGCTAAACAGTGTAGGAAGCGAGTACAATCTAGATTGCTTGTTGGCCTACTTCAGGGACTTTCACCAGGAGCGAACATATGCAGATAGAACTATATACAGGCTAATAAGCACAGATTCACAGAATGAAATCCTGGCCCCAGTGAAGTCAATGGGAATTTTCCACTGACTTCAAAGGGGGCAGGATTTCACCTATAGATTCAAAAAGGGGCCACTATGACTCGTGCACACCACAGGCCATGGAATTTCACCACGTGATTTCTGCATCAATCCCTTAATTTCAGGTTGAGCTCAAGTGTTCCATTTAGAAAGACATCCCATCTTGATTGAAAGATTTCCACTAATGGAGGATCTATCACATCCCTAGATATGTTGTTCCAATGGTTAATTATCTTCCTTGTTGAAAAATTTCACCTCATTTCTATTGATTTTGTTCAGCTTCTGTTTCAGCCTTTGAACCTTATTGTGTCTTTATCTGTGGTATTAAAGACTGTTCTGCTGTCATAAATTTTTTCCCTTTGTAACTACTTCTAGACCATGATCAAGTCACCTCTTAATCTCTTTATCTCCTCCTTGTTAAGATAAATAACTTAAATAATATAGCTCTCCCTCCTGTTAATTCTAACAGATGTCTTCTTACCAGATAGAAAGCGGGGAGTAGAGAATGTCCCAGCCCAACGTTCACTCCGTCCTAACTCATGGCCAGCTCAAAGCATGACTACATCTATCACAAAGAGGACAGTCTCAATTTTCCCCACTGCTAATGTTCCATCACCTCTAATAATTATTTTTGTATTAATAAGAGTCCTCTTGCTCTTTGCCCATTCCTCTGTATCTCTATTGTTCTATTGTCAGGGAATCTTTTAGGGATTATGGTCTGAGCAGCCTAGCACACAGACTCAACCAGTCACATTTTCACAATAAAAGAAGCAGTTAACTGGTCATGGCTCTGCTGTAGGAATGTTGGTTTAAAACTAGTAATGAGGCATGTGAGGTGAATGCCTCCCAGCCATGCACCCTTCACTCAGGCACACCTGTTTCAGCATGGTTTTTTAAAGAGACATTTCCCAAAGAAACACTGTGCACAACACTCAACCCATTACCCATTCAGCCCCACTATAGGTCTCATAAGCATATTTACAAATACTCCACTCATCTAGTTTTTTTTTTTAAGACTGTGCTGACCCAAAGAAACGCTAACACACCAGAAGACTTAAGAAGCATGCTAGTTCCTAGTAAGCTATTTCCCCCCCTAGGTGGAGATGATCATATGATGTTAATGTCATAAATTTGTCCATTCCCTCATCATTTCCTTCTCCTATTACTGCCTACCCTCCCCCGGGTCCTGACAACCAGATAATCCCCATGTAATCACTTACTGCTAAAATTACCTTTCTGGCCCATTGAGAAGACACTGTCACTCCCCTCCGCAAACACCTTTCCCATTGTTCCACATTTCAACTTCTCATCCTCAACTTCAAGGTTTTGCATAACTCTCTTGGCCAATATCTCTGATCTCCCTCCCCTCAGTCCCTTTCCTCCACCAATGAGGCCAGTCTCAGTAGCCCATTCCATTCCCCTCTCCAGTTTGTTTCCATTCCTCTACCATACTATCCCATATATATATGATATGATCTCAACTCCAGGCCCCAATCCTCTCCTGAAACAAATCCCTCTTAAAGTCTCACTTCTGCATAGTCAAGTAACACTGAGCCACAAACACCTTCTCTCCAGCTTCACAAAGAGATTAAGTGAGTTTTAAAATAAGCTAAATTAACACTCTCCTCTGGATTTCCCATTGCAGCTTTTCTTCTCTTTGTCTTTTACTGGGTACATGCCTCAGATGGACACTGTTTTTAATTTGTGTCTTTTATTGCACCAAGCACAGAGGTAAGATTTAACAAAGCCAGTTGCTTCGGAAAATGTCTGTTTTTCTGTTTATGTTAATGGACAATATAGAAAATACAAATAGTGACCAAAATATATTCCCTATGGCCGAAAAATACGGCCCACACCTCAAACAAACAGAGATGGTGGGATTTGCACAAAAGGGCTAGAGAGAATATAGGTGAACACAGATTTGTGAGCAAAATGTTCAGAAGCCCCAAAACAAATAATATCCCAAACCCAACACCCTAAAAAAGATTCATGTTTCCCAATATGAATGGGGAGCCATCATCAATCCTATGGCTGTTTCTGGTCACAGCTGATCAGTTGGAATTAGGTGACAATAATTAATGCATATGCTTAATAACAATCCAAAATGTAGGTGAGTATGCAGAATCTGTGCAGAAAGACTTCAGTGGAAGATATTGCAATCATCTGTTCACTGACAGCCATTAGTAGTTATGGTCATTAGCTTAATGGGCTGTTGATGTTTCTTCTCTCAAGGATGTATGCAGGAACTCGAGGAAGAGGAATGAACCCAGCTGCTGGCCACTTAGCATATTCAGAATGAGCATGCTCTCCATTCTAGTTCCTCATCTCAGGGATTTGGTGGAAGGTACTTCAACATATCAGGGGCTAACACTTCTGCTGATTAGGACCAGAAGTCTGAGGAAGGTGGACTCAGAGATCCAGAAGGGATAGATACTTCGGAGAATGAAATGGGCCTGACAACCCAGAACAAAAACATAGGAGGAAATCACAGTCAGATTGAAAAGGAGGGGCTCTTACAGGAAGAGGCTAAAGATAGCCATTGGCTCTCTTACTGGAAAAAGTAAATAGACCTTGGGAGTGAGTTAAAGAGTTAGAGAGAGAACAGAGCAGTTATATGTAAAATGGAAACAGTCTATTGATTCAAAACAAGATGACTGCCGGAATGATAATCAGAGTGATCTGAATGTAACTATTATACCACTCATCTTCTGTGGCCAGCAATGAAAGTTTAATAACTAATTGATTCTAAATATGATGCCCAGGAGACTACAGACAGACATAAGGCAATGAATGTGATGAATGAGGAGGAAGAAGGATGGAGAACCTATTAATGTGGCTGTGCCTTCTTATAGTATATAATCCATGGATGAGGAAATATCCAGTGTCTCAGTACCAGGGAGAGCAGTAGAAGCTGAGCTGCAACAGAACACAGCACAGGACCCATTGTGTTTTACATACACTGATGCCCTTTTTGCTGTTTTGTAGTGTGTACAGAGCATGAAACTGATTGAAACCCATGTCTACATATGAAATTGATGTGCCAGCTCATACTTAATTTTATGGTATTTGTTTTGGTACCTAAGGATCTAGACAGCAGGCACTATCTTCTTGCAACTGATCAATGTCCATGTTTATGATGTCCATTGAACACTGATGAGAATTTAGCTGCAAAAATTACATCCAAATAACCTTTGCCTGACTTTTCACATCTCAAATCATTTTCCATAGAGTGAAAGAGGAAGTGTTTTCACCTCTGTCTCATCTTAAGTTGAATTCCCGCCTTCATCTCGGAATATGCTATAAGTTATTCACTAGCATGCAGAACATCACTCAAGGAACTTTGACCAGTTCAGAGCAATGTGGCCCCTGATCTATCCAGGCACCTAAGCTGCTTTAAGTGCCACTGACTGTACTAAAACTGACATGGTGATCTTATAAGCCTAATTGTATCTTTATACTTTAACTCTCTAGGTGTTTGGGGGTTTAGAAATTATATCATAAGCCACATCTTCAGAAGGTGACCAACAGTCAGGGCCATCCTGGGGGGGGGCATGGAGTAGAAGTGACAGATCTGTCTCTTCTGGGACCAGCCAATTGCACTGGTCTGCGGGGCTGCCAAAGCGTGGGGCCCCGAGTGGTCGCCCTGATTCTCCCTACCCAAGCAACGGTCTGCCAACAATAACAGCAGGTGGCAAAAAACAGAGTTAGGTGTTTTTTCTAAGATCTTAATTGAGAACACTGAAAGAATAGCTATCGGATTATGTTACTTACTAATTAGCCAAATTCAAAGAGCTGATGTAGGACAAATTGCCTCAATACCTGCGCAACATGATACAATCCTGGGAACTTGGTTACCATGTCCAAGATCTGCGATTTGGCAACACATACAACCTGCACGTTGAGGGAACGGAAGACTTCCTGTCACTGAAAAGCTCCTCATCCTGCGTGGGTGTTTAGAAGCAGATGTGTATGTACAATGGATAGCTCCCAGGACAACTGAATTGAGACATGTCATAAGTCATGCATTGTTTTCCATTAGTGCTGTCTTTCTACGGGGATGTTAATATGATTTTACTTCTTCAGACAAGCACAGTGAAGTTTATGATGGCATGGCAGATGGCTAATAAGCTAAACTGTCTCTAGTCTTCTTTTACAGCAGGTTGTCAGGCCGTTATAGGTCTCAATACAGCAAGGTACTTAAGTGCATGCCTAATTTTAGGTATGCAGGTAGTCCCATTAACAAGTAGTCCCATTAACATCAGTGGGATTACTGACATGTTGAAAGTTACACACATCCTTGAGTATCTTACTTTGATCATTCCAATTGCTAGGCTGACTTTCTCCATGTCCTTATTACTGCTGGAAGAAATCAAATTGGTCTCTTTGTCACATTTGTCCTTCAGCAAGTTTGAGAAATGCATCTTTTAGACAACACCCCTTGTTTCACATTCTCAGTTGCTTCAACCACATTGAGATTGTAACTGTGTTTCTCAGCGGTAGCAGCTAACAGGTGGACGGCTGTTCAGAAGCAACTTTATATACGCTGAGGCTAACTGCTGAATTACTTCTTTCATCCCACTAATAGCGAATATAGTTTTCATTTGCCGACCTTATTTTTGTATTTTGGAAAGATTTTACATATGTCCCAATGCGTATATCTACCCTGCAGTTAGAATAGCAGCTGATTCAGGCTCACAAGGCTGTTCAACTGCGGTGTAGACATTTGAGCTCAGGCTGGAGTCCAGAGACCCTGCCTGAGCCCGAATGTCTACATTGCAACTGAACAGCCCTGTAGCCTGAGCCCCACTAGCACAAGTCAGCTGACATGGGAGTTGAATTGCAGCATAGACTTATCCTATATAGTATGGTACACCCTTCCAACTGCCTTTACAATGCCTGGTACCATAACACAGCAGGGACATTAGGAATTGTGCAGTTCTGTGAATATGTACAGGACATCTAAGCAATAGCATATAAGGGACTATTCTTGTGTTTCCTACAGCCTCTCTTGCTTGTACTTGCACATAAAGTTAAATAGAATTGTTGACAGCAGGGTTTAATTTAAAAAGTTAACAAAAAAAGTAGCTTTACCCCCACACTTCCCACAGGAAACTTCTTAATAGTTCTTCTTTAGTATGTTTGGATCAACCAGTGGCAATAACTTATCCAGGATTTCCTTACACGTAGCCAGTGCTTGGTTTATTAACACAAGCTAAATTTAACGATGAGACCAGATACACCAGAGCTGAAGTCTACAGTTCTAGTGTGGTTCCAGATTCTTATGTTTATCACTTAGCCTTCTCAGACTTTTCAAAATCCAGAATGTACCCAAAAGTGATGGATCATGAAAACATTAAGGAGCCAAATTCATCCGTTTTAACTCCAATGAAGTCACACAGGATTAAACTGATCAGTGATCTCGAACCTCATGGAGCTCACATCACCAGAAGCTGTTGAAGCTACAACTTGTACAGTGTAATCTCCCCAAGTAAGTATTCTCACACTTCTTATCAAAACTGTCTGTACTGGGCTATCTTGATTGTCACTTCAAAAGTTTTTTCTCTTACTTAATTGGTCTCTCAGAGTTGGTAAAACAACTCCCACCTTTACATGCTCTCTGTATGTGTATATATATCTCCTCTGTATATGTTCCACTCTATGCATCCGAAAAAGTGGGCTGTAGCCCATGAAAACCCATGCTCAAATAAATTTGCTAGTCTCTAAGGTGCCACAAGTACTCCTGTTCTTTTTACAGTGTAATCAGTTATCCTTGCAAACAAGACCGCAGAATTTTATGACACCAAATGCTGTGCTGATCTTACTCTGCCTAACTACACGGTGCTCCACATCTTTTGTTGCCTTACAGGTAAAAATGCTATAAAATAGTCTTACTTTCATAGCCAAATCCTGCTGGCCTTAATCATGTAAGTAATCCTGTTGACTTCATTGGGGCTATGTAAACAGTGTAGCTCCCACCCTACGCTGAATAAAGTAAACACATTACATACAATCCAAACATACACACTCCCTGGGATTTAGTGACTCAAACAGCAGCCAAACATAAATTTTAACCCACATTTTCTTCCAAAGCTTGGCTGTACCTGGGATTATTAGTGCTGGACCTCTCTATCCCAGTTCTTAGTTCCCTCTATCCAGAAAGATACTCCAATCCATTTTAACCTGGCTGGAGAATACAAAACCCACCTGCTGTTCTGGCTGAGCATAACTACACTGCACCTTCATGCACCTAACATCCAAAGGACTCAGAAGAGTCCTGCACCTACACATGGGATACTGAAATCTGCCACCCTGTTAACTTTTGCGAATAAATTGAGCAGGATTTGTCCCTTACTCCTGATTTCTCTCTTCTCTTAAGGCTCCTGCATGCATCTATTTTCCTTATCTTCTATTTATTCCAGCTTTAATAATGGCAGCAGGAACATATTTTATAGAACACTAAATAATGTAACATAGCAAATTCAAAAAACAGAAGGCTAAAAATGGAAAAATTACCCATCAATATAAAATTACTTCCTGGAATAAAAAGGAGCTGAATAGTTTAGAAGGAAGTGTGGAGCAGTAATAAAATCTCCAAATTTCTGCAAGAAGTCAAAGCCCTCTGTTGAGATAACCTAATAAGGTTTCTAAATCCCAAAGTAAGACAAAGCCATTCATCACTACTATTTACAAACAAGGAAACATCCCAGCTTGCTTAAAAGCCACTGAGATCTCCCAAACCAGTCACTTGCATTATGCTGATTAATGAACATTTTATGTAGACTGGGAATACTAGGTTCCTCAAGCCTCAGCCCCAAGCCAAAACGACATTCATTCTTAATTAACAGGCTTAAATTCCTCTGTTTCCTGGGTAAGCAGCATACTGGAGTCTTTATTTTCACCCCATTAATACATATGATATTTACATGCAAAACTCCCACTAGCATTAAGATAAGCTGCACATCTAAATCCTCAATGAAGCTACAAGTTGACAGAACTCTGTGGTAATCCACTATACTAAATACTTACCTACCACCCTACTAATATTTTTCTCCTGTCAAACATGTAAAACACAGGCAATCCTGTACTATTACTTGGATTATTATTCAGGAAATAAAAGAAGTGATGGTAGCACCACTTATTTAAAAAAAAAAATCTAAAAAAACCCAACTCAATTCAATTTCAGTTCTGAAAAGTGTTAAAGAAATTGAAGTTGATAGAATAAAACCCCCTCTGTAAAGCTCTTTTTATAAATTTCCTTTAGTTAAAGATAACATATTGGATTTAAGTCCATATATAACATATTAAATACTTTTTTGTCACAGAGGATCTATTCATAGCAGTTTGTATTTGCAACATATGCAGCAAATTATGCTATTAAACACTTAATCCTAATAAAGCTTAAATTTCATTCTTAACAATACAGCTTGTACAAAGCTTGCTATGCTTGAAATAGGAGTCTAGAACTAACCTATAAAAGAAGTCTTAGGTAGCTAAAATGGCAATATTAATTGGACGCTGGGGATGTAAAATTAGCTGGCTGAATTTTACCTGTTATGATTGAAAATCAACAATAATCATGCACAAAAGTTATTTTTCAATTACATATTATTTTTAAAGGTGTGTCATTTCCCCATATTTTAATTCAAAGATCTCTGCTGGAGAATCCAGAGGGGAAAACAACAACAACAACAAAGGGTGAAATTCCCATGGTTCTGCTGGGTTCACATATGGCCCTAAGAACCACTCGAGCTCCAGGTTTACTTTCCATAGGGCAGCACAAGCAGAACTGTCCAACAGAGGGGGCTCCACAACTCTTGTACATCCTGGGGTAGCTGAGCACTGTGCTAGTCCCTTACAGAACAGTGGAGGGCAGTAAAACGGCTATTGCAATCACAGAAATCCACTGGTCTTAACTCTTCATGTAAAAGGTAGGAAGAGGCCATAGCTGTCATGGCAGCCCAAGAATGGGCTGTGGCACAATCTCATTTTGGGTTGAGGGAATAGATTTCAACCCTCTAGCCCCCAGCCATTTCATCACATACAGCTTGTGGTGCTGGCTTTAAGCAGATGAACTAAATGTCATCCTAGCTGAATAAAATTCTGGAAAAAAATAGTCAAATGAGACAAAAGAGACAGTAAACTATACAAAACTGCAAGATTGGGCCTTATTAGAGCTACACATCTGTATAAAGTTACTCATGCACGTAAGCGATTGCAGGATCAGGGCCTTCCAATGTACTTAAATGTGGGTCAAAGGGCACTAGAGTATCACAGAAGCACCTAATTTACCTGCTGTGTTATAAATAAAAAAATTAATTTGCTGAACAGAACTGAAAAATATTGATACAGCAGATGCCTCTGCAGAGAATATCAGAGGTCTGTGAAAGCAGGATGCATGCTAATCTGTCATGCTCATATGTGTTTTAGTACATTCTAAATTTCATATTTAAAGTGACATTACCTTGCTACCTCCTCAGGACTAAATACATAATATACCTCCTCTAACCAGTTCCTAATATATTTTACTGAAATCTGATGAAATTGCTGTAAAACGTTATCCAGAGTGAAGATTTTTTTTCCCCCACTTATACAAGTGCACCATAAGAACTTATTCTAATTCAACATTCAAGTTTAGCAAACAGGCCTATCTTCTTACAAAACCTGTCATTCCTCAGTATGAAGCTACAAATCAGAACAAATATTCAAGCTGCCTGGAGCATGAAACTTCTTTTCAATCCCCATTTTTAGCAGCAGTTGTTTAAACATGCCAGGACATCTAATTGTGTCCACTTTCTCTATTTAAAATTATTCCAGAGTGTAACCACAAAACCACATACATGTTGTTCTTGCATGGCAGTCTTGAAGCTTAACTGCAGATAAGAATCTATCATCAAGATGCCCACACCTGATATAGTGTCTCTAATTAAGTTCACGTGAAAGCTGTACCTGATTCTATGTTGTTTTGCACACTTTGAGAAGACTATAACAGAGGCTTTGGTACTGACTCCATAGACAGGGTGACCAGAGGGCAAATGTGAAAAATCGGGACAGGTGGTGGGGGATAATAGGTGCCTATGTAAGAAAAAGCCCCCCAAATTGGGACTGTCCCTATAAAAACAGGACATCTGGTCAGCCTATCCATAGCTAAGGTTGCACTGAAATTTTGCACAAACAGGAGTATAATCCCTTTGTTTCACACTTTAATGATGAACTCAGTCTCCAAATCTGATATAATAATATTGTGATGGGTTGGATCACAGAAACCCCCTTGGGAGCTGCCACCTGATGTGCCAAGACTACTTCTACCCCTGCTTCCCCTGCCAGCTCAGGACTCCAGCATCCTGTCCTGAGCCAGACACTCCCGTCTGCTCCAACAAAGACCCAGGTTCTGAATTACTTGCCCCAAAGCTGCAGGTTTACCTGAAAGCAGCTAACAGAAGTGTTTCTGTCTTTAACACTCAGATGCCCAACTCCCAATGGGATCTAAACACAAATAAATCTGTTTTACCCTGCATAAAGCTTATACAGGGTAAACTCAAATTGTTCGTCCTCTATAACACTGATAGAGTGAGATGCACAGTTGTTTGCTCCCCCCAGGTAATACATACTTTGAGTTAATTAATAAGGAAAAAGTGATTTTATTAAATACAGAAAGTAGGATTTAAGTGGTTCCAAGTAGTAACAGATCAAAGTATGTCACCAAGCAAAATAAAATAAAATGCACAAATCTATGTCTAATCAAACTGAATACAGATAAGATCCTCACCAGTTCCAGAATGCTCCCTTTTACAGACTAATCTCCTTTTAGCCTGGGTCCAGCAGTCACTCACACCCCTTGTAGTTACTGTCCTTTGTTCCAGTTTCTTTCAAGCACCCTGAGGAGTGGAGAGGCTCCCTCTTTAGCCAGCTGAAGACAAAATGGAGGAGTTTCACAAGGGTTTAAATAGACTCTCTCTTGTGGGTGGAGACCCCCTCCTCATTCCTATGCAAAGTCCAGCTCCAAGATGGAGTTTAGGAGTCACCTGGGCAAGTCACATGTCCATGCATGACTCAGTTTTTACAGGTAGCATCCATTGTTTACATGCTACCTTGAACGTCCACAGTAAGACTTCTTATATGGATTGGAGCATTCCAAGATTCATTGTCCTTTAAGTGTTTCTTGATTAGATACTTAATTTCAACATTCCTTTCTCCAGGAACTGACCAAATGCTCTAATAAAGTTATTTAGAAATCAAGCCAGTACACAGCCAACATTCATAACTTCGAATACAAAAATGATACATGCATACAAATAGGATTAATACTTTCAGGAGATCATAATCTTTGAGATATGTTACATGGCATGCGTAGCATAAAATACATTCTAAGCATATTTCCATAAAGCCTTATGGGAGGTACCGTCACAAATACTTCAAAGGGAGAATAAATTTTTTAAAAGCTCCATTTTTTAAAATTTCTGTCTTCCCCCCCCTCACTTTTTTTTTGGTGGGGGGGGAGACTACACAGACTGCAAAGAAACACTTTCTCTTTCTCTTCCCCAAGTATTTATTGGACATAAGGCACTTTTGAAATGTTAAAAATAAAGAATTAGGCACCTGAATACCTTTGAGGATCTGGGCCTTCAGGCTTACAACCCTATGACTGGGACTGAAGCCAGATCCTCAAATATATTTAGGTATATAATGCCTGGGAGTTAGGTAGCTAAATACCTTTGAGGATCTGGTTCTTAAACCCTTTCACAGGATTGCAAGTCCCTTATGGGAAACTGGACCCACAATCACCTGTGACTTATCAGCTACCTCCTAGCTGAGAATCAGGTGATTTTAAAACCTAGTGAGTAACTCTGGATACATCTACACTTTTGAGATGGGAATCACAATCCCCACTCAAAGACATCCTCGCAACAGCTCTCACTGAGCTAGCATATTAATATCAAAACACAGTAATGGGAGCACAAATGGCAGGAGGGGCTCACAGCCTTGAGTGCATGCCTGTCAGAGACACCACACACATACTCAGGGTGGCTTGCCTCTCCTGCCTCTTGCACTGAGGCAACTACATTCAATTTTTAGAACACAAGATCGACGAGAGCTACTTCATGTCTGTCTCCTCAAGATGGGCATTATACTCACAGCTCAAAGCGTAGACGTACTCATAGTTTGATGGGAGAGCTGCAGGAAGCAGGTCAGTGCCTGTGGCAGTCTGACTCCCAATCAGACAGCCTTTAGAGGGACTGAGGAAGAGCTTCTAGAAGCAGAGAAGCTGTGGCAGGAAGCCCCTGAGTCAGGGGAAGGAACAGGTTTGGGATGTGGAATTTGTGTTACCAGTTTTAAATGGAAGAAATAAAGCTGAAGACTTGAGAAAAGGGGACAGAACCAGGTCTGGAGAGACATGCCAGCAGGTTATAGTCCTTTACTTAGGGAGAGTCTAATTGAATTTTGACAGTATCTAATTGACTGTCAAGTTCATGATCTACTTCCATTTTCCAATGCTACAAGCCTGTCTTCTTGACTCCTCAGCTGCTTTCCTCATGGAGAGCATGTGGATCCAAGGAGGCAAGATAGGCTGTGGGAGAAATGGAGTGAGCTCAAAGGTTTTTTTTCCTCCTGCTGACGACAGCTCATCTCAATTGATGAGACTCTTCCAGTTGGCATGCATACTTCCACCTTTTCATGTTCTCTGTATGTATAAATATCTCCTGTGTGTTCCATTATATGCATCCGAATAAGTGAGCTGTAGCCCACGAAAGCTTATGCTGAAATAACTTTGCTAGTCTCTAAGGTGCCACAAGTACTCCTGTTCTTTTTGCGGATACAGACTAACACGGCTGCTACTCTGAAACTAGGGGAGACACAGTACTCAGCATGGTAAATAGGGAAGCTTTGGGGGTCATGAGGGATTGAGAAACACATGAGAAGATGGTGAGGTTAGTAGGGATGCACAGGGGCCCTACGGGTGGAAGCAAGGCAGGGGGATTAAAGAGGTAGTAGTCTATGGATGTACACAGTGCTATGGGTTGGAAGAGGGAATAGTTTATTGCCCCTACACTGAAATATCTTCAGCAGATTATCACACTCCATTAAAATATATAAGGGCCTGATTCTGATGTCACTTACACCAGGGTAAATTAAGATAAACTCCGCTGCAACCAATGAATTTAGATTAGTGTGAAAAACATATATATTTTAGATTTGCATTAGGCCCTAAATGTTTTCCCAGTGTTGATTTACAGCTTTAAATCTAAATCATAATAATGCACAGTTTCCATAATATTGAAAGCTCTCTAAAAGGATTGATTTTTCTATACAATTACTATTACATTCTAGGGGCCAGATTATGTCCTGAATCATGTTGAGATCTCTCTCTTTCATGAATAGCCCCATTGAAATCAAAGGCAGCACTCAGAGTAAAGGTACTACTCAACTTGAGTAAGGATGCTAGAATCTAGTTAATCATTATCTTTGATTTTTCTGATGAGGGCATGCATATTACCATTTATGAATGAATTATGCAAAAATTATTTTATGTTGGAGCATCTCTTATTTCATGAGTTAAATTTTACTCATAGTTGAATTCCACATGCAAAATAATACTGAGCTATTATGGAGACAAAGACTTATAAAAATCAAAAACTCCCTTTGAAACACATGCTTTCCAGTAAAAGCAGCTTGAAAAATGCAAAACACGGTTAACATTCCAGTACAATGATGTCAATTTTCATATGCATGGACAAAATGCTATATGTAGAACTCAACTCTATATCAGATCTTCTTTATTTATGATAGGCTCATGTTTTCCTCTTTACTTACATCAGAACAAATGCACTGTACAGTGGAGAGTACAACCACTTAAAGGGTTCAAAAGAATCTTTTAAATACAGCTTAGATGGCAAAAAGCCACATAGATTTTTAAAAGTGAATTTCCATGTTCTGCTTCAATTCTTTTGAAAAATAGCATACATGCACTAAGGACCATTTCTGATGTTTCCCTCTGCAGTAATTCAGGGAAATCCCTGCCAACAGAGATGGTCTGGAACACCTGATAAAACGCTCCTCAATGACACAATAAAAAGTGACTGCAGAAAACGGGAATCGCTTCAAATTTTGCAAGGGCTATAAGCAAAACGCAAATTATCTTTCTGAAGATCTTTTGTTCTTCCCAAAAAAGAATAAACAGAGCCAATTTCTAAGAAAACTAACAGCTGTGGAAACAGCTTTAAATGTCATCTATCCTTTGTAGTAAAATGAAGAAAAGATAAAAATGATTCACATCATCCAAGAGGATCGGATATCATAACCAACTAGTTAACACTAATGAAATTCAGCTTAGATTTGCTTCTTATGGGTAGGCCTTACTCAGGAAAAACTCCCATTTATGTTTCAGGCAAAGCTCCCATTGACTTCACTGGCAGTTTTGCCTGTGCCCAGCATTCACAGTACAGTCCTACTGAAGTAGAAATCCTGAACTTTATAAATTTAAATCCCAGTCCTGGAACTGGCCCACTCATCTGGAGTTTATGCCTGCACACAGCCCCACCGAAGTGTATGGGGCTCTGCAAACATGGATCTGATTCCAGGATCTGGGAATATGTGGCCAGGCCTGTAGTCCCCACACAGGCAAAACTACTGCTGAAATCAATTAATGGGAATTTTGCCCAGATAATGAATGATCGGGCCCTTATTCGCCACTCCTACATTACATTCAAAGAGAGCAGCGACTTCCTTTGTGCACTACCCTGTTGCAGTATTGGCATTACAGATTGAAAAAAACTGAGCAATGTTGGCTTATAAATTCTTCTACTTTTATGCAACTTTTTTTTTTTAAATAATGGTTTCTCACTGATGGCTGGCTCACAAAATTCTCAAGTCTGCCACAAAAATAAGCATTTTTGTTATAACATTTCACAGGTCGTCATTGAGGGTGAAATTCTCCCCTGCACAGAGGATCAGAACAAGACCATGTATTACATATGTCCCCACTATACTTAAGGGCTTAATTGAAGCCATAGCAATATACAGTTCCTGTGCTGGCCCTCTGCAAAGGGGTGTGTCACCTCTGGAAGTTTAGTTTTTCCGAATACATCTCTGTTATCCCTACAGAAACTGTGTAACTTTTTAAAAGTATTACATTTAGCCTACACTGGTTCAGGATTCAACCAATCATATTTCCTATTGCATATTAATCATGTTTCCATGAGGCAACTTAGACCCATTAAATAAAGATATGGATAATTTTCACTTTCAAAGAACTGTTATTTAAAACTATGTAAAGATTTAAAAGGTTGTGATTTAAAAGGTAATATTAACAGGATATTCGAAAGGCCCATGAGACTCACAGAACTAAGTAAAATGTGTTTTCCTACTAATCTAATTGCTTACTAATTTTCAAGCTATTCCCACAGGGTGAGTAATGCATTTTAAGTCTAACTCTTGGCATAAAAATACATTTATAGTTTCCTCTTAGCATAAGACAAACAGCTACACAGTACAAAACCATACATTAAGATGGCATTCTGGAGCTTTTGTTATAGTATTAAACCAACCTATTGTATTCTAAAATCTAATTCAAAGGGGTCGGAAAGGAAAATGTAAAGTTTGAGTGCCTGATACCACATTAAGCAAAATACACAATCATGCAGGGAAGGAGTCTGGAGTATGTGCATCTTGCTCACAGGACTGATCACCTGGTGAAAGTGCACATTATGCCAAGACTTATTTAGTAAAATATCAGTAGTCATTACTTTGCCATGCTCCCTCAGTAGCAAGGAAATATTAGCATGAGATTGACAAACAGAACACCACAGCAATCAGTCAGCATAGCCAGTCTCTCTGCAAACCTAAAAGAACAGTCTATAGAGTTTCTGAGTAGAACACAAAGGGAAAAAAAATATGAAACAAATAAAGAGTTGCTTATTAATCTTGTACCAACTGGCATTGACAGTCTGGAGACAAATTTAAAAAACAAAAATGTAAACTTTTAAACAATGGTTCAAGAGTGAAAGCTTCACAGACTGTACACTCTAGGCAGAAAGTGCAGCCATTAACCACATAAGGAATCTCACTGCTTTCACTGAAAAAACTCATGTGAGCAAGGGTTACAGAATCAGACCACTTTTGAGTGAAGTACAATCATAGATCACCACCCAAATGGTGCATCAGCTTCTGGTATTATTTGAATCCATAGTTCTACAGAATAGAAATTACATGGTAATACTACTATAGGAAGTGCCCAGAATCCATAAAGCACATAGAGAACATATTTCTGGTAGTAAGTAGACTCTTTCCCTTGTCTTTTGAACAAGCACTGATGGAGTCAGCTGAAAAAGCAGCAACATGCTGAGTGTACCGTAAGCGCTCCAACTAGAACACCACTGCCCTATAAGCGGTCTATACTAAAGACAGTACTACACAACTGGCTGATCTCAGTCAGTAGCCATGTCAATCAACCAGGGAACAGTTTAAGATTAATTGGGGTGTTTTTTAGTCTCCAAATGAAAGAGTTCTTCAAGTCCTTATATAAAAAAGGACTCTCCCCAAGTGAGGAAGCCAAATCATGTTTTAAAACAGGCCATTATTTGCATTAGCTTTTCACATCTCCTCTGCATGCCAGTATATGGCCTGCAGTATCCACAAACAAATACACAAGTAAAATAACAATAACCAAAAGAAAAAAACAAGTTTTTTTAGGAGCTAGCTAATTTCTAACTGAATCAGCAAGCTCAGAGCGAAGCCAGTTTCTACAAACTTGCAAGGGCTTCTCCCGCAAGGTGCAAGCCAAGAAACATTTATTACTGAACAGAGGGATACCCAGCCTTACTCCTCCATTACATGGAAGTGCATGTATGTCAGTATCAGCCCAATTTTACTTTGTATTAAGTAATAAACGTATGGACCATGTATTTAAAACTCTCCTGCAGTTTGCCATAGCCTAGACAGCCAATCACAGTAGGTCATCCAACGTACACATACACAGTATATACTCCAAGCAGCTTGCATGTACCAACAAGAGAATGTATCCCATAAATCTTAAGCAATCTAGGTTTTTGACAAACCAACTGACGACAGAAAGAACATTTTACAAAGAGAGAAACAAGTCAGTTTCCCCCCAAAAATAAATGCTC
The DNA here is from genome assembly GCF_007399415.2 of Gopherus evgoodei. Lineage (NCBI taxonomy): Eukaryota > Metazoa > Chordata > Testudines > Testudinidae > Gopherus > Gopherus evgoodei. Next base: position 18,344,859 of record NC_044331.1, read on the forward strand.
CACTTACTTAGTTCTATAAAATAGCATTGATAAACAGTGGAGATCTCCCACTGTGACAGTAATGACAACAGTTAGCATACAACAGCAATCTAGTAATTACACCCTTAAGTGCATTTTTAACATTGTTTTACATTTCAATCAAGTTGACTTGTGTTCACCGTTTTTCTAGTGAATCCAGAAGTATGACAAACTGACAATTCCTGGAAACCACATTACTCAAAACAGATTGGGAGGACTGTTTTCATTTTCTTTCCATAATGATGTTAAATCTAATAAATATAAATTAGAAACAGAAATAACACCATTCCAAAACAATAATTTATATAACGTGATGTCTGGAAGTGATATTTCAGTCCAAATTTTCCTTCTGTGCACATGTAACGTTTGCACATGCAATTTTCAAGCACTGATCAATATCTGCACACATCACAAACCTATTTTTCAGATTTAAGAGTAAAATTATCAAAAGTGCCTAAATGACTTAGGAGCTGAAATGTCAACTCAAAACTGATTTAGGCTCTTGAGGCCAGATTTTCAAATGTATTGAGGTGCCTACAGATGAAGATATATGTTTTTGAAAATCCCAGTAGGCACCTAAACAGATTAAGTGCCTTACTCTTATTGAATTCCTAGGAAATAGGCACAGAAAGTAAAATCTACATAAGCACCTAAGCAGGTTAAGTGCATAATTTTAATCACCTGTATGCAGGTGACAGTGGTCAAAAAATGAGCATGCAAAATTGCATACAAAAATAGACTGAGGCTCTTTTGAAAATGCGGCCCTGGAATTCAATAGCACCTGATAATATACATATTTTAGCAGATATTTTTGAAAACCCTCATTCTGATGGCAAGAGTGCAGAGGAAAATGTATTTATAGACATGATTCTAGAACAGGGGAGAATCTCGCATGTCAGGGCTTTCAATCTGGCCTATGGGATTGCCAGCCCCGTGGCACAGCAGAGCTAAGGCCGGCTCCCTGCCTGTCCTGGCCCTGTACCGCTCCCGGAAGTGGCCAGCAGGGTCGGCTCCAGGCCCCAGTGCGCCAAGCGCGTGCTTGGGACAGCATGCCACAGGGGACGTTCTGCCGGTTGCCGGGAGGTGGAAGGTGGCTCCGGTGGACCTCCCACAGGCATCCCTGTGGAGGGTCCGCTGGTCTCGCAGCTCCAGTGGAGCATCCGCAGGTACGCCTGTGGGAGGTCCACCGGAGCCGCGGGACCAGCGAGCGGCAGAGCGCCCCCCGCGGCATGCCGCCGTGCTTGGGGCGGCAAAATGGCTAGAGCCGGCCCTGGTGGCCGGCACCACGTCCCTTTGGCCCCTGGGAAAATGGAGGGGCAGATGGCTCCAAGAGCTGCCCTTGCCTGCAGGCACTGCCCTCTGCAGTTCCCATTGGCTGGGATCGGGGAACCGTGGCCAATGGGAGCTTCTGGGGTGGTATCCGCAGGTGAAGGCAGTGCATGGCGGAGCCGTCTGCCTCACAGCATCCCCAGAAGCCACTGCTGGACATACTGGCCACTTCTGGGAGCGGTGCAGGGCCTGCCTTAGCCCCACTGCGTGTCTCATAGACTCATAGACTTAAGGTCAGAAGGGACCATTATGGTCATCTAGTCTGACTTCCTGCACTATGCAGGCCACAGAATCTCACCCACCCACTCCTGGAACAAACCCCTAACCTATGTCAGCCCGGAGCTGCTCGAGGTAAGTGGCACCAAGCCAGAGCCCACACCCCAACCCCCTCATGCACCCCATACCCCAACCCCCTGCCCTGAGCCCCCTAACCCCCTATCTTGAGCCCCCTGCTGCACCCCAACCCCCTGCCCTGAGCCCCCTGCCGCACTCCTTACCCCTCCTGCACCCCTGCTCTGAGCCCCCTCCTGCACCCTGCACCCTTCCTGCACCCCACATCTTGCCCTGAGCCCCCTCCCATACTCTGCACCCCCTCCTGGACCCCAACCCCCTGCCTTGAGCTCTGTCCTGCACCCTACACCCTTCCTGCACCCCAACCCTCTGCCCGAGCCCCCTGCTGCACTCTTTACCCCTCCTGCACCCCTGCCCTGAGCCCCCTCCTGCACCCTGCACCCTTCCTGCACCCCACACCCTGCCCTGAGCCCCCTCTCACACTCTGCACCCCCTCCTGTACCCTAACCCCATCTTAAGCTTCATCCTGCACCCCACACCCCTCCTGCACCCCAACCTCCTGCCCTGAGCCCCCTCCTGCACCCTGCCCCAAGCCCTTGTTTTAATCCCCTTACTGCACACACCACCCCCTCCCACACCCCTGCCCCAGCTCTACATTCATGGCTCTGCATACAATTTCCCCACTCCGATGTGGCCCTCGGGCCAAAAAGTTTGTCCACCCCTGTTCTAGAACCTAAATTGGATAATTCACATGCAGCCCTGTGAAGAAGGATGGGTAGATCTTAAGTAGTGCACACTACTTTTGTGGATCCTCTGCACAAAGGAGAATTTCATTTGCATTAGTACAAGTGTGATAGGTTGATCTGAACAACACACAAGATTCACATGATTCCAGTGCATTACTGCACAGCTAAGGAGTGAGACCACATTAAACACAGATACACAGACACAAATAAAGCCTGTATTTTCAATTTTGTAAGCTTTTGATATCCATTCCTAATATATGTACAAAGGAAATGTTGCAAAAAGAGAAACAGAAACAATACTCTTATCCCTAAACTGACGAAGATTTAAAACCTCTTTCAGGACACATGCACATAAGTAAGGGTATGTCTACACTAGAAACACTATAGTGGCACACAATGGCCGTGCTGCAGCTGCACTGCTAGAGTGGAGTCACTTACTACAGAGATGGAAGTGCTTCCATTACTGTAGTAAATCCAACTTTTCGAGAGGCACGAGCAAGGCTGATGGAAGAATTCTTCCATAGACTTAGTTGTGTCTATACTAGGGTTTAGGTCAGCTTAGCAACATCTGTCAGAGCAGTGAATTTTTCACATCCCTGAGCAACATAGCTCTGACAACCTAAGAATCAGTCTACACTAGCACTTTTGTCAGTAAAACTTTTGTTAATCAGAGATGTGAAAAAACACACCCCTGACCAACATAAGTTTCACCAACAAAAGCACCAGTGTGGACAGCACTATGTCAGCAGGCAGGGCCGACTTTAGGCCAATTCCCCTCAATCGGGCCCCGCCCCTAAGAGGGTCCTGTGCCCAAGCCCCAGTACGGCGTACCAGCAAGAGCCGGTGCGCTGTACCAGGGTGGCCCGGCTTCCCCAGGGGGCAATTTAAAGGGCCTTGGGCTCCCAGCAGGGGCTGGAACCCCAGGCCCTTTAAATTGCCACCAGAGCCCCACTGCTGGAGCCGAAGTTCCGCCAAAGACCCTGATCACCGCCGGGTGAGTAAAAATTAAAAAGGCGCCTCTAGTCAGGGAAGAGATTCTCACTGGGCATGGGGCTCTCTTAGGCACGAGGCCCAATTCGGAGGAATTCCTGGAATAGGCCTAAAGCCGGCCCTGCCTGCCTCCAGCCAGCCCCATGTCCACTGGCGTCCTGCAGTTCCCAGGACAGTAACCCTACACACCTGCTTCAATGAGGTGGGCAGGGAGCAGCTGGGACCCACACATGTGCACACCCTAGGGTGACCAGACAGCAAGTGTGAAAAATCGGGACAGGGAGTCGGGGGGTAATAGGATCTTACATAAGAAAAAGACCTAAAAATCAGGACTGTCCCTATAAAAATGGGACAACTGGTCACCCTAGTCCACCCCCAGGGAGTGGCGGGGACCCACACATGTAAAACAGAGCTCATTTCTAGTTCAGGCCCATCTTTTTAAAAAAGAACTTTAGGTAGGGTAAACATACATCTGTATTTTCCCGGACATGTCAGGCGTTTTGGTTCTTAAATCGCCATCTGGGAGGAAAATACGGACATATGGTAACTCTATTGGTACAAAACAAACAAACCAAAAAAACAACCCATACTGTGGCAGAACTTTTTATAGGGAACCTGTTGCTAAAGAATGAAAGGCTTTTATTTACATGCTTTTTTTTAGTCATCCTTGCCCGGGCCCCGCAGAAAATGTTCGAATTGGGCCCCGCACTTCCTAAAGCTGGAGACACTCTCCCGCCAACATAGCTACTGCCGCTCATTGGGGGTGGTTTAGTTATACCGTTGGGAGAGCTCTCTCTCGCTGGCATACAGCGGCTACATGGGAGATCTTATAGCAGCACAGCTGCAGTGGTAAAATTGTGCCACCATAAGGTCTGTAGTATAGACATAGCTTAAGTAATAATTGAGTGACCAGATTATTGAACAGACCTGCCTTCAAAATAAGACCCCTCTAATGTCAAGCTGCATGCAGAAGTTGACCTAAGACCCACTCCAGCCTCACTCCTTTGAATGCCAACTCCTGTTCCACCAGCTTTCTGCTTTTCCTCTGTAAGGCCTTCCTTCAGAACCAGGCTACCCTCACTCAGTGGTTTCTGGAGTTGCCATGGCTATACCCAATGTCTAGTCTGGAATGCTGAGCTCACTAACACTAATGAACTGTACTCCAAAACCAAACTAACTCTTTCACTACATACAAACTATTTCAGGAGGATTTTGCATCTTAAGAATTACACTGCAACTGTTCCATTAAGACTGTATTGGATTGAAGATAATGTATTGTGGCCATGCACAATTTATCAGCTCAACAAAATTTTGGCAGCCACTGATTTAATGGCACATTTGAGCTGTTGTAATGTCCAAAATTTGCATAACATTAATGCAACACTATTCCATCTCCAGAGATTTTTTACAGTATTCTTATGAAACAAACACAAATAGAGAGCCCAATTAAATACCTGCTTCCATTGAAGTTAATAGGAGTTTTGCAATTGACCGTAGAATGTTGCCTACTCTTGTGATTTTATTGCAACCTTCATGATAACTGGTGTTTTTTAAAGCCCCAATGCCTACAGTCAAGTGACTACATAAGAATTTCAGTTTTCACTATTTTTTTTTAAATAAAAAAGCAAGATTCTAGGCCACATAGTTGCAGCGGAAGACTTGAAAGTGGCTCAGAAACCAGAAGGCAAATTTTAAACATTAAAGTAAAAACAAATAATATTTTTAATTATGACATTTAAGCTAATCTCATGATTTTGGGGGGCCTAACTCATTATTTTTGATCAGCTGAGGTTAGCAATACTGCTTTAATAGGAGCAGAATCATGCCCTCAGGTTTCCTGTGCGACAAGGGCAGGAATGGAATTTGGTGTGCTATGCAAAACTGCAGCCTCAGTACAAGACTGATTTGGTAAGGAGCATGAGGTATCCATTTGCACAGAACATAGGCTGAATGAGCAATTATCTGAGATTAAGCCTTCACATATCTATTAAAGTGTGTGGGGGAGGGGGGGCAGGGGGGGCTCCAGGCCCCAGCATGACAAGCTTGTGCTTGGAGCGGCAAGCCACTGGGGGCGCTCTGTCGGTTGCCTGTGGGAGGTCGTCTGAAGCCACGGGACCAGCGGACCCTCCGCAGGCAAGCCGTGGAAGGCAGCCTGCCTGCCGTGCTTGGGGCGGCAAAATTCCTAACGCCACCACTGGGGGGTGGGGGGAAAATATCAAACCAGAGCTATTCTTAGGTTTGTTTACCTAATTTATCTTGTCAAAGTTATGTTATTCATTTACAAAATATTATTCCTACACAGAGGCTCCTAGGCAAGTTTTTGATATCTTGGTAGCCCAGCTACTATACTGGTTGGCAGGAGGTCAATGCATAACTAGCTGGGTGATCTCAGTGCAATTCTTTGTGTGACCACAACATAAAACTACCAACAAAATTAGTACTAACTGGCACCGTTGTTGAAAGCCACAAGAAACTAAGGTCAAAACAGTGATGGAGACTGAATCACCTTTTCTCCATTGGGGTGGTCTCTTTAAGGCAGTTTTAAGACACATTTTTGAGACAGTATGAGTAAACTTTACTTGCTTGAACTGAGCCATTACAAAACATCTATGTATGTGACACCACTAATAAACACTACAATAGAAATATTCACGCAAAAAAATGGAAACACAAAATCCTAGAAATATATGGCTGGAAGGGACCTTGTAAAGTCAGTTATCAAGTCCAACCCCCTGCACTGAGGCAGGATCAAGTAAATCTACCCCATTCCCAACCATCACCTAGACCAGTGTTTCCCAAATTTGGGACACCACTTGTGCAGGGAAAGCCCCTGGCAGGCCAGGCTGGTTTGTTTACCTGCCACATCTGCAGGTCCGGCCAACTGCGGCTCCCACTGGCCACAGTTCACCACTCCAGGCCAATGGGAGCTGCTGGAAGCGGCAGCCAGTATGGCCCTCGGCCCACTCCGTTTCCAGCAGCTCCCACTAGCCTGGAGTAGAATTGGACACGGTATTCCAGCCTCACTAGTGCCAAGTAGAATTACCTGCTTGTTCTTACATACAACACTCCTGTTAATTCACCCCAGAATTGTACTAGCCTTTTTCACAACTGTATCACATTGTTGACTCATATTCAATTTGTGGTCTATTGTAACCCACAGATCCTCTTCAGCAGTACTAACAAATAGCCACTCATTTCCCCATATTGTAGTTGTGCATTTGTTTTTTCCTTCCGAATTAAAATACTTGGCACTTATCTTTATTGAATTGCATCTGGTTGATTTCAAACCAACTCTACAATTTATCAAGGTCATTTTGACTTCTAATCCAATCCTCCAAAGTGTTTGCAACTCCTTCCAGTTTGGCATCATCTGCAAATTTTATAAGCATTGCACTCCACTCCATTATCCAAGTCATTAATGAAAATATTGACTAATACCAGTCCCAGGACTGAACCCTGTGCGACCCGACTAGATATGCCCTCCCAGTTTGACAAGAAACCATTGATAAAGCAAGTCACTTCATTGATACTGGTGACAACCCAGTCCCTTGGTCATCTTCTAGTATTGATATTAGTCTATTTTTGATCAGAGTAAACTTGGAAAAAAAAGAGCATTCATCCTCTCAGTTTGTGACTTGAGCCACAGACTCAAATTCATAGAGAAATAGTCTGGTAATCCAATTCTTTTGGATTGCAAATTGGGGGCAGCAGCAGTTCAAATCCCATGAATATTAGTTGAGCAACCACTATTAGTCATAAATTAACTACAGGAATTTACATAAGCTTCCTGGTAAAGCTGTCACTGAATAACAAGTTTGTCAGTGATAAAAGATACTTCAAGATAAAGTACACTCTGCAGAGTCTCTTATGTGCTGCTTGTCTGAGGGATGGGGAAGGGCAAGGTTCTATCTTCAAAACATACAAGATGAAATCCTGTACCCATTGAGATCAATGGGAACACTCTTATTGACTTCAGTGGAGCCAGGATTTTACCCCTAGTGTCTTAAACCTGCACAGAAACAAACAATTTAACTGTTCTAGCTTTGGCTCAGGATTTGCAAATCTCATCATGACATTTTTTCATGAAGATTATTGAGTGGGTTAAGCATCCTGACTCTCGTATGGTATGTGGATCATAAACTACTTTCTGAACATTAGTACACAATACACTCAGTTACTGTAAAACAGTATTCCAAAAGTTTTCCGTGAATATGGTCTCCAAGTTCACTATGTCATATAATGGACATCAGATTTTTGGACTTGCAACATCAACCTAACTTTAAAGACATTTACTATGTTGGTAGTTTTTGGCAGAATCAGTTTGAGCATGATAATGTTTTCAGCATGTATATCTTTTGAATCCAGATTATTACAGATTAGAAAAAGGAACAGAATACACGTAGGGATTGCAGAAACACAAATTAAGGCAGCAACCAACACTAGTTCCAATTATATGTGGACTATGAAACTCACTTTTCCAAAGAAAGCCTGGTTTAATACACCTTGGCTAGACATTAAAAGGGTATTTGTTGTTATTCTGTCCTCAGATATTATCAATTCCATTTCTCAAAAGATAAGATGAACAGATTCAGAGATAGGGTGACCAGATATCAACTGTGAAATAACGGGTGGGGAGTAATAGAAGCCTATATAAGAAAAAGTCCCCAAAATCAGGACTGTACCTATGAAAATGAGACATCTGGTCACCCTGTTCAGGGAGGGCTTATCTAGTACAACTCTCAAAATAATAGCATCTTAAACTGTCATATCTGTGCTTTGGAAACCACACAGCAAAGAGTAACTGAGTGCACAGTATGAAATCTGGGTGTGAAAATTATTGATGGAAATAAATATTTTGTCTGTTTAAATTTGCTAGCGATCACTAATAATCACAGCTAGTCCAATATTAAGGATATAAATTAACATATTTCATGAAGAGAGTGTGTACCTAATAGAACTACCTTAACTAAAGGTAAGATCCCAGGAAACCGATCCCATGATGAGAGGGAGAGGTTGTCTCCATTATCACCATGCAGAATCAGGTCTTCTTAAGAAATAAATGTAAAAACAACAAAACTGCATTTAAGTACTTCTATTACGTATATTAATTTTCAAATGATTTGTCTTTTCAGCCTCCATCACATCTACAACACACCCTTTGTACCATTGCCATCTAGCTACACAAGGGAGCAGCTCATTTTTGTGCTAGAACATTGTTTGCATACTCAGAAACATATACAAGTGAGTGTTTAAAACCAAGTGAAGGGAAGTGTGAGCTCACAGAAATATTTAGTGAGTGGCCACAAATTCAAGTACTGATTCTGGGACAGTGAGGAGTACAGAAGTCACTGTAGATACAGATTCATCATCCTGGATCTTTGAAAATAATTAATGATTTAATGACACTTCTGCTATCTTTTTCACTTAAAAAGGCTGAAGAAAACTGTACAGACCTGTTTCTGCTTTGATTTACACCAGTTTCATACTGGTGTAGTTCCACTAACTTCATTAGAGTCACTCGCGACTTAAGAAGTCGCACCTATGTATACAAAACAAAAAATCCAAGGTCTCGCCTATGAATGATCAGTTGATCAATTCTGTGGTCCCAAAGAGTCAAATTTGTGCTGCAACCCTTGATCACAACATGGATTTATTCAAGAGGAAGCCCACGCTAAAGCAGTCATTGGTAAAATATTTACTGGATTATCCTACGTAGGTGGAGTGATTGCCAGCAATATCGTCTGCCGTTATGATTAATCTGCACATGACAAACTAGCCTTGCTGCAACTTGAGACAGAAACTGAAAACCTATGGAATGCAATTCCAGAGTCAGAATCTATCTAGACATTTATGCAGTGCTCATCACCATGGCATCCAAGAATCAGAATGAGCTCTTATAACCCAAGTTCATTATATTTCTTCTCAATAATAACTACCTCCTTTTGACATCTCATGCTGCAGTTTACTTTGCATTACATTCATGCCACATTTCCAGCAGATTCTTTTAACCTGGTCATTATTTGATGCAGTACCTGCTTCAAGCAGGATAAAATTAATCAATTTTACATAAGTGGCATGGCACAGACTTCTGACCTTACCCTGCATCCAATTGTTTCAAATTGATGAGCTCCACACATAAGCATTTTAATAGCCAAAAACAAAACAACTGTAAGTTATGGTACAATCTGAGAACAGAATGGCCATGTGTGACTCACAGAGTATGGCCCTAAGCAACCCCAATTAAATAATTAATGGTTATTAGAAACCAGAAATGTTATGTTAAATAATGTAAAATAGCTTTAATGTCACTAAAAGTGTGATAAAACAGCTAAAGCTTAGGAGCATAAAGGGCTTCCTGCAAGGTTGGGTTTAGCGTCCATGCATTATACTGCCCAAAATCATGGCAAATAGATTAGAATATTAAAAAGGACAGTCAAGACCAATATGTGACCCAGCTTCAAATGTTCATGAAGCTACTCGCAACAGACTATTGATTACTTCAATGTGTTCTTTAGAAAAAGAGAGAGAGACACAGAGACAATTGAAGCAATGCCAAAACCATTTGTGGGGATGAGGGAACCATGCCAATACTGGCTTCAATAGTACAGTGAAGAGAAAAAAAAGCTTAAGACTTCGGTTTTGTCCATAATCACAAGATTAATATACAGAAACTTAGATAACACATTGCTCTTTACCCTTGACATTGATGCAGAAGCTGTCTGCCCTGTTGCTTTTGGTGACCAAGACCCAGCCATGGATGGTGCAGCAGCACATACGTCCCTTGTGCCTCCCGGTGACCAGGATCTTGAGGTAGATGGGCACTACCAGTACTCACAAGCTTGCATTCAGGGGAGTTTTCAGCACACAGGTCGCAAGTCAGACTTAAGGCTTCTCCATTATTAATAATGATTTAAACTTGATGTCCCTATTTTTTCGAGATCTACTTTTAAAGGAGCTTCAGATTTTACACTTACTAGGGATAAAACAGTGCCTTCCAAACAGCTGAGGTACCAAGGATGCCCGTCACTGACCAGGATAGCTTCCCACCAGGAAAGATACCTCTTAAAGCCCGGGGATCTTCACATTCCCCAGAACAAATTCCAGAGCAACCCCTTTAATGGGGTAAAAAACAAAAGGGGGAAACAATTCCAACTAACAAACACAACTAACTATACAAAAACTAAGTGTGAAGAGAACAGGCACACTCTATGCTTCATCTCAGGCAGAAGGCAGTTGGCGAGGAACTGAGGGCGGTTTGCCCGCATAGTCCTATATATCTTCATTACTGGGCACAAGGATGTGTAGGGTGCATGTGCAGATCAAACAGGCACCGCAATCAAATATGTGTCCATATGCACTTGAAGTGGAAAGTCTGACATAGAGCACCCTGGAGACACTCCTTGAAGAAAAAAGGCATTTTATAATCCCATTCTTAAATGTATCAAGCTCTGGGCTTCTCTACGCTACAGGCACTACAGCACCACAGCTGCGACTATGCCACTGTAGCATCATAGTATAGATATTTGCTTCAGCAACAGAAGAGGGTTTTCCATCGCTGTAGTTAATTCACCCCTCTGAGCAGTGATAACTTGGCTGATGGAGCAATTCCTCTATCAACCTAACAGTGTCTATACCGAGGCTTAGAGTACGTCTACACTACAGGATAAATTCGAATTAGCTTAAACCGATTTTATAAAACAGATATTATAAAGTCGATTGTGCGTGTCCACACTAGGCACATTAATTCAGTGGTGTGCATCCGTGGTCCGAGGCTAGCATCGATTTCTGGAGCAGTGCACTCTGGGTAGCTACTGTAAAAGAATGAGGCCAATAATGTCGATTTGCATCCACACTAACCCTAAATCGATATAGTAATATCGATTTTAGCGTTACTCCTCTCTTTTTGTAGGAGTACAGAAATCGATTTAAAGAGCCCTTTAAATCAATATAAAGAGCAGTGTAGTGTGGACGGGTGCAGCGTTAAATCGATTTAATGCTGTTAAAATTGGTTTAACAGCGTAGTGTGGACCAGGCCCTAGATTGTCTTACTAAGTCTTCCAGGAAGTGACTTTTTCACACCCCTGAGCGACACAGCTAGAGCAAGCTAAGTTGTGTGTGTACACCAGGCTTTATTAATCTTATAATTAGCTAGGCAGTCTGCCCCACTACTCCTATCAAATTAGATTGTAAACTCTTCAGGACCTATTTGTAAACAGCACAGTGGGGCTCTGGTCAGTGACTGTGGGCTCTCAGTACTACCACAATACAAATAAATAATAATATGAACAGCAACATTATCTATGGTTGCTTAATTCAAAATCATTGTTTTATCAGGTATTTATTTTTAAAAAGTTTCACCACAGTATGACTTTCAGAGACTGGTAAAATATTGTTTCAGCAATGTTGTCAAACTCACTTTGCTTTCTTCTTCTAAAGATTTCTTGATTTGTGGGGATTTAAAACTTCAAAGAGCACTTCACATTTACTGCACTATGGGAAATATTAGTGCAGAGAATGACATACTGTGATGACATTATGCTGTATGGAAGCACTCAATTTTTAAAACTACTCATTTCTTGGAACTGATTAAACTTATGTGTCAGGCAATAGATCAGTTGGCAGCCAAGGCTTTCCTCCATGGATCCTGAATGCACTAAGGACCTGATCCAACTCCCATTCTGAAGTCAGTAGAAAGACTTCCACTGGCTTCAAAGGGTTTTGGCTCTAGCTACCCACATACTTACATGGCCCTCATGACCATAATAACTGAGCACTCTCTGTTCCTAAGTCTCCTGGGGGCAGGAGGCAGCTGCATCAGGTTGAAGCAGACCAGCTCCTTGACACCTACAAAGGGAGTCCCAAGTTGTAAAGGCAGGTAGAACAGAAAGGAAAAGGAAAATACCAATTTGCTGCATCAATTCCTTTGACTCTAGCTTCAATGACAGGAAAGTCTTGTTCATGGCATCACTGGAGCCTGGGGCACACAGTCGCCTCAACAATTTTCCATTTAAAATAATAAATGGAAGTGTCTCAAATGCTCAGCAGACAAACGCCTGGCTGTTAACAGAGCAACATGATCATCACCTACCTGTAAATGGGTACAGATGACAGCTGCAAGCCAAGTGATCTCCCAGGAGAGCCGTGTGGTTTGGGGGCTGGCCATCCTCCTGCCCTTGCTCTGCTGAGAGAGGTGGTTTCAGTTATAATTAAACAAAGTCAAGTGCCTCCTGCCAGAGTCTCAGTGACTAAAACAAACTGGGCAAGGACAGGGAGCTGGGCTTTGGAAGGAATGCAACCCAGACACCCGAGGTTTGTGCTGGCCGGCAAAGCAGACTCGCAGCTTACTCCATAGGCACAGCCTGCAGGGTGAGGTAGTTCCAGTGAGGGAACAGAACGGGAAACAAATACGTTCGGGAAAGCTGGCAACGGTGGGCGAGTTAGAGTCTCTCCTACGTGCGAGTTAATTTATCAAACCAGCAAAGCCTCCCATCGCAGTCCTCAGAGAAGAGGATGTTTGATGAGCTCTTTCTTCAGCATCCGCGCCCACTCGGAGCTGAGGGGCCAGCCCCGGGACGTCGCCATTCATTTACACCGCTTCCAACCCTGCTAGCTCCACGCCGCTCACAGACAAGTCGTCAAGGAAGGAAAACTAAGCCCATCCGTTTAGCAGCGATCACCCTCGGTTTGACGGCTACATCCAGCTGTCCGCCGTTTTTACTGAAAACTTAAACCCACCAAAGGAATCACGTACGAAGTCCGCTAATTGTTACTGACCTTTAAAGTAAGCAAACCTTTTCGCCCCGTGCTTAAAGCTGGAGCGGGCTATACCGGCATTACCAAAATGATCTCATCAGAAAGGTTACCGCACGCTTCCCCACCGCCACCCTCCTCCTTCCAGGGACATTGTGCAAAGCCCTGCAGGAGTCTAAATGCAAATCTAGTCTTAAAACAAAACAAACCCACCCTTCTCCTCTTTAAATAGGCCAGATGTCCCAAAGGAAAACTACAGTAACTATCCAAACAGACCTGTTCTTGCACCTGTCAACTAACTCTAATTAAGATTCCGTACGGAAATCAGGCTGTTTACGTCCTCACCGTTCGGCAGGGCAGCCGTATGCTTTTGTCATTCAAAAGTTTTAATCAACTACAACATTTCAAGAATGAAGATTCCCTCCCCCCCACACACACATATTACTGCCCCTGCCTGCGATTGAAACAACTGAGCCAAGATGCCTATTTGGCAGGCTTTGGTATATACAGATTCCCATTAGGCTTTTTTATAAAGTGATCTGCCGCGGTGAAGCAAATGAAGCCCTGCGATGCACAACAAGCGAAGTGCAGGGCGCCTCTATTTACAACGAGCAGGACCTTACTATTTTGGTGGCTCGCTTTGTCCAATCTGGCGAATGAGTTACGGGGGGGGGGGGGGGGGGGCGCTAATGGAAACCACAAATGTTCGAGCCTCGGGCCAGCTGAGGACTGGGTCAAAGCGCCTTGGCGTGGGGGACCCCGGGCACACCCCCGTTCTCAGCACGCTCTTGCCCTCCACTGAAGCTAGCGCTACCCCCGGTGCGGGGCTGGGCTGGGCTTCCCCACACACACACACACACACACACACACACACACGTCCTCCCCCTTGCACCGTGCCAGCCACAGAGCCAGTGCCTCGCCTCTCGCTCTCTCCTGCGCCAAGGAGTAAATGCACGGGCCCGAGTATGAGCCCCCGGCCCCTTCCGCGCCCCTCTCCCCCGATTTCAGTAGTCCCCGGACGGCAGCAGCGGGAGCCCCGTAACAACCAGGGGCGCCTCCCTCCCGGGGCAGGCAACAGCCCCGCGTGACTGGCAGCAGCTGCCGCTCTAGCCCAGGGAGCTTCCTTCGCCCAGCAGCAGCTGGGACCTCACCCACCTTGTGCAGGGCCGAGCGCCCCGGCTTCTCGGGCAGCGTGTGCAGGGGCAGGCGGCTCAGGCTCTGCGGGACGCTGCTTCCCACCACGCCTGTCAGTGCCCCCGGGCTACAGCATCCCGAATTAAACGCGCCTGCCCCTCCCTCGCGCCAGGCTCCAGCCCACCGCCGGCTGCTGGAAACGGGCCGCCCCCTCCGGTGACAGCCGAGCCGCTCCCCCCCCCCCCTGCGCCCCGCCGGCGGGAGCCGGGACAGCGCGCGCGCCCCCACCTGCAGCGCTGGGGCTCCCCGCCCCTGCCCGCCAGCCACCTCCTCCTCGGTGACACTGGCCTATAAGCCCCGCTTCCAACTGCCCTGCAGCGGGAGTCTGGCTTCTAGTCCCGCGGCCCCAGCACCACTGCGCCGGGAATCCAGTATCCAGCCCCCCAGACCACTACCCCGGAGGAACCACCGCATCGATGCAGCAGGTACCCCCACCTTCCAGCTCCTCCGCCGCAACTCACGGGGCTGCAGCCGTCCAGCTTCCTGCAGCAACGCACGAGATCCCGCCTCAGCGCCCCCACCTGCAGCCCCAGGCCAATGCAGACGGAGCCTCGAGCTACAGGAGCCCCAGCTTGTGCAGGTAAAAGTTACACATTCACCCTGTCCTGGAAAACTCTCAGCCAGTTAGCAAAAGCCGACTCTCATCCACTGCCTAGCCCATGTGCCCTGCTGGGACAAAGGGACCTGCAGTAGCAGGGAGTTCTTCTTCCCCAGTGTAATTTAGCCAGCAAATTGATGCTAATCAATTCCCAAACCACAACAATCCCGATAACGCTCAATACAGCTGCAAATCTCTTTATACACTAAAGATGAGTTGAATCTCCGACTGTGTATGCCCCAAACAACACTTGGTAACGTTTTATCCCCTTACTTGAGACTGATGAACGATATATAACATTGCAAAACCTTTTTACCTCTGCACTGTTGCTTCCCTCTCATGGGCCAAAGGAAATTTCCAGTTACATAGCATCAGTACTCAACAGACAGTAAAAAAGGTCTATTATTTTATCTGTGCCACTGAAGTTAAAAATATACACCAGTGGACTAAACATAACTGATGAAGGGTTTGTTCAAATACGTTGCAAGGGAAACTTTTACAGTTTGTTTAGACTTCTCGAAAGCAAGCTAAATATTTTCTCTTCCATAGTTAGGACAGGTGCGCCCTCTAGTGAAACAACTAATATGAGAAGAAAACCAAAGAGAAGATGGAAGGTGAGTTGAAGGGTCATGTTGGGGGAGGTCCTCAGACCCAACTGTAACGTCTTTTACAGTTATGGTGACCAGACAGCAAACGTGAAAAATCAGGAGGGGGGGGGGAATAGGAGCCTATATAAGAAAAAGACCCAAAAATCCGGACTGTTCCTGTAAAATCAGGACATCTGGTCACCCTATTTACAGTGAAAGTTCTAATGAACTGTACTGGCTCTGTACAAATAGCTTGGCGGGGTCCCAGCTTATTTATGTCTCAATCGTTCCCTTATCAAACATACTCAGTTTTCAAGTAAAGATGTCTATCTAAATGTCAACCTGGCAAACTCATGGGGAAAGCTGAGAAAAGCTGTCTCCTTTCCTGCTCATGTATTACCATGAGTAATAGGTTTGTGTTATAACAGGAAATATAACTAAAACTAGATGCATCTGAGGAAGTGGGTATTCACCCACGAAAGCTCATGCTCCAAAACGTCTGTTAGTCTATAAGGTGCCACAGGATTCTTTGCTGCTTTTACAGATCCAGACTAACACGTCTACCCCTCTGATACTTAAAACTAAGAGACTGGCCTGTCCTAGTCACCTGACATGGGACTAGAAGGTTAGTACATCTGTTTCATGACAGAGTTCACTATCAAGTGACTTCAGTTACACTGCAACTTACAATGCAACCACATTGTCCTTAAATTATGTTTACATTTAGACCTTGTACAACACTATTACCATTAGTGAGGTTGCACAGGTGTAACTAGGATATACATTGAAGCCAATCAGGTTACACAGGTGGCCCAAAATTGGAATTTTGTTAACAGTTCTGTTGAGTTTGGAACCAGAAAAAGATATAGTTCACTGTCCCAGAACTATGTTGGTTCTGAAGGGCTAACAATAAAACGTGTTTTCACTAAAGTAAGCGAATCTGACTCTGAATGCGGACATTCAGCATCAGCTGTAAAAGAAGGTGCCCTAGTTAGTTAATCACTTTTTGGAGCAGAACTACATGTTAAAAATGTTTAGCATTCTTGAGATCCTAAAATCTCTGTGTTCTCCAGAATAAAGGCTTGCAGAGTAGGAAAAACCACTGTGCTATCCTACTGTAAATAACTGACTGAATACACAGTTTGTTTTCCAAAATGGGCATATTTAGAGAGTATAGCAATGTGACCTGCATGAAGATATAGTGGTGCCTGTTTGCTCTCAATTTCAAGAAAAGTAGTGAAATTAGTGAAGAAACTCAAAAGGTTTGGAGATGTGGTTCTAATAAATATTTTCCATTTGAGTGCTTGTCCAAATTTTTTTTGTATTGTTTCTTTTCACTCTCCAACTCTGTGCTATTCAATTTTCTTCGTCTGTCCTCCCAACCCAACCAAATTCTTTCTCTAAGGATAATCATTTGCTTCTGACACCCATTTCCAGGCTGGTAGGCACAATCAGCTATTCCACAAAATACAATGGCACCATGTGTCTGAATATCAGAGGAAATGATCAACCCAAAATATGACTCCTGGAAATTTTGGTTCATCTTCAACACAGTTGTGAAATGGGAGAAACGTATTGTAATAGCCAGTAAAATAAATTATAGACATCAACCACCAGCGGAGTGTTAAAAATAGGAAAATTAATATGGATTCTAAGACCCAACCCTAGCTTTATGCAAGTGAATAGATCCACTGGCTCCAGTTAAGCTACTCATGGGCATAAAGTTACACAGATGCTTAAATCTTTGCGGGGTCTTAGACTGTAAATTATTTGGGAAAGAGACTATATCTCCCTTAGTGTTTTTATAGCATGTAGCACAATGGAATCATGTTCTTGATTGTGACCTCTGAGCATTACACATTGTATCGATAATAAACACTTACTAGTACTTGATGGATTGGTGCAGTCTCATACAGGTATTTTGTAAACAATACATCTATTATAATTAATATTTGATAGGAAGTGCTCCTGACCTAAACCATCCAAGTGACATGATTTTTGTTTGTTTGTTCCATTCTATCCCACTCTTTTTGGTCTGTTTTTGACTCCCTTGGATTAGACTGTTGCTTCTTGTAAAGTGCCATAAAAACTCATGAAACAATAATGTATTTGGAACATGTACTGCATAGATAATTCTCTTGTATATCCCAAATCTTAATTCAGAATTATTCCACATTGGGTATGTGGGATTTAGATGTACTCTTTGTAGTGGGAAACAATTCTGATATGCTGGTAGACTCCAAAATTCATATGCATAATTTCTTTATTAATCTGTTGTCAGTAGTTACGTTTTTCATTATACATATTCTTTCTTTTTCCTGGACTGTAAAATACGTATAATTTAGATTAATATTAAGCATGGCAATTGTGAGGCCCCATTCATAAAACTGTGAAATATGAAGATTTATGCTTATTTCATTTAACTATTGCAACTATGATCCTGTCCATCTGTGCAGCTGGCATGTTCCCACAAGGAAGTTGGTTGGAACTATGATAGCATTATCCTTTATTTATTTTGAGTTAGCTTAAGACCATGGGCCTTTGCAACTGAGCCCAGCATTGAAACACTTTCTCACACCCACACTTAGACTTGATTTTAACTACTGAAATTTCCAAATGAGACTGAACAGTGCAAATAGGAAAGACATGAGAAAAGAGGGTTTTTTGTGGGGCATAATCAAAGGCAAAATCAAAGAGGAAAAAAAATATCTGATTTTAGCTAGTCTACTAGTGTTTATAATAGCTCAGTTTAAGTGGGTTGTGACCATCAAAATTCAGCCCCTAGGTGTGTGCCAGCAAAGGATGTGCACCAGCAGAGGATGTGCAAGCCTAAAAAGGAAAATTAAGCATTTTTTTATATGTCATCATCATATTCAAGAGCAGGAGCAAAGTATCACTCTCTTTGAGATACTTCAACCCATTTATGACACACTTCTCTTAAAGCATGCTCAACTGAATCAACTGGATGTTCATGAGGGCCATTTTCACTACATAGGGAAAATCTACATTAGTCAGGGAGTGTTTGGCAAAGCTACAAACCTGAGCTCCACTGAAACAATGCAGAACAGCTTTTGTCTCCTAAAATAAGTCAAGATTAATTTTAATGAGTACCAAGCTGCAAGTGTCCTGCAGTTGCCTTGTGGCTGCAACTGCAGAAACTGAATTTTGGCTTCAGATCTCTAAATTATCAAGAAGAGCAACACCTGATAGACAAGTAAAAATAAAATATTTAGTTTCACATAACCAATATCACACGCAATAACACAATATCATAACTTGTTCTGTGGTTTTGTATTGTATTGGTGTTTGCCTTTAAATGACAAGCTCTTTGAGGCAGGGATCATACTCTGACAGACCTCACAAGCGTACAATGCTATAATAAGGACCAAATTCTTTGCTGGTTTAAGTTGGCGCAGCTCAAGTATGGTTGTGTAGCCTTGATCCCCAGGAGCTGCAAAAGGCATTGTGCTCCACATCGCCCCTTATCCAGTGCTATTAGTATATGGCCAGAAAAGCAGGTAGGAAACAGTGCCTTTAGTTTGAATTTTTTTGTTTATGGTTAAATGAGTATACTATTAACTCCCACAATGAATGCAACTCGTCGTTGTTTCAAGTATTTTAATAAAAATTGTCCATCTTTTCTGATCAAATTCCTTTTCAGCCTCAACTGAAACAACTTGTGACTTATTTGCATATTTATGATCCTGTCCAGTAGCAGCAGATATCTTAAATGTCACTACTTTCCTCTCCAAAATAAGCACACATTGATTCAGATGGCATACATTTTAGTTTTTATTGTACTTTAATGGTCAAAGCCCTCAATAAAATATTAGTACTGACATTTGGAGCTCAATTTTTAACACATTTACATGATTGTTATGTGGTTTTGTGGCATATTTTACAGAGGGATTGGGGTGATTATTGTGTGCATAATTTGAAAATGTGTAAACGTGCACAGATGAAGATCTGTATGCATATAAGTCAAAGGGAAAGTATACTGCGGAGGCAAAGTATGTTGTTTACTTATTCTTGATGTCTGTATTCCTTAACTTTGCAAAAAATACATCCCTACTGAAGACTAGGAACATGCCAAGTTTGAATTCCTGAGCCTGTTTTCTGTCCTCCTGCAAATATGTCACTGATCTACTTCCCCCAAAGTCTTTGATTGCGGTGACTTCTGCAGTTGTCAAGAGTAAAGTGTTCTGGGGTATATCAGTGCCACATCAGGTAACAGTAAATAAATTGGCCCCAGGAGCTCTGGGGACATCAGTATTGTTGCAAGCTGTGGACAACAGCAGATAAACAAAACTCATCAGTAGGTAAAGAGTATTACTTTTGCTCACTGAAACTCTGCAGTGATGGTGATGGGAAGGACATGAGGGGAATGAGCAGACTAGTTGGAAATGCTGGAGATTCAGACTTTGAGGATATCAAATACAGCTGGCAGGAAAAGAAGTGTGAATGTTTATGTCTTCCAAGTGTCAAAGTTTTTCTTTGATAGCAATTTTCCACTGGGACTTCCTCTGCCTTATAACCTGGGCCATTTTTCCTCAAAGTGAAAACACAGATTCAAATATGATCTAATATTGAAGCCTGCTGTTATCCTGGAACAGATCCACAGTATCTCTGTTTAAGTCAGTACAGTTATAAATCTGGAGTAACTGAGAGCAGAATTTCGGCCCACTTTCTTATTCCACACAGGGATCCTGTATGGATGTCAATGTGTGTTCTTGGCAAATGTCACGGGGTGAGAGTATGAAGAAGTAGATATCCTTCCAGACTGTGATCATGTGGATAGAGTTATTCGGTATTTGTAACTGAGAGCAGAATAGTCTAATACACTGATATGTAAAGAAAGAATATGACACTATATCAGAAAAAAAGACATCAATGACCAAAAACTGCTATCAGGTACACACATCTTACTTCAGATTTTGCCAGGAAAAAAATCAGTTGTTTTATTTTTACATTTGGCTCAAAAATTAATAAAAATCAGTGCTAAAATTTCTAAAATATAAAATATATATAGGGATGGGGAAAATGTACACACGAATAATTGTGTGTATAAAGAAGAAGTATAAAGTGCCACAACTCTGGGTCCAAAAGTAACTTTTGAAAGTCATTTTATTTTAAAATAACCACTTTTAAATGTTTTACTAATTTTTCAGTTCCAAAATCTCATTTTTTCCTGACTGCTTACCATCTATTAGTAAAAAGATGTGATGTTTACCTGACACTGAGCCATCAATTCTGCAGTATAATGGACGACAACCCATCATAAGGCAAATAAAGATTTTATAAATAGTTCACATGATATGGCTGCTAGTTTCTTTGTTTAGTCCTGACCATTGTGAAATAAAGCAATTTTTAAAAAGAAGCCTGTAGTGCTGACAGAAGACAAAAACACAGCAAGCACTATGAAACTCGCCCTGATTTATTTAGACAGACAAGTCAAGTATTATGTGTACAATACTACATAGAAATTTCATTTGTGGATATTTTGTATGATTCAAAAGCAAAGAAGGGGGTTAAATCCCTATTTGTGTATATTAAAATCAGTGACATGAAGACTGTAATTTCCTTTTCACTCCGTGAAGTGAGGTGTGTTCTGAATCCATTTTATAGGCCACACAACTCTAGTCTGGTATTTAACTGTGATATATACCGGTACTACTTTCTAACTTCTATTGTTCTAATTTCCTAGTGGGAGACTCTTGACTTTCTCAAGGAGTTTCCATCTTCCATCCAGTTATTATTAGTAATACATTAGCACAACCATTACCAAGACGTTAGGTCTCACAATCCCACTTCAGGGAGGCTCGGTACAGAGACAGAAGCATTGAAGACTAATGCATGAGCCAGAAGCATTAGAATGTTCACAGGCTGATTTGAGAGCATCATGTCCATAAACTGATCGTTAAGGAAGGGTCCTTTTGAATGAAAACGGAGAGAGTCTGTAAGAGAAAGGAAACTGCTGATAGGTTGTGAAAACCTCTGCTAACTACGTAAAGGCTGCATCCATTCCTAGAATTTGCCAGTGCAGACCTCATTATTTTTATTTTAATGAACCCATCCGGCCTACGGCCTGTAGCCTAAACATTTTTGTTTAAATAATATTCGTAAACTATACCAGTCTGCAACTATGTTCAGATCAGTCATATATCAAGGGGATATGTCCATCTAGAAAGCAGGGACATCTAGAAGCTTAGCAGTTCATGATTATTATTGATAGGGTCGGTCAGAAAATGTGCGTGGGGGAGAACCTGCAAATAGTTTAGTTGGATTTTTTCTCCCGATTTTCATTCACATTTTTCGTTTTCTTTCACCAGTTCTAGATCTGGTAAAAGAAATAGGGGGGAAAACCTGCAAACACTTTAGAAGGTTTTTGGTTTCGCTATATTTCATTGTAATTTTGAATTTTTCTATGAAGCTCTAATTATTTACTATAGGTCAAATTCATTCTTCATGTTGAATACTAGTTTATTCCATGAGTAGCCCCACTGAAGCCAACGATCTCACACATGGGGGAAAGTGCTAGTCCACCTCAGTAAAAGTGTCACATATATGTAGCCCCACAAGTTAACCAACTCTGTACAACAGATGAACAGTGCCAACATATACCCAATCCCTGTCCCAGAGAGCTGACAGTGCAAATGCACAAGAGGAACTGGGATAGTAAAATACAATATACAATCCTTAAAAAAACAACAGGGGTTCAGTGGCTGAGAGAACATGAATCCAGAAAACAACCAGGGGCCAGAATCTGTATTGTTGCCCAAGAGGGAGAAGAACAAAGGGGGTTTATGCCATCTTTGCACCCTCTGAATTCTGGCCTGATCCCGTGGAGACCAGGGCTTAACTTTGAGCAGTTTCAAAGTCTGCTCTAAATTATATGGCGTTAAACTGACTGGAATGGCTGCTTGTGGAGCACACTGGAGCCCAGAATAGCCATAGTCCAGTGCACCTTTTCCTGCTCCTGAGACATTCCTGCCATGCCTCTGTGCTGAGGGCTATATGAAAATGTGGCATAGAGTTAATCTGGCCTACACTGTGGAGATTCCCCAATAAGGAGCTCCATCTGGATTCCAGCCCCTTTACTCCACCTCAGTGGTGTAAAATAGCATTCTTCTCAAAGTTGGGCCCCTGCTTGTTCAGAGAAAATCTCTGGCAGTCTGGGCTGGTTTGTTTACCTGCCACGTCCGCAGGTTCGGCTGATCGCGGCTCCCAATGGCCGCGGTTCGCCACTCCAAGCCAATGGGTGCTGCAGGAAGCGGTGGCCAGTATGTCCCTCAGCCTGCACCACTTTCCGCAGCCCCCCTTGGCCTGGAGCGGCAAACCACGGCCAATGGGAGCCGCGATTGGCCGAATCTGTGGACGCAGCAGGTAAACAAACCGGCCCGGACCACCACGGGCTTTCCATGAACAAGTGGTGGATCGGCTCTGGATCGGTGTCAAGAGCCCAGACTGCAATCCTGAATAAGCATGTTTAGGACATAAAATAAGAATCAGCTCTTGACTTCCATTACTCACTCATAATGTACCTTCTGCTGTCTTCTCCTATTCTTGCGTGGGGGGTTAGATGAAGAACACAACAGATAAAACTGATTGTGTCTATTTTTGAACTCTCTCTTATAGCACTTTTTTGTTTGATATATTACAGAAGTTTTGGGAAGCAAGGTGAAGATTCTTAGAATAGCAGACTACTTGCTTTCTTCTATATTTGTTCCAAATGCACAAGACTGCATTTGAACAGCTGGATAGTACACACAACCCTCAAACATGATCATGCCACGTGATCATACTGTGCCTTTGTAGGATACTGGCTCAGAATCCTCAAAGTCTGCCCTCACATGTACTCATGAAGCTCCTGGAGGCACATGTTCAGAATTAAGTTATCAACAGTTTTATTGAGTCAATCTTTCTATTGGCAAATAGTAACATTAACGTAAGAAATTACACTGATTTGCAGAAAAGAAGAGGAAGAAGTTCCTGTTATTTTTACAGGGATAAGAACTAGATGGTCATATGTCACTGTTATGTTGCATGAACTGTCTGCCACTTCAAAACAATCTTGTGCTTTTGGTTTTTTTAGTTGTTATTTGACTAAATTAAGAAGAGTAGAATAAACCCTGAGTCACTCATTCTTCTACTACACCGTCTATTGTACCATGAGCTTTCGTGGGTGAATACCCACTTCCTCAGATGCATGTAATGGAAATATCCAGGGGCAGGTATATATATGTGTGCTAGCAAGCAAGCTAGAGATAACGAGGTCAGTTCAATCAGGGAGGATGAGGATGAGGCCCTGTTCTAGCAGTTGAGGTGTGAAAACCAAGAGAGGAGAAACTGGTTTTGTAGTTGGCAAGCCATTCACAGTCTTTGTTTAATCCTGAGCGGATGGTGTCAAATTTGCAGATGAACTGAAGCTCAGCAGTTTCTCTTTGAAGTCTGGTCCTGAAGTTTTTTGCTGCAGGATGGCCACCTTAAGGTCTGCTATAGTGTGGCCAGGGAGGTTGAAGTGCTCTCCTACAGGTTTTTGTATATTGCCATTCCTAATGTCTGATTTGTGTCCATTTATCCTTTTCCGTAGAGACTGTCCAGTTTGGCCGATGTACATAGCAGAAGGGCATTGCTGGCATATGATGGCGTATATTACATTGGTGGATGTGCAGGTGAATGAACCAGTGATGCTGTGGCTGATCTGGTTAGGTCCTGTGATGGTGTCGCTGGTGTAGATATGTGGGCAGAGTTGGCATCGAGGTTTGTTGCATGGATTGGTTCCTGAGCTAGAGTTATTATGGTGTGGTGTGCACTTACTGGTGAGAATATGTTTCAGGTTGGCAGGTTGTCTGTGGGCAAGGATTGGCCTGCCACCCAAGGCCTGTGAAAGTGTGGGATCATTGTCCAGGATCCCACACTTTCACAGGCCTTGGGTGGCAGGCCAATCCTTGCCCACAGACAACCTGCCAACCTGAAACATATTCTCACCAGTAACTGCACACCACACCATAATAACTCTAGCTCAGGAACCAATCCATGCAACAAACCTCGATGCCAACTCTGCCCACATATCTACACCAGCGACACCATCACAGGACCTAACCAGATCAGCCACAGCATCACTGGTTCATTCACCTGCACATCCACCAATGTAATATACGCCATCATATGCCAGCAATGCCCTTCTGCTATGTACATCGGCCAAACTGGACAGTCTCTACGGAAAAGGATAAATGGACACAAATCAGACATTAGGAATGGCAATATACAAAAACCTGTAGGAGAGCACTTCAACCTCCCTGGCCACACTATAGCAGACCTTAAGGTGGCCATCCTGCAGCAAAAAAACTTCAGGACCAGACTTCAAAGAGAAACTGCTGAGCTTCAGTTCATCTGCAAATTTGACACCATCCGCTCAGGATTAAACAAAGGCTGTGAATGGCTTGCCAACTACAAAACCAGTTTCTCCTCTCTTGGTTTTCACACCTCAACTGCTAGAACAGGGCCTCATCCTCCCTGATTGAACTGACCTCGTTATCTCTAGCTTGCTTGCTAGCACACATATATATACCTGCCCCTGGATATTTCCATTACATGCATCTGAGGAAGTGGGTATTCACCCACGAAAGCTCATGCTCCAAAACGTCTGTTAGTCTATAAGGTGCCACAGGATTCTTTGCTGCTTTTACAGATCCAGACTAACACGGCTACCCTCTGATACTCGTCTATTGTACGTAACTCTTAGTAGTTTTCTCATGTATAGTGGATATGATTAGATAGCAAGCGCTTCTCTCCAGGGATTGTGTCTTCTGGTATGTTCTGTTAAGGGCCTAGCAGCCTGTGAAGTGGCTGACATGAATAAATAATAACAATGAAGAATGTAAGTTATAATTTGCCTCCATAAATTTACTAAAACCCTGACTTTTCCGTTAAGACATTTTAAGACTTCAGGGCCCCACTCCTGCAATTTACAATGCATGCAGACTACTCATACATTGTAAACTGTAGGGCAGGGCTTAATTAATTTGTACATAAAGGACCAGAATGTCATGGGCATGTAGCAGTAGGGTGAATAAAACGGAGAGGGTGCAAGACACACTCCGCACAGTGGCCACCTACAACACTCCTGACAGTGCAATCTCTGCTCCTTCCTACCAACTCCGTGAAAACTAAGGCCCAGATCCACAAAGGCATTTAGGCTCCTAAAATAAAACTTAAGACTGTAAATACCTTTGTGGGTCTGAGCCTCAGAGTAAAATCCTGGCCCCACTGAAGTCCGTCAAAACTTTGCTATTGACTTCAGTGGAATC
This sequence comes from Gopherus evgoodei, assembly GCF_007399415.2. Classification (NCBI taxonomy): domain Eukaryota; kingdom Metazoa; phylum Chordata; order Testudines; family Testudinidae; genus Gopherus; species Gopherus evgoodei. The sequence continues at coordinate 18,370,672 of NC_044331.1, forward strand.
AGTATTTCAGCCTTGCTGCCTAAAAGGAGGTACTGTGACAGCACAGTTGACAGCTCCCCAGCACAGTACCTGACCAGCATGCTGGTTAGAGGCAGAATAGGCAGCTCACTATAACCCCATTCAAAATAATGTAGCTTCTTCATGGGCCAGCACAGCTGAAAGTACCATAGTCACAAACTACACCTAAAGCATCTCAGAGTCACCTATGTCATATTATTAGTAAAGAAAACAGATGTAGAATACTTTTCTTCAGAGACTATGATGCAGTCTCAGTGATGGAACCACATTAAAATGGATAGATGGCACTTATTTGTGTTAAAATATTGTCTGTTTTTATGCACCTGGGGCCCAGTCTAGTGGGAATCACCATGGTATGCATAGAGCACTGGCCTAGGAGGCCTGGGTTCTATTCTCAGCTTTGCCATTAACCTGCTCTGTGAATTTTGGGCAATCCACTTCACCTTTCTGTTTCCACTCCTTTGTCGGTCTTGCATATTTAGACTGCAAGCTCTTTGGGGTGCAGGGAACTCTCTCTTACTTTGTGTACAGACAGCAGATAGCACATGGGATCCCTGATCTTGACTGAGGCATCTTGGAACTACTGCAATACAAACGATTAATAATGTTAATAACAACATTCTGAAATCCTCCATGTCATTTTACTCAGGCAAACTCTCAATAAAATCTGTGGGAGTTTGCCTAAGGTTTGAGTATGCAAAGAACACAGGCTCTGCCCTCCAAACAGTAAGAGTAATCCATGGAAATGACAATCTCAAATGAGAATAAAGGAAATTTACCATTGCCAGTGAATTTCCTTATAAAAGGGCCATTACAAAAATAGAGTGTTGTTAAAAAATCAATTTTATCAAACCTATAATTGATAGAATTGTTTCCACGATGGCTTCAAATGTAAGTGACAACATTTTTGTTTGGATTTAAAAATCCCCCCAGCAATTTGCATCCTAAACACTGCACATTGTGGTGCATGGATGAGAACCAGAAACTGACCTGAAAGCTAAAAATGTCTAGAAACAAACAATGAAAAGACTAATTTACTTTTCACTGACTAGTCTGAATAAAATGTTAAAATAAAATAAAGGTAAACAAAGGGCAAAGCACCAACCAGAAAAGGTGAGATTTGAAAGGTTCTTTGTTTATAATAATCTGAACACAGCAGATGGGGCTGGCTCAAGCAATTAGGTGCCAGGGATATGAATTGCCAGACCTAGAGGTGATGGAGGTCTCAGCCCTGGCACACATTAAGCACTGAAATGTGGCTATGGGTAACACAGGGAAGGATGCTTTTCTAAATATGAATTTTTCAATCTGTCCCTTTATGGTGTTGAATATAAACTCAGAATTAGCAACTGTCTCAGTGGGCATTCCCCACGCCCATCAGTGGCATGTCTTTTCTCGTACCTCTTGACCAGGCCTGTATCTCCTCCAGCCCTGCTAATCTGAACAGGGAGGCTGGAAAAGGAACCGGAGCGTGGCGTTCACTCACTACCCTACTGAAAAGCGAACAAAATTCTCCCTCCCTATTTTCTGAAGGGGGAGACCCCCCCCGGAGCTGGGATCCCAACAGGCTCTCACTCCCGGGCTCGTACCACCTCCTCCTCCAGCCAGCAGCTCTATCCCTTTAAATCGCCGCCGGTGCCGCAGCCCGTGCCGGAAGGACCCTGGAACTGCAGCTGGTGGTGGCTATTTATACCCGGGCTGGAGCAGGGGGGAGCCGGACAGTGCGAGCGTGGGCAGGGAGAGGCCGCGGCGCACGGAGGGCGGGCGCCGGGATTCCATGTCTCCTTGAGGCGGTGGCTTGGTTGTGCAGGGGCTGGGTTTGGGGGTGACCTGCAAAGGGGCGTTTCCTTCCTTCCTGTCATGGATGTAGCAAGGGCCTGAAGGTGCCTGCCCAGCCCGAGGCGCCCCGGGCGGCGGCCGCGCTAGCTCCGAGGATCGTGCCCGTACAGACGCTGCCATGGCCACGGCGGTGTCCTCCACCCCGGGAGGCAGCGGGCGAGCTCTCGGGCGCTCGGCCGCGTTCTCCCCGCTCAGCCCGACCCGGCTCAGCCGGCTGCAGGAGAAAGAGGAGCTGCAGCAGCTCAATGACCGCCTGGCCGCCTACATCGACCGGGTGCGGGCCCTGGAGGCCGATAAAGCCACGCTGCAGCTGCGCCTGGCGGAGCTGGAGGAAGGGAGCAGCCGGGAGCTGGGCAACCTGCGGCTCCGCTACGAGACCGAGCTGGCCGATGCCCGCAAGGCGCTGGACTGCATCGCTATCGAGCGGGCCACGCTGCAGGTGGAGCTGGGCAAGCTCAGCGAGGAGCACCGACAGCTGCACGCCAGGTCGGTGTCTCCTCCCTTCCCTCTGCGCTAGCCGGGCTGCGAGAGGCTGCTCTTCACGGCCTGGCCCCTGTCACATGGCAGGGGGAGTAGCCTCTGGCTCCAGCGGCTACTGTTAGCGCACGCTCCCCCCCCTTCTGTGTCTTTGGCCCTCCCCCCTTCCTCTCTTCCAATAGCTAAATGCCTCTCGGAATTCCCTGCTGGTCTCTGCTCCTGGCAGCTCGCACATTGGTGCGTGGTACTGGGATTTCCCGGGAACAGGTGCTTAGCACCCAGGGAGGGACAACCGAATCTGCGGCATCTAATAAAAGTATTAGGGGATCGCTCACCTGTACGAATGACAGGCCTCAGCTATGTTATGAGGGTGCCCGGCCTTAATGGGTTACCCATGTAGGGTGTGCTTATAGATGCCCGATGTAACCGACTCCTGTCCAGAGGTGCCTGTTAAGAATCCTACCCTATCATGCCGATATGTATTGCTGGAGTTTAGCTGTTGAGTAGTTCTCTAAAGTATTCCCATTCCAAACCTGTACAGGAATAAAGCCAGTGGGTGTTCCTAGACTGGAGCAAATGCTTTCTCTACTTAGCTACTTTCAGCAGCTTACAACTCTTGGACTTATGTCTTGCATACTTGGTTTTGGTTCAGAAGTTTAAGCTTCATAAAAACCTAATCTCTCATTTTGTGATTGGAGAGCAAGGAAAGGAATGCCAGTTGTGAATTTTTTCAGCTACTTTTAGTGTTTTGATAACTCTACAGGCTTTGTTTACCGAACCTTGGACTTGGCTGATCTATAATTCTGAGAATTGGTGCTTTTTGCTTCTGAAACAGTGATGCTTTAGAAATGACTTTACAGCCTCCTGAAAATGGTAAAGGGCTTACTACATTCAGCAAAACATGTACTAGATCGAAGTCCTAATATTTAGAGGTGCTTATTTGTGTGCAGTCTAACTGCAAGTGTCTCAGATGACTTGGAGTAACTTTATCTTCCTGGATGTCATGAACTTGATGTACCCTTTAAATAGCTTAGAACTCTTATGGGGTGAACAGCATCCAACACTCTTGCTGCAAGCAATAACCATTAGTTCTTCAACTTTACACTTTAAAAGAAGTGTACTAAACACTTAGTAGTAAATGAAGAGGTGAGATGCAAATACATACTTAGATCAATAGTGGTAGCTAAAAAGCTAGTTGTAGGAAGGATGCTTGAAAAGAATGACTGGCATAGTCACACAAGCTCATTCATAATCTCACCACAGCTGCAGGAGAAGGATCAGAACAGGAGTGAGGGCACAGGAAGAGAATACAAATAATAAACAGGAAGATACTTGGTCTAACTAGTTTTAGAGATACAAATGAGTCTGAATATACAAATATGCTTCCACCTCATGTGTAGTTCAGTGATGCAAAATGGGGCCTCAAGTGAGTCTTATGAATGGTTTTGCATGTCCTCAGATCTTAGACACACATAAGTAAACCCCAATGTTAACTTTCTTTAGTAAGAAACAGGCTTTGAAGTTACAGTACTGGTTTAAGCTCTTTCAGTCAATCTGAGATCCATATCTCGGTTTGAGGACTGGAGGAAAAATAAAAATAACTGTACTATGGGGTGGCACCCCCTATTCCTAGTAGCCAACCACTAAGGCAGTCCTGCTAACTATGAAATAGTTTATACAGTTCTAAAAGCCAGCATAGAGTCATTCAACAGCTATGTTAAGGAGTAATGTAGACTTAGATGGCAGGAATATGGCAGCATATCTCCACAAAGGGAAAATGTGTCTAATAAAACTCAAACCTGCAGAATAAGAATTCCATATGAATAGGAACACATGACCTACAATGTCTGTCCTCTTAATCATAACTACAGAGTAAAGATGTATTTGAATTTTGTATCCATTGACAGGGGAACCAATAATTGTCTTAACTTCTTGTATTAACGGCAATAATGCACAATTAAATTGTACTGTGGGATAGGGGAGAGGACAAACTCAGTGACCATTTGGAAACCCTGGCTTATAAATTCACAATCATCCACTTTCCAAATTCATGATTTCACCATGAGAAAATAAGGGATTGTTCCTTAAAATCTCAGCAAAGGACTGTCTGACAATCAGGAATGTCACTTTCCAGTATCAGTTTTAACAAATCTGTGTCATAGCTGTTTGAGGCCAGAAACATTATAGTGCCTTTGAGTCCCATGCTCTTCCCTAGTACCATCTATTGCTTGGGGAAAGCAGTGAGCATGCCATACTTTCTAGTGCATACCTTCTTGGCCCACCAAACTTTCTACTGTGTCCTGTTTTTTCCACATAAAAATCACGCTACCAGAATCCTGTCCTGGATGCTAGGGTCCAGTCTCCCTCTGAGAATGAAGTGGAGATGTGTGAGCCTGGCAGCCCATCTAGTCCTGAGGCAGAGGCCTACTGGCTGTCCAATACCATTCTCCTGGCTCATCTCTCCTCTCCCGCTCCACTTTCCCACATAACCCCACACTATTAAGCCCTATGCTCCAGGAGCCCAGTGACTGAGCATGCTCAGGGTTGTGCCCTACTCTGATCATAGCCAGGATGGTGGCCTTTTGGGGTCAAAGCTCCTCCCTCTCATGGGTGGTGCCATTACAGGCTGCTGGCACTTGGATTAGTGGATGGCTCCAGAAACGTTTCCTGTCAGAATGGAGCTGCTTTACCAGAGATTTGGCTAAAGTTTGAGGCAACAGTTAAACATCCCTAATGTTAGTGTCTGTCTGAGCCAAGTAAGAGGCTAAGCATGTGCCTGGTGCCACGCGTAACTGAACTAACAGCTCAGCTGACTGAAATTCCCCTTCTGTCCCACATTACATGTTAAACCTGGGCTTGAAAAACTTGCCAGACATGTGCTAGTCAGAGAAATACTTCACCTAGTCCAGAGGAAGATGTGAAAGTTCTGAGGGTCCTGTTTGAAGGTCAAAGGGACAATGCCCACTCTTACTCCCAGCTGGTGAGAAGATGGTTGGCATTTCTACCACTGCTGCCCTTTCATAGGACTCAGGTTTTTTTTCCCCCTCTCTGGCTAGCAGATGTCAAATTTTAAAGATCTGTCTTCTAGCTACTTGAAAGGAGAATTGCTCTTTCTCTCCCTCATCACGATCATCGCTACAAGAGCGGCTAGCTGCTGTCTGTTCAGAAAATACTCCAGGGGAGATAGTGAAATCTGTGACTATTTTAGATGAGTGGGTGGGGGTCAATGCGATTGCAGTGGGCAGTGTAAGAGCATGTACAGAATGAACTGGTGACTCGGTACAATGAAATAATACAGATGTTAATGTTTGCATGCTGGGTTTTTTCTCGTTTCATCTTTTTGGTGATGGTGGATAGTGAACTATACTCCAGTGCTACTCTTAACCATTTATAAATAGATCAGAAATGGCTGGCTGTAGTAGAAACTATAAAAATGTAAACAAGATGAAATATGTTGTTCCCTCCCTGTCAGCAGTAAATTCTTATGAATATAAAACTTTCACTTGCAGGAATTCTAAAAAAGAAGCTGACTTAAATCTGGCACAGGCTCACATAAGAGACGTTGATGCTCAGCTGAACTCCAAGGAGGCTGACTTAGCAACAGCTTTGAGTGGAAAAAGAAGTTTGGAGGGCGACCTTCAAGAGTTAAAGGATCAAATAGTCACTGTAAGATAAATGTTGCATAGAATCTACATTATTCCATGGTTGGTAATAGCAGAAATTCAATTATGACTTCCCACACTGGACTCTCTATTTTGCCTCTGTTGCTGTTTATAAACTTTTTGGAGAAAATAAGATTAAAGTTTTAAAAACTCATGAAGTTCCTTGTACTTTAATAGGTAAGGATTGGGAGAGAAGGACTTGTCCTGGTGACTCATTTATGCTGACCAAAATATTGGGTCAGGGAATCATGTTGTGAGGCTTGTAATCCTGCTTCATAACCTGAATTAATTACAAAGCCAGAAGGGCCATTGTGATCATCTAGTTTGACTTCATATAATTGAATGACACTCTTTAGTCCTGTCCATGTAGCTGAGACTAAACTTTGCTCTTAACATGCTAGTTACAGCATGTGTAACCGCCCCTGAAATGGCAGATATTAGGGAGGGGGAAAATGTCTACCTATTTGCTTGGATTGAAGGACCTTCTTACTGTATCTTTAAGTGCTTTTACCCTAACTTTAAGAGAAACCCTCTACCCATTTGATTAATGAATGTGTTTTTTTGGGGGGTGGGGAAGAGGGGTTGTGAAAAGCTCTTTTTCTTACTGTAAAAATTGCCTGAAATGTATTGCATTTTGGGTTTAGGATACTATTAGTTCAGTTTTCAGTTCTTTAGGGGTTGGAGAAGATTAATATAATACTGCCGTTTGGGGTCTGTTGGATATGAGGTAAGTGTCTGTTTCACTGGGATGGCTTAAAATGCTGCCATAAAATGTAGATGTGTTGGCTTAGTGTAAGAATTACACTTGCAGGATATAATTGAGTTTTAGAAGGAAGACTTACTTACAATAAATGCACACCATATATTGTTTTCAGGCCTTTGGATTTTCATAATTCTCCTCTCAAATTGAGGCTTGGATCATTTAGTATTATGGAGGGAAAATGACAATAGTCAGGGACAACTGATAATCCTAGTATAAGAGGGTTCCTTGGCTGGGTAGGGTTCAAAAACAGTAGTTGTACAATTTAGCTGGTCAGTGATTAATGAGGCTTCTGTATACTTGGTTTGTTAAGTAGCCTAATTCACTCTGGAGATCCAATCACTTTTGGAACAGGGTTGCTTTCTGCTCCATTAAGCTTTTTGGGGCAGGACTGCGAGTATCTTCCATGTGAAGAACACCAAACATATTCTGGACCTAACTGATACATAAATTAATAGTGAACTAAATCAGAAAGGTTCCTTCCCTTTCTCGGTTGACTGTAGGAGTAACCCTGAAATCTAATCTTTGGCTGTTATTAGTGTAAAAATGTCAGTCGTCTTGCGTTCTGATTTACCACAAATATTTTCTTTCCTAGCTTAAGTTGGCATTGGAAGATACCAAAAAGAATCTCCATGGAGAAATGTTGAGGAGAGTGGACCTGGAAAACCAAATGAAAACTGTGCAAGAACAAATGACATTCCAGAAACGCCTTCATGAGGATGTATGTCTAAGTTAATTTTAGCAAGGATTTCCTAGATGCCAATTGCCATTGCCCCTGGATACCATTACAAAATCAATGTTAGAATGCACTTGATTCATAAAAAGCTAACCTTATGACCCTCTGCCTGCCAACAAAAGCCACCTAGGTGGGTAAACTCCAGGGATGTCCACAAATTTAGGTAACATCAGTATCTCATAATATATTTGAGCATGTTTCTCTCCTTCTCAGGGCCAGCTCCAGGCACCAGCATTCCAAGCTGGTGCTTGCGGCGGCAATCTGCAAGGGGCAGCAGTCCGTATTTTGCCCCCAAGCAGCACGCAGAATTGCTGCCGCGGATGGCGGGGGTGTCCGTGTGCCCTTAGGGCAGCAGGCACGTTTCCGTGGTGGCGGCAGCAATTCGGCAGCAGTTTCTATGTTTAGCTGAAGCCACGGCAGACAGCTAAACATAGAAACTGCTGCTGAATTGCTGCCACCGCAGAAACGTGCCTGCCGCCCTAAGGGCACACGGACACCCCCGCTGTCCGCGGCAGCAATTCTGCTTGCTGCTTGGGGTGGCAAAAACTGTAGAACCGACCCTGCTCTTTCCGCCTCACAGCTTCATTGAAATCCAGTAGTTAATATTGTATTATGCTAGTGTAAACCTGTAAAAGTTTAAGTTGCTTTTCTAATACGGGGGTTGGGAGTATTTGTTTAACCAGTTACCTGCTGGAGTATGAGATTTGGTGTACTTTAGGCTTTCTGCAAACACCTGGAAACCTTTACAATTTTGACTGTTAGATTTGTAGCTTTCTCTCAAATTACTCCTACTAAGATAACTACAGTGCTAATACTACTTGGATGTCTAATTTAAAAAACTACTAACTTCAGAGGTAGGGGAACACAAGTTCTTGTTTCTAAGTGATTTCCTTTTGTATCTTTGATGGTGACTGCTGCATAACCAGCTTCTATATACTATAGGATTAATTAAATTTAGTCTCCATTCAGGTTTTAGAATGGAACTTTTAGGATGAAAATTTCAAAAATGTCTAAGTGACTTCAGAGCCAAAATCCCATTGAATTTCAAATGAAGACAAGGGTGGGGAAGACACATCTGATTTCATTTAAAAAAAATAGCCATTGTCTTTTTTCTAGGTAGATTGGTAATTAGGAAAATGTGCTGACCGCATAATCCAACATTCAGGGGAATACACTTGCAGCTACTGAGAACCCCACTGGAGATCTTTAAAACAAGACTAGAAAGTAATAGGTTTACCATGGGGAAAATAACCCAGCAGGGTCAGATGAACTTGACCTAATGGGCCTTTCCATCTCTAAATCCTGTGATTCAAAAACAAATGTCAAAGTACTTGACAGTCAACATCTGCTTTAGTATTGCATGATTGACTTGCTACACTGGTTCATTGTTAAAGCAGTTGCATAAGATCAGTTACTCAAGCTAAATGGTGGTATTTCATTTCAACTTTAAGACATACTTTTTTCTCCTTTTCTAGGAGCTCAAGGAAACAAAAAGATTCCATGAGAGCAGGATAGCTGAAATAGAATCTGGCCGTCAGAGGGAGTTTGAGAGCAAACTTTCAGATGCTCTGCAAGGACTCAGAAAGGAGCATGAAGAACAAATTCAGGAATACAAAGATGACTTGGAGCGCACGTTCAGTGCCAAAGTGAGTTTTCAAAAGTTGCAAGTCAAATGAACAAGCTGTCATGTTTTCTGCATCTTCATATGACAAGGAAGCATTTGACCTTTCCTCAAACTAGCCGACTAATGTATTTGACCCTGAGTGTGGTCCATCTGCTTCAAGTAGTAGAGACCCATTAATTGAAGACTTGGTGTTCTTCAGTAGGAGCCACTATCCTGAATCACTTAATCTCTGAACACTCTAAGATCTGCCAATTGAATTTGCTTTCTGCTGTCACTTCACTGTTGTATAAAATTGTTCTATGCATAAATATATACTGCATGGTGTCAGGTATCAGAGGGGTAGCGGTGTTAGTCTGGAGTCCTGTGGCACCTTATAGACTAACAGAAGTATTGGAGCATAAGCTTTTGTGGGTGAATACCCACTTTGTCAGACGCATGACAAATTTGAAAGCTTATGCTCAATACGTTTGTTAGTCTGTAAGGTGCCACAGGACTATCGCTTTTTACAGATCCAGACTAACACCGCTACTCCTCTGATACCACCTGACACCATGCAGTATATATTTATGCATAGACTAAGTGGGTATTCACCCATGAAAGCTTATGCTCCAATATTTCTGTTAGTCTATAAGGTACCACAGGCCTCTTTATCACTTTTTATATACTATCTTCCATAACAGGAGTAGTTTGTATGAATTATAAACTTTATACATCCCATCAGCAAACTTCAATCTTGGTTCTGATGTGCTTATTACAAATATCTAAACTTTCTGCATAGATGTTATATGCATTGGGCCAGGTCAATCACACCAAAGTTAATGTGCTATAACTACTAAGCAGAATTTAGTCTATTGCCAATATCATGATCTTAATTCCTAGGAAACATGGTACTAAAAGTTTGAAACTGCATACCAGTTACAGCAGGATTAATTATTCCTCTAACGGAAGTGTGCACATGTGTAATGAAGGTGAATTAACTTAATCTACCAGTTTTGGTAACTGATGTAATTGCAACCCTTCTACCAGGACAGGATTACAAAAATACCTTGATACTAATGGTGTCACCCCCAACCCAGAATTGAGTCCAGTTATAAAAGGTAATGTCACTGAAACTCCAGATTTTTCACCTGTGACTGAAATTGGAATCTAGTCCAAGAATTTTATTAATGGAGACACTTCTAGTATTACAAGCCCTCTGTACTATCTGCAGAGACATGTGCTCGTACTTTTCTGAGTGGATTCCTTGATCTGTTTTTTCCACTTTCTTCCTGTTTGTCTGTTTAGTCTTCAATTCACTAACATTACCTTTTACCCTGCTCTATTAACTCCTTTGACCTGATTGTTCTCTCTTCTCAGTAGGGGTCCTGCTGCTGTTACAGCATTTATTGCCTCTAGCTTTTTTCCCCTTTCTTAAAGGAACATCACCTCAAACTCAACTATGACTAGTTAGATTCCTGACTACACTGTTAAACATGGCTCTGCCATGGCTATGCCAATGGTACCAGCATTGGTGTGAAAGAGCATTAGATTACTGACACTCAAAGAAACGTATCTAGCATCCTGTACTGTCCCAAGGCAGCTTCCTACCCAATTAGCCATGATGCCACTAGTGAACTAGAGTTTTCTCTCTAGTGGCTTCATTTCTGTGCCTTTGACAAGTCTGAAACAGGAAATATTCCATAGTTTGGGTAGTGGTGGAGAGCTGGATTAGGGTTGTGATGTTGAACTATGTCCTGGTAAATCAATTTCCACTGAAAGCAAATTGAGACTCTACATCTTCATACATATGCAACTAAATCTGTATGTATAAATCACTTGGTAGCCCTTTTCACTAAAACAAAAAGTCACCAGAGTCCTAATCAGTTGTTAACTCTTTGTCATAGATGGAGAATGCTCAACTTTCTGCCGCAAAAAATAGTGACTTTGCCAATGCTGCTCGTGAGGAGTTGATGGAAACAAAGATGAGAGTTGACACTTTGACATCCCAGCTTAATCATTATCAAAGCCAGGTACCATTCTTCAATGAGATTGGATTTTTTTTCTTGGTGACACTTGTATTTTCTAGATATTTACTTTTCTCCCCTCCCCAAAATTGCTCTTGACTGAGCTCTATTTTTAGCATCTCTTATTCAAAATACTCATTGATAACTAAATCTATTAATTAAATCTAAGAACTGTGCGTTGGAGAACAGAATAAGAGAATTACAGGAGACCCTGGATTATGACCGTGAGATGCATCGAAGACATATGGCTGAAAAAGATAAAGAGATGGCACAAACACGGCGGCAGATGCAAGCACAGTTGGAGGAATATGAGCATCTACTAGATGTGAAACTGGCTCTAGATCTAGAAATAAATGCCTACAGAAAGATGCTGGAAGGAGAAGAACAGAGGTAGGATACAATATTGAGCAATAAACGAAGACTTTCTTCCTCCAACATACCTTCATTCTATAAGTCTATGTACTCAGTGGGAGGGGAGAAATCTGAAGTTGATCTTGTTCCCAGCTGGCTACTGAGAACTCATCAGACTACTGGCTTTGGTATGTAAAATACTGAAGATGGGCTTTACACTGTAGTATATGCAGTCTTTTAAATGAGAAATGCATGGATTGAAACTTCATGTAGCCTGAAACAGCAATTAGTAATATTAGGAAGTGACAAAATGAATCCCTTGGCTGCCGGACTTTCCTATAGACCTTATAGTAATGTTAAGCCTCAATGCTTTTTCAAGTTGGTTGGCTGTTTGTCCACTTACCATAGGGGGTTTGTTCATGGAGATATTAATTCCTGCTGTGTCCATAAGGGAAAAAATTAATGCAACAGCTGAGGGACAGCGGGGAGAGGAGGTGGAAATTCCATAGCTTGCTCTGAACTCTTCTTGCAAAAATTGGAAAGCAGGCCATAAACTTTCACACATTGTTCACTGGGAGACTCCTTGCCATATAACAAAATACCACACAGGACTACAACTAAGCTGGTATGGGCAGAGGGGACGCTACACTAGGTCTGGGCACAATGGGGTTGGCACAACTTGCATACCTAACATGGTCACTTGGCTCTTTTTAGGCTAAAACTGTCATCTAGTCCATCTTCCCAAAGTGTTGCAACGCAGGCAACAACCAGCCATGGGCGTCGCTTCCTGCATGGAAAAAAGAGAAAACTGAAAGAATCCAAAAAGGGAGAGCACAGTGTCAGCTTTAAAATTGTTCAGCATGCATCATGTTCAGGAAATGTGTCTATAGAAGAAATTGACACAGAAGGGAATTTTGTCAAGCTTAAAAACAACTCGGATGAGGTACTCTTCCCTGCTTTTTAATGGCTGATAGCCCATCAAACTTCAACCACCTTTTCCCATACACACAACCAATATCGGCACATTAATCTAAGTGGTGCCATCTAGCCCAGTATCATAAGGCCCAGTTTATTCACCATGTTGCTTTTCTAGTGATTTTTCTTCTCTTGAGCCTCGAGAACCAGTTTAAATTAATATACCCATCTCCATATTCAAGAAATGGTCAATAGCAGCTGTGGCTGGTTAGAGAAGCCACAAGACCATTTGTGGGAAACCAACACCACTTTATTGAAAGCTATAGGTATGTCTGTGGATGCAGAAAGACAATCAGTCCAGTTTAATCAAGGATAAAAGCATATAAGATGCTTTAGTGTGTCAGATAATACCAATAGCTGTTGAGAACCCTTGTAGCTTATTTTAGCTGTGGCAGGGCTCCTACTCTGCAGCCAATTAATCAGATAGCTTTTACCAAGTCTATCCAGCAGTCTACACATCTAACTGCTTGGTGTGTGGGGGGAGGTGTTTCTGCTTACTCAATTAACTGTTTCTGTGCTGGCAAGTCTGGCACAAGCCACAGTCAAGATTGGTATCCTTGTATTCTTCAACGGGCATGTTAAGAACTTGCCAAGTACCCTACTAAATTAAGTAGTCTGAAATAGGTTCTCCCAACCCTGGGCGATCTTTAGCTTTAGGCTGGCTACCTGTCAAAGGCTGGACAACATCCACAGCTCTCAAAGTCACTCTTATATGTTCTAAACATGCTGAACCAGGGCAGAAGAATATCTCTGAGTAGACTACTTTTAGTAGCCCAAGCTGCCCACAATCCCTGCTTCACTAGTACTGGGAGTTAATTGAGTTTTGTGGCGGAGGGTAGGGGGTTCAGAGCAGAATACCCAGGAGGAGGCACTGGTCAGACAGGCCAAGAAACTTTTTTTTTTTTTCCAACTTCTGACTGCTATAAACTCTTTAGAGGAGTCCCAAATGGAATGGGTAGTATTTCTACTGCTGCTCTGACAGAGGAAAATTCAGGGGCATAAGATTCCTAACACATTCCATGATATTTGTTGTGCCAAGACCCATAGTCTCTGTGCAAACACCCTTACCCATGAGATCTTGGCTCCTGAAGAAGGTACAATGATGCCATTAGACTCCCTTCCCAGGGCAGGCTTTCTACTTCCTTTGGGATGGGATGGATGGATGGGATATCGTGTACAAGAATGTCTTAAACAGGGAAATCATTAGATTTGAAGAGATGATTCTCCAAATAAGTGGTTTGGCCCTGTTCCCCAACATTGCAGAACCTTAGACCGTAACAGGGACCAGAGGGAAATGCTGCATTACAAAGGTAGCTTTTGCTCTAAAGCAGAGGGTATGACCTGATGATGATTAGTTCTTAAAATGGCAACTGGACTACAGAAAAACTCTTCAATTCAAATGTGTCTGAACTTGTAACACTGCAGCCAAACAAGCCTATATGAACAATGGTAGTTCTCATTCTGCTGTAAAATGACAGCTGCAGAATAGGATAGAGATTAGTTTCTCAGACCATACATCTTAGTCTCCATTCTTACCTTAGAATGGTTCTAAAGTTCTCTTCCGAAGTGTCTGGAATCCTCTCTGCCTTACTGACTGGGACTGCTAAAGAGCACTCTTCTGAACTAACGAATAACTTGAAACTGAGAAGTGAAGTCTTAGTATGGAGAAAGTTTGAGAATTAAAAATTGGATGTTATGAAACATCACAAATCAGTCAGCCTAACCCTAGCTGAGACTACATGTAGACTGAAATGGTATGAAGAAGCCTGACAGAGGTGGCATCCTTCAGCCTAAATAGTTTATGGCCATTCTTCATTGGAGAAGATGATCCAGTCTGACTTTCATAACCGCTATCCTGGAGTAATGTTTCCAAACAGTCTTAAACTAAAAGAAAAAGTGCTATTGACGCCTATTGCCCTGAATTAAAAGCTGCTTATTGGCTATCCTGAACACTTCCAGTGAATGGTGAGGCTGAGACAAACCTATATAGTTACTAAGTCTAATACATACTACTTAGTTACTGATCACTGTTTCGGGAACTCTTTTATGGGATCAACCACTGCTGCCAGACTCTTCAGTGCTAACATGAAACATAGTGTTAAACTAAGTTTATACTTTTAAGAATGGCCCTGTACCTTTCAAACCAGAATGTAGGAAATATAAAATGGCCTAGACTAACAAATGATGACCGCATGTAGGTGTGATCTCTGTAGTATGTCCATCTAGTTACCATTACAGGAGGATATGAAGTTGTATCTTGCCTTTCCAACTGCAGGATCAATCGCTAACTGGATGGGTACTAAGACGACGGCTTGGAAGCTTGTCTGAAATAACATACAAATTCCCTGCTCGGTTTGTCCTTCAGGCAGGCCAAGTAGTTACGGTAAGTAACTTAACACTGCCCTGCCAATCTGACTTGCCAAGCAAGTAATTCTATTTGACTATAAAAGTCAGATTTGGGTTTTTTAATTACCATCATGTAAAGAAGGCAAGTATATTTAATGCCTATGCTGGGAGACTTTTTTTTCCCGACAATTTGGCAAGACTGAGATGGCCTGACTGGTAAACTTTAGAGCAACTTTCGGAATGGAGTGACTTAGCACCATCTTAGTAGCTGAGGCCTGATCCCAACCTTAGAGGAGTGACCTCACTTGCAATTGTTGAAGTGGGGCATGTTCTGAGCCTAATAGGTTTAGTTTTCGTCATTTACAAGCTAAGAATGGGCCAGTGGGGAATGGGATGGGGGAACGAACACAGGGCCACAAGTGGGGCAATTTGCCCCAGGCCCCGCAGGGGCCCCCATGAGGTTTTTTGGGGCCCCTGGAGCAGGGTCCTTCTCTTGCAGAGCCCAGGCCCCCGGAGCTGCTTCTGCTCCTAGTCTTCGCCGGCGGGGGGCCCTTCCATTCCAGGATCCGCTACCGAATTACTGCCAAAGACCCGGCTGCACTTCGGCAGCGGATCCTGCTGCGGCAGTAATTCGGCAGCGGGGGGGCCCTGCCGCAGGTCTTTGGGGAACTTCGGTGGCAGGTCCCAGAGCAGAAGGGCCCCCTATTGCCGAAGCAGGGACCCCCTGCCGCCGAAGACCCCAGGAATCCTCTTGGTGGCCCTGGGGGAACGTAAATGCTGTGCAGCTCACTTTCTATCTTCCTGTCACCTTCTCTCACAACTGATTACAGCAAGGGCTGTGGAGGCTAATAGACTGGAGTGACAGTTCTAGAGCTGCTCCATGGCCTAGAAAGGGGCTGTTCAATCCAAGCCGTCTCCTAGCACCTTGCAGGGCAATTGAAGTAGCGCAGGTAGTGAACTTGAAGCTGTGCATTGCTCTGTACGAAGTGGTTTGGTTTGTTTGGGTGGGGGGCGGGCAGGGGAGGAAGGAGGGTTTTGGTTTTTTTGCAAAAAACTGTTAGTGCTGGTGGTTCAGCTACTCTAGTGGTAGCAATGTTGAGCCCATGCTGCCCCCAGCATGTTAAGCATAATTTGTTAAACCTACTCTAGGCACGTGCAGTACTTAAGCCTGATTACATCTTTCAGACCCTGTTCAGAACAGATCTTTCTGCTCAGTAGAAAACTTGTGCAATTATACTAGCATGACTAAGGCACTACTGAACACTCAACAGACTTGCCAGCACTAGATAAATGACCTCAAAAGTCTGTTGGCTTAGTGGGATGAAAAGGCTGGCCAGGAACAAGAACTCTGCATTCAGAGGGTATAATAGGTAGAGCTTCCCATTAGCAGCTCTTCCTGCTGCACTTCTTCCATGCCACCACCCTAGTGGGTAGACAACGTTCCACCAACTCCAAAGGCAATTCATGGAATCTGCCCTAATTTATCACTTAGACCTGTTTCTGAGCACCTCACAGCTGTGTTTCTCCTAGACCAGGTGTCTAGCATTTTTACATGGGGGGCTATAGACACTTATTCAAAACTGAATTTGGCCTTTAATTTTCCAATACCAGTCTGCTGACCTTAAAATGAAGGGTGTTTTTAAAGCTCATCAGTTAAGTGTGTGTTTGTGTCTCTCTCTCTAGATCTGGGGTGCTGATGCTGGTGTAAACCAGAGTCCTAGTGATCTGGTGTGGAAATCTCAGCAGTCTTGGGGAACTGGGGATAACATTGGTGTTACACTCATCAATGCTGATGGAGAGGTTAGTGAAGCAGTAACCAGTTGAACCTTTTCTAGTCTTAAGCTTGTTTGTTCTTAAGCAAATTGATTTAATTTTGAGGGGGGGACACAACTTATTGCAGGAGACTGCAGAACGGAAGGTCATACATGTATCCAGAGGAGAAGAAGGTGGTGAACTGGAAGAGGAGTTTGATGAAGAAGAAATAACGGGGAGCGAAATGGAGTTTCATCGTCGGGTAAGAATCTTTCTGCATTCAAAACATAGTAGCAACAGAAGTAATCCATGGCTTTCTTTTGTAGTAGTTAACAGTCCTAAAAACATGCCCCAATGTCTTGCCCATGGCCTACAACTCTTTCCATTTTTCTCCCTGATGTCAGACCAAAAGAAGAAAAAAGAAATGTTGTTTGGTGTCATGATTGTTTCCTGTGAGCATCACAAAATAGGTGAGAGCAGAGTGAGCATCATGCTTGTTTCAGAGTGCACGTTGTGCTTGTTTTCTTGCAGAAATGTTTGCTTCATCAGTAGTGCTGAAATCTCTTGCCTCTCTGTAGTCTCGGTATGGCTTTGCATGTGAGCTGAAATCAGTGCTTCACATCCGATCTGTTGCTGTAGTTAGAGGTTCATGTTTTAATTAACATTCTGACCAGTAAAAGATGAACTGAAACGACAACAGGCAGAGCCTTTTTATTGTTTGTTCATGCCCAGGAACACATCCACCTGCTAAATGTAGTATAAGACAGGAATGATGACAAAATGCTTATACTAATTGTGCATATAGCTTATTGCAGCTAGAAATCTTGTGTACTGTAACCTAGTTAAATCTTTTGTTGCTTCCACAATTGTGGACACAACAGAAGAGGGATGGAGTGACTTCCTTCATTTGGAATATCAGATTTCAGTGTGTCCTTGCTATTGTTTCATAATAGCAACTTCAGATCTGGACTATAGAAGAAAAACATTTCCACTGACATGTACTAAAAGCCCTTAGATACATTTTCATAAGTGCCTTGGGCTCATAAGGCCATTATTCATAGGTGCTTTTGAAACTTATCCACTGCATATAGATATCTACTTACAGCTTACTCCCCACCTCCCACTAGTGTCTCTTCCCTTGCATTTACTTTCCAGGTCGGATCAGAAAACAGATGCAGGTCATACATTCAAGTAAGCCCACTTGAAGCCAGAACATGCTTTGGCTGTTTAACTTACCTAGTGTCTGGGCTTTTTTTGTTTTGCAGGGGGGCACACTTTCTGGATCATAGTGTCATCTGAAAGACCTACCACACACTCTCCAAATGGGGCTTGAGTTGCAGATTACAAAACTCCTAGTGATAAAGATTAATTGGTGTATTTGATTTGTGTTGGTCACCTAAATCACTTAAAACTGAATTCTAAATTAAAGTTTGGTACCAAGACTTTCTTATTGCATCATTTATTCACAGTTGTGAAGACTTCAAACAACTTTCAGTGTTCTGACTGTGGAAGTAGTGACTCCAATAGGACTTCCCAGTTTGGCTGGAACAGTCATGCAAGCCAGTAGACTATAAGTGCTGCTTTTTACTAACTGAGGGATGACCTAGGTATCCCTCCCAACTTCAGAGCTCTTACCTTCACCAAAAAACAGTCAAATATTAGAATAAAATTGGTCTTTGGAGTTGCACCTTCTACTACAGGGATCTAGTATAGAGCCCTGACTTTTGCAGCCATGGGTCTTAAAGGTATCTACAATCTCACATCCTAGAAATGTGGCTGTACTTAACCAGTTCTTGCTCCAAGTCACACATACAAAGGATACAGGAGATGCCACTTAGAATGAACCAATTGTCCCTCTTGTTCAGTATACATCCAGGTGCTTTAGAAGAGAAAATACCAGGCACCTAGCAAACTACAGTACTAGGCTCTTGGAAGGATAACTTCTTCCTGATAGTTGGTGACAACCTTACAGTGCAGAACTAAGGTACAGAACTTTCTGAAATGTTGCTGTAGATCAGGGATTCTAAACTTTAAAAAAAAAAAAAAAATCCTGTACCCCTAATCACTTCTAACTTGGAACTCCCCAAACACACAAATGTAGAATCTACTTTAAAAAATCAGACTGTTTGATCCTGCTGCCTAACTGCATAGGCTAGGCAACCTTTAAGTGTATTAATACCCTGAGATCTTTGGGTATCACAGTGCTAATGGGCTTTGACCCCCATGCACCGGGTCACAACATCACTCTTTGAACTTTGGCCCTCTGTCATGGAGAGGTGGCTGGGCCAAACTTCAGTGAGTGGCATTGCAGGACCCATGAATGAGTAGGAAGACTCATTGTGTCCCTCATTCTCCAGTTGAGAACTGCTGGTGTAGATAATGACCAGTATGTCTACACAAACTGGACACTGGCTAGTTTGAAGAGAATGTTCTGCTCATAAGTGTGTGGAAGCTGTGGTTTTAAGAACAAACTGATACTGAATCATTGTTCTCTAATAAAACTGTCTTAACTTGGTAAAGTTGTTAAGCAGCTTGAGTCCAAAACATCATGTTAACTTTCATGTTGGCTTGTGGTGTCATGTAGGTGAGCTCCTGAATAGAAAGTGGAGACAGACATTTTGCCATTCCTTAAAGGAATGCAAATAGGAGTGCAATTCTACACTCCTAAGCTATTTTGGAAGATGCCACTTCAATTTCATATTAAACATTATGAAGTCTGACCGAAACTAGATTGAGACAGGTTGCTTAATTAGTCTAAAATTAAACTAAAATGACTCCTTATCCCAGTGACACTGTCCTAGCAGGATCAGCCAAATGGGATAAAAGTCCAGGGATATGCAGGGTCTCAGTATCTTTCAGCTGTTTTTGCTATGTAAACTGGCACGTTCATGCCCATCCACAATCCCACGATTCACTGAACTCATGCTGGGTTGGAGAATTTCAAAAATTAACAAAATAGAAGTTTTCTGTGAAAACATGTTCTCATTTTTCAGTCCAGCTCTAGATGTTAAACTCTAGCTCCCATTCTTTAACTGAGCACCCTGTACTCAACCCTGAGCCTTACAGCTTTGTTTTCATTAGCCTCACTTCAGGCTGAGGAAGCAAAACTAACCCCCTCTGTCTGCTCATCAGTTTTGAATTAGTATGTTTCTTGGGGCTCATCTTAATATATCACTTAACAACTTATTGCTATAGCCAGCCTTGTGGGCAGGATGGGTCTGCGTAAGCTCTTAAACGGGACTGAAATTCAAATACAGCACATCCTAAATAGGACTTTTTTATAATCCTGTGTTAAAATACCAACATCCACCTTTGCTGTCAGACTAAAATTTGGAAGGCACTATTGACAGATTGTAATAATGTCTAGCTAAACTATTTTGCTTCTGTCGTCAAAATATGGCTTAACTAGAAAGACTCCATACTGAGAGCCATATGGTCCTACAGTATTACAAGAGGGAAAAGCCAGAAGAGTAGTGAAGAGCTGTAAGAATTCCTCATATGTTGTGCAGGTGAAAACATGTAAGATGCCTTGTTTAACTACAGCACAACTTTTTCCTATTGCTTCTGCCCTATGCCATTTTAGTTGTCTTAAAGCATGATTTTTGCATGTATGTAAAACAAGCTTTGAATTCATTAAATTGTCTTGCTTGCTTTGAGCACTTGGCAATTCAGAAGCCATCTCCTGTTATGGCTTAAACTTTCCTTAAATGCAGAAATTTTAACCTTCAAATTTTTTCTCTAGAACAAAGAATAAACCACATGTGAATTGGTTAGAAGGTAAATAATTAACCCCTAATCATGCACTCCTCTCGATTCTCTCATTAACCTTGATTACAATAGGGATGCCAAATCGTGCATACCCAGTAATTCATCAGGCTTAACCTATTCAATTTATCTTTATAGTGTCTCCAGCAAAATGAAGATCCTAGCTGTTCTGTCATGTAACTAAGCCAAGGTAGTGACTACCTAGAACCACTCCTTAAACCAGAGTGACCCTTCAGACTGCATGAATTTTCAGCAGCTACTGGAACACATGAATCTTGGATTCCCCCCCATCAGATGTGTTTGGAGAAAGCATCCTCCAGAATGTGAAACTTCCTACTTGTTGATATTGGGGCCTGCCTTCAATGAAACTAGATCCAAGTGCACACTTCCTTTTCCAAGTCTCTTGCCATGAATTGTGATTTATTCATCCACAACTACTTGCCCGAAAGTTTACAATAACCTCCTGCTAAGCATGTCTCATCCTAGCCAGGGATGGGTAAATCTCACAAATTTAATGGCTTCAGCTTTCTGAACTGATTCAAAATATTTTCTCCAAAGCAGACTTAAGAACTGTTTCAAGCCTGACTGAAATTTAAGTGGACAAAATACTGCCTCAGCTTATACCTTGTGCAGCTCCACTGAATTGAAAGTCAGAGCAAATTGTTATCCTTGTTTCAAACACCCCAGGACTCATTTTATGTTTGGAGTCTGATACTAAAGTTCCCTTGATTGGTCTAAGCTGATAGATAGAATAATCTACTGGTGTAAAGTTTTAAAATGAGCAAGCTATTTGTAAAACATGTATTTTTAACTTGTAGTTAAATAAACCAACCATTAGGCTGTTTCTATAGCCTAGTACCTGTTAACCTCAACGTCTATTTATTAAACTATGTAAAGTATTTGAAACTTTGAGGTGAGTAGCTTTGTACCATAAATGTGAACTAAAGTCTGATGCCAACATAGCACTAATGTGGCTAAATGCATCAGTACTTAACTGCTTACTTGGCAAAACATTAATGGGGACAGAACTAAATTAACTGAATAGTTTTGGTATAGCTAGAGATCACACACTCCAATGAGAAGTCTTGATACCTTTTTTAAGAAAGTTCCAGTGTTAAACATCTGAAATAAGGATGTGCCGTTTACACTGTCACTACTTCTGTATTCATAGTTGAGGTGAGGATAACTTCTATTTTGTCCAATAGCTAGATATGTTCCCTATTAGAGCACTGAGTTCCAGTGGATTAATATACAGCATTGTAACAACCTGCAGCTAAAATGTCTAGCACACAGTGGGGTTGGTCATGGGTAGCCACTCTAGTTAGCCACCGTAGCTTTTTTTTGTTGACCTAGTGGCTATACTGAAAAGTGGGAAATAGCCCAGCAAGAGTCCCTAGTTAAACAACACAAGTCTGTTTCCTTGCTAAAAAGGTGGCTGATAATGCAGCCCCATCTGAGCACTGGAGCAGCTTTCAGAATTCTTTGTTGCCTTGCCCAAAGTCTCTACTGTACAGTATGTCTGAATTTTAAGATCTGTCCCATGTTAGGACTGTGCTTTTTTAGAGTGATTTAGAATTCTCTTCAGTTAAACTGATTTAAAAACATAGCATTTTAAGACACTGGACACCTAAATGGTGAGTGAATTTGGCCTTTCATATTTTAGCAGACTGAAATCCTTCATTTTGTTGCACCTTGTCACTTTAGAAGAACTTAAAATAAGCTCTGTTTATGATCTTGCTGTGTTTATAATCTTGGGCTGTTCAATTGATTTTTTTTTACTATTAAAGATATTTTCCATGTACATTATCACTCTTGGGCTTTAATGTTTAAACATGCTCTTTGCTAGACAGATTTAGTTAGTTTAACATCTGTATTGTTTGTAAATTCTAATTGTAGCTAAAACACATACCCCTAAAGAGCTAAGTCTCTCCTTTCCCTTAAAAAGGCAGATGCTTTCAATAGACTAATCTGCTTTAGAAACTATTGCACACTATTCATAGTACAGTTTCTGAATAAAGCTGAAATTGCAATGAACCTACTGTACAAAAATTTGGTTTTTTACATACCAAATAGTAATACTAGTTACTAGTATACTATGCTAGAGGTATGAGAGGATGAAATGCTGGAAATATTTAACTAGAGAAGCTGCAACAGTTTGAATCAAACTGCTAGTAATTTCACTTTCAAATAGCCAGCCTTCTAGAAGGATGCAAACAGCACCATAAAAATTAAATCACCCCAATTTTTTCCCACTCTTAGGCTAATAAAGTGCAGTCAGCAGTGCTTAAATATAAATTACATAACAGCCATACTACATCAGACCAAAGGTCCATCTAGCCCAGTATCCTGTCTGCTGACAGTGGCTAATGCCAGGTGCCACACAGGGAATGAACAGAACAGGTAATCAAGTGATCCATCTCCTATTCCCAGCTTTTGGCAAACAGAGGCTAGAGCTCCCATTCTGGCTAACAACCATTGATGGATTTATCCTAGTTTGTTTTGGTTTGTGTTTTGTTTTGTTTTTTTGAAGCCTGTGATTAGTCTTGACCTTCACAACATCCTCCAGCAAAGAATTCCACAGACTGACTGTGCATTGTATGAAAAAGCTTTTTTTAAAGCTGCCTAGTCATGTCACTTGATGACCCCTAGTTGCATTGAAGTAAATAACACTTCCTTATTTACTTTCTCCACACCAGTTTAGATCTATCATATTCCCTCCCTTAGTCATCTCCTTTCCAACCTGGAAAGCACCAGTCTTAATCTCTCCTCATATGGAAGCTGTTCCATACCCCTAATCATTTGTAGCCTTTTTCTGAACCATTTCAGTATCTTTGTTTAGAGGGGGTGACCGCATCTGCATGCACTATTCAAAATATGGGCATACCAGGGATTTATATAGAGACAATTGATATTTTCTATCTTAAATTCATTCCACAGCAAATGTTCCAGCCACTCTAGTACTCCTGTAGTCAACCCTAATTTAAGTAACTTAGAGCAGACACTTCCCAATAGTTCTAGCTATAAGCAGAGGACAGGCATGAGGAGAAAAAAGTGAGTTCTATTTCTTGTTGGTCTAGATCAGGGTGGGAAACTCTTCAGCCTGAGGGCCACATCAGGTTTCAGAAATTGTATGGACGGCTGGCTGGGGGCAGGTTGTGCCTCCCCAAACAGCCAGCTGAGGACTAGTGGGCTGCTGAGTCTTAACCTTACCTTGTTGGTTGCTGAAGTTAAACTCTGTTCTCAATGCACAGTATCTCCAGTGGGGGACTGGGTTAATACATTAAAATACAAGCCCTAGGACATAAAAAGCTCAAGTTTAATGTAAAAGGTAAGGGGGGGGGGAGCTAAGGAACAGGTTAAACCCTGCACCTAATGTGCAGATCCAGCTTAAAAGTATCTTCAATATCCTTTCAGATTAAAAAAAAATCTGATGGATACAACCCCAATCTGTCCCCAGCCATAGCTGCTGTGTACAGTTCTGGAAGTGGAATTCTAGCAGGCTGCCTGAACAGCAGGAACTATATAAAAACAAGGCCTATTGCTGATGTACAGTGGAGATACCTTCTTCACCCTTCACTGTGCCTGTAGCCCCCTACCTGGAGCCCTTTCCTTTCTAGTTATGTGAAGTATCCCCAATACTTACAGCTAAAGACAGATCTTTCACTGGATGGAGCAGCTCCCACATAGCTCAAGCTGTGGATTTCTGGAGCAAAGGTGGCCAACTGGTGAGGTCAACAGAGAATCCTTTTCTGCTCAGTCAGGCTGCTTAGGTTGATAGGTTTTCCTCCCTGTCCAATGCTTTCAACAACTCGGCTGTTTCAGAGGTAGTTTGCTTGTAGGTGCGTCCTCACTCAGGTGAGAGGCACAATGGAGTTCTCTGCCTACCTCTGCAGGGAACAGCTCAGTTTCATTCTGCTGGTGCCCAGTAGCCAAGTCCCTTCCTCTGAATACTACTTAGCGGGGTGGTGAGCACAGGTCTGGGCTGTCTTAGTATGTTAACCTAGCCTTGTAGCTTCTGCCACTGATTGGGGTTCTAAACACAGGCTCAGATAGGCAGTTGCAGCCAATTTTTGGGAGCTTTCTCAAGATCCCAAAATGGCAAATGTTAGTCACTACTTGCTGAATAGCTTGTAAGAGTTGTTGGTAAACTGGGCTACCTTAACACACAATAGTAGCTCTGTTTCAGGCTATTAAAGATGTATTCCATATTCTCATCTCTGCTGTCCCCTTGGCACAAAGAATCAAAAGCTTGCTTAAAGTGCTTTCCCTAGTGTAACTCTGGGGTGGCATAAAATCAGCTCACATCCTCCCACAATAGTCATAGGACACTCGGTGGTGGTCTGGGGCTAACTTGGTTAACAGACACTAAAGCTAGCCTATTTTGAAAGTAGTAGGTCCTGCGCTGATAGTTCTACAGGTATACAACAGGCAAAACCAACATGTACTAGCTCTAGGCAAAGTAATAAATCCTAACCATGTGTTTAATACTGGCTTCTCTAGGGCCCATCTCTGGGAGCTATACCCACCCACCTTTGCTAGAGCTCCTTGATGTCTTGTACTTTACTTAAGACAAGCTGTGTCACAAGGGCCATATAATAAGAGCAGTGCATGCAACAAATTGAATCTATTTCTCCATGTTAAGTATCCTCACACCTTCTTGTCAACTGTCTGGAATGGGCCATCTTGATTATCACTACAAAAGTTGTTTTCTCCTGCTGATAATAGCTCATCTTAATTAATTAGCCTCTTAGAGTTGGTATAGAACTTCCACCTTTTTGTGTTCTCTGTACGTATACATATCTCTTCTTACTGTATGTTCCATTCTATGCATCTGATGAAGCGGGCTGTAGCCCAGGAAAGCTTATGCTCAAATAAATGTTAGTCTCTAAGGTGCCACAAGTACTCCTTTTCTAGTCTTAAGCACTGCAAATAAACAAGCTGGAAGCCATTTAAGTAAAAGCACCCCATTTCCCAATTAAATGCCTATGGAAAGCATCCATCAACAGCAGAGAGAAGGATTTTCACTGTGTTGCTATATGTTGTGCTGCTGTTAATTGGCTGAAGTGGGTATTAAGGTCAAGGAAGTATCACTTTGTTTTGCTGTCAGTTTTGGAAGCTTCTTTTTACTAGACTAAATCAGTTGTGGAGCATTCTGGTTTTTCCCCCACACTGCCCTCAGCCTCTGGATTGTGCCCTTGGTATTGTTCTGTTCCTGTACAACCTTCCATCCCTTGTTGACTGCAGTCAGCAGGAGGAGACTATTTATTCTCTGGTCTAGAACTAGGTATCAGTGAAGGCTTTAAGCATTTAAAAAATGCATTTTTCTGTTGAAATAGTATCACTTACCTCTGATGAAGAATGGGGGAGGTGCATATAATAAAGCATAATAGCTGTAGGGGTTAGTACATAACTGTGTTCCACAGAGTAAATTCCTACTAGAGCTTCTCTCTCACACACACACACACACACACACACACACTAGTGCAACTGGGACCACTCAAGCAGACATGGAAGTGATCATTTGTTTGACATTCACCCCTACTGTTGCAGACTAAGAACTGGCTGGGAGGAGCCTAGTTTGAAAATCTGAGCATTTCAAGGTGGTAGCTTGCAAATGAAGAACTTGAAAGTAGTTTAAAAGCTGAGCTGGGTATGGGGGAGAGAGGTCTGTAGAGAAACAGATAGGGCCCCAGTGCCTAGATACTGAGGAAGACCCCCTGCTTAATCCTGGGGCCCATTTTTATGAAATAAATGTTAAGTTTAGATAAGAATGTCTTTAGACTCATCATTTTAACTGCTTTCTCTCTGCATGTTATAATTTTTCTGAATATGAATCCTACTCTTTGACAAAGAAGCTGCTGTAAGTCACCGCAGTTTTATACTGGTTACAAGCTCCTGGAGATAATTTTGTAGCAAGAACACATCCTAGTTAGGGCTGCAGCAGTAATATAGTCAAAGAGTGGAGTGAATTACACGATTCCATAGTGGAAGAAGCAAAGGTGAAGGCCTCTGGCTGGAAAGGGTGCCCTAGAGGGAAGCTGACAGAGAGCAGAAGTACAAATTTATCCTTGCATTGTACCACCTCTACTTTCAAAACACTGGCTCCGGTGTCTTAGCCAGTGGGCAACTTGGCTACAGTTCACCTGTTTTCCCCTGCCAACTGATTTCCTTGGCCATTGCTAATTAAGGCCAAGGGGAGCTCAAACAGGCTATACCTCCATTGCAGAAATAGGCCAAGTCTCTGTCCCTGCCTCGATTTGTGCCTCCTGGGCTACAAAATGGCATGCAATTTTTCTCTACACATTCTCTAGTGCTCCTCTTCCTCCCTCCCCCTTAAAAAAAAAAAGTGTCAATTAGCATTGTCATTTCAATTGGCTACAAGCCTGTCTCTAGAAATACACTTCCCCATTCATCTCAATCAAGTTATCTTCTACCGCTCTGTCCATAGCAGACATGATCTAGCATCGGTTTGTACTTGGCTCAAACGAATATGAAGAGAGGCTGCTTTTCTCCTATCCCTTTAATAAAAGATAATATAAACAGGCATTATGAATGAATGTGAGTGAGCTACATTTCTAGGATTCTATTTCAGATGAGACCACAATGTTACAAATGCACCCGTCGAAGATTCAGGGAATTGGTCCTGACAGTTCATTTTGTACAATGTCAAACACCTTCTGAAAATGGAGGTGCATCAATAGAGGAACGTGCTCTTTCACAGCATTAAAAACCACTGCTTGAAAACAAGTGCCAGAAATCCAACCGTACAAGCAGCAGTCTTTACACTTTCCCTACAGTAATATTTATTAAGTATAGTCAGTAAATTAGAGGAATATTCAGTTCTAAGTCTTTGTACTTAGTACACCAACATCTTAGCCTTTTGTCAACATTCAGCATGAAGCACAGTTTAAGTTAATCACAGTAAATTACATTGCGATGGATGAAAAAGGCTTAGTGACATCAGTCATTCTTAACTGGTTACAATTAGTTTTCGACAGTAAAATCATTGCAGCCAGAGGATTATTTTAAAAAGGCTCCACATACAGTAAGAGCAAAGGAGTACATTTGTGGAGCAACAGTGAGCTACCAGTAAACACCTCAGACAGTCATCTTCCAGGCACAAAAGCAAAAAAAAGTGGAGGTTGGTTTTTTTGCATTTTCACGTAGCCAAGGAAGGGTTGGGGTTTGTTTTTTTTATACAAACTAAAGGAATACAAAATAAATACATTTAAAAAAGATGCATACAAAAATCTGTCAGTCAAATAGCAAGGCTTTCACAGAATGCCACATTCATGAAACAATTGTGAATCCATTTCAATCATGAAATTATGTTCACGGTTTGCATTAGGTGTTCACTGAGGCAAAGGTACCATCACTTCGACATAATTAATGGGGAAGAAGCCAGACTCTCCATTTAACATCCCTTCATACCAATTCTCATCAATTTGATTGGTCAAAGTAATGATGTCACCTTCCTTAAACCCAAGCTCGCCTTCATTTTCTGGCTCAAAGTCATACAGAGCTTGGCAGCAAGGCTGATCCATGTGCACTGAAGAACCTGTCCCAGTGACAAAAGAAAATATTTAATAGCTCTAAAGTACTCCACTTACCTATTGAGCATGAAAACAAGGATAGAAACTTAGCTCTGCTGTAAGCAGCAATGATCTGAATGGGCCCATATTGTGGGTGCTCTTAGTTTTCCCATCACCACTTTCACCTACACAAAGTCTGTTCCTGTCATGTAATGTCATGTACTGCATAAAGGGTGATGAACTGCATACAGGGTAGCTCTCTTTTCCTCCTCTTAAAAGCAAATATATTTTACTGCCATTTGAATTCCCTTGGGAAACCTGAATCACTAACATTTGGGGTGGTCATGAATTCAATTACCAGTGGTTTTGTTGTTTTTTTTTAAAAAGAGGTGAGTGGACAGGCATGATGGCAAACAGCTGAACAAATGTCTATTCAATCTATAAAACTAGGAACTGGGCTGCATGGAAGCTAACTAGAGGACAGGAACTCAACAAGAACACTATAAACCAGAACTATAAACAGTTTAAAGATCCAATCCTACCAACATGTATGCATTGAGAATGGCCCTACTGATTTCAGTAGCACCCCTCTTATATGAAAATATTTTCAGGACTGGGACCTTAATCATCAAATAGGGATATGAGGTTCTATCCTCTTCGCCACATGGAGAGACAATTATCTCTAAGTTGTATTTACAGATAGCTGCTCTGGTAGGGCAGCTCGTGTGTTCAAACCACTCACTGCATCTGCCCTTTACCTCCATTAGATCAACAGTTATATTAGCAACAACACTGCCTCTTAAAGTTTGTAAAACTATTTTTTGGATGAGGATTAATTGCAGCCCCATTCACACAGTATCTGACTTTCTTTGTGATTCTAGTATATTGTGTTTGACTTAGTTACACTGTAAGATGTTTACTCCAAACCTTCTTGTGTTTAAATATTAGTGGCATTATATACATAATACTAAAAACAGTACTTAAACTTATGGGGAAAAGTCAACATGGATAATTATTGTACATGTATGATAAAGTACAAGAGATTTGCACAGCTAGCCGAAGTGGCTAACTTTGCAAGAGTAATCTTTTTAGTGTTATAGACATTCTCATGTATGGATGGTTAGCATATATCCAAGCCAGCTAGGATATGTGAATAATACATTATTATAGTCATTCATTCAACCTCTGAACAGTAAATTATGCTGTCATAAACAGATAGTTAAGGGTTAATGTCTCTTTTACCTGTAAAGGGTTAAGAAGCTTAGTAAACCTGGCTGACACCTGACCAGAGGACCAATAGCGGGACAAGATACTTTCAAATCTTGGTGGAAGGAAGTCTTTGTTTCTGCTCTTTGTGTTGTTGTTGTTCACTCTCGGGACTGAGAGGGACAGGACATCAATCCAGGCTCTCCAAATCTTTCTGAATCAGTCTCTCATGTTTCAAACTTGTAAGTAATTAGCCAGGCAAGGCATGTTAGTCTTATGTTTGTTTCCTCATCTTGTAAATGTTTATTTTTGCTGGAAGGATTTTACCTCTGTTTGCTGTAACTTTGAACCTAAGGCTGGCGGCGAGGGGCCCTCTGATCTATAGGAATCTGATTACCCTGTAAAGCATTTTCCATCCTGATTTTACATAGATACTTTTTACCTTTTCTTTCTTTAATTAAAAGCTTTCTTTTTAAGAACCTGATTGATTTCTCCTTGTTTTAAGATCCAAGGGGATTGGATCTGGACTCACCAGGGATTGGTGGGGGAAAGGAGGGGGGGATAGCTAATTTCTCCTTGTTTTAAGATCCAAGGGGATTGGATCTGGACTCACCACGGATTGGTGGGGGTAAAGGAGGGGGATGGTTAATTTCTCCTTGTTTTAAGATCCAAGGGGTTTGGATCTGTGTTCACCAGGGAATTGGTGAAGTCCCTCAAGGCAACCCAGGGAGGGGAACGTTTTGGGGGGGACAGAAAGTGCCCCAGACACTGAAATTCTGGGTGGTGGCAGTGTTACCAAATCTAAGCTAGTAATTAAGCCTTAGAAGGGTTCATGCAGGTCCCCCACATCTGTACTCTAAAGTTCAGAGTGGGGAAAAAAACCTTGACATATGCTAACAGCATTCCTCCGCTATTCATATTCTAGAGATTGGTTCCATGGGCAGAAGGCTACCCATAGTTTCAGCTGAGATTCATTTTTTTTTCTATGACATTGATTAAAACTTACCTATTTTACTAAAAGAAAAATCCAGTGATTTTGAATAAAGTCTATTCACAAAGGGGAAATGGGGGGAAAAAGGTTTCATGCTGCCTCTTGCTAATTTACAGTAGGAAAGTGCATTATATCAAGACAAAGAAGTTTTTAATGCTCTCTTTAATACTTACAGCAAAACAGCTAATGAAGGTCTTTAATATTAAATTATTCTGGCTACTCTTTTTGCTCAAAATCTGCACGATTCTCAAATATTCTAATCTTGGCTGTCTCTCCAAATTATCTAGCATGCTAATAAAGCAATCAGACTGAGGTCCAATTTCTGTCTGGAATAGTCTATATATTCTGTTAAATATTGCAATACGCATGCAGATTTTCAAAACCAATGAAGCTGTTAAAAATTCCGTGTCACTCATTAAAATTTATTTTTAAATCTGCTAATCACAGTGCTATTTGTCATAAAATGTAAGGAAAGGAAACCATTAAAAAGTAGCTGCTCAGAGAAATTGTCTAGCAATGAGAAGCAGAAAGAGCATTTTGAGCAAGCAAAACTACTCAATCAGTAAATGCTTCTCTTGTATCTGTGGACAAACATTAGCAATGGATCTTTAAAGCGATGACAACAAAAGTAGGGGCACAATGTTAGATTGTTTTGCCCCAAAATTTTAACATTATGCTTCATGGATGGATTCCCTATTCTTTTTCAGCCTGTTTACACTACTCTAGCAATGTAAAAGGGCAATAAACACAGTAGAAATGGCCCCGAGGGTTCCCCTTAGAGATTGTAAAAAAGATGGAGTGCTTTTGAGCCCCTGCCTTCACAGCCCTGCACTAGAACACAAAATGGGGTGTGGCTAGAATGTGCTGTGCTCTGGCTATTTCCATTCACAGCCACAATAGCAAGTCAGGTATTCCCCAGGTCAGATGGTTGTTTAAAGCTACTTTTGTACTCTCTTCCTGACCTGTGCTAAGCCCAGCTCGGACCAAGTCAGGATCTGGGCTATAGTCTTCCACAGAAATAGGGTGAATAGTTTAAAAAAAAAATTGAGTGTTTTCAGACAGCTTCCTCAGCATAGAATGTGGAAGCTGTATCTGCTCATATGAAGTTCCAACAGCAGAAGAAGCCTTTCTAAATAACTGAAAACATTTCTTGTTTTCATCAGCTGTTCTGGCAGGGGCTTGACATAAACTGATTGCTGGAGTAAAAGTTGTATTTCTGACACAGCAAGATATGTGATGTTACATTGATAACACTGGGTGCAGAATGTATTTCTTTAAAAGCGTGAGTCTTTTAGGATCATAACTACACAGTATATCACATTGGTTTTGTTTTTTCTTAAAGAAAGGAGGGATAAAAAGATTGAGAGCGAGGAAGGAACTTTTTGCCTTTTAGGCTCCAAAACATGTGGGGGAGGAGGATAATCTCAGGCAACACAGAAGGATCTTAAAGTAATGGCTACAGCTACTCCAGAGCCTAACATCAGTCAAGGTCTTCACTAAAGTAATGCACCTGCTGCTAATCTACTGCACCTGGTGTCACGGCTGTACAGTGTGGCAAAACAAAGCTTCCCAGTTGAAAAGAGCAGAGGCAGCACTGGTTGCTAGTTTTAAAAATACACAATTTAACAAACACAAAGAGGTCACATGGCTCTATCCTTCTCCACTGTGCAAACTATATGAAGGCTGTTGCAGAGATTTAAGAAGCTAAGGAAACTGCAGCAGCATTTCTGTTAGTTTACAGTACTGCTCCTGCCTCTCTAACTATAGCTGAAGCAACATGCTGCCTACTGTAGTTGCTGAGTTCATGGATTTAGACTGAGAGCTCTTGGGGCAACAACTGTCTTTTTGCTCTAAGCTTGTCTAGCACTTTGCACAATGGGGTCCTAGTCCATGCCAAGGCTCCTTGGTGCTATGTTAATGCTCTACACACACACACATACACACACCCTAAAGACTTTTTTTGCTGACCTATTGGACTCCCCAACTGCAGACTGAATTTATAATGAAAGAACATGGAGGAAGTATTGGAAAGCATGAGGCTGAATGTACTTGTGGGACTGTCCTATCTGATGCCAGATGACCATCTAAAAATGCC
This sequence comes from Gopherus evgoodei, assembly GCF_007399415.2. Taxonomy (NCBI): domain Eukaryota; kingdom Metazoa; phylum Chordata; order Testudines; family Testudinidae; genus Gopherus; species Gopherus evgoodei. Next base: position 18,402,804 of record NC_044331.1, read on the forward strand.
ACTTTTCCTTAAAAGAAACTTCTACAAGATGTTGCTCCTCTGTTTGCCGCACATTGAAGAATATATACGGTAGCAAAAATGTATAGTAAAGAAAGAATCACATCCTAGATGTGCCTGAGGATAGAATTATTCCAGCCCTCTCTTTCAGCCTAATTCTGTAAACACTTATGCACATAAGTAACTTTACTCCCATGAGTTAGTCCCATTACATTCAAACATAGGACGGCTAACCACAACTACTTTCCTTTGATGAGCAAAATGAATGAGAAGCAAGATGTGACTCTGCATTTAAACAGTTTCATAATGAGCCAGATGACACTCTCAGCTTCTGCTGATTAATTAGGACAACAGCGAATTAGAACAAAACGTAGATTTGTCATCTGCACTTAATCAGTAAAGCAGTTAAATCATCCAGGACTTTTCCCCATGAAATAATGTTTCCAAGGACCTGATACTTCACTGTGTTTGCATGTCACTCCTGAAAGTATTCCCACTGTATTAGGAACTGTACAAAGGAAAACACCACCCCTATTCAGAAGAGCTTACAATGTACAAGGCACAATATGATGAAATATGGAATAAAGCATTCCAACATACAAGCAAAGGGCTAGACTATGATAGCTGTTACACTTAATGGGGAGTAAATTACTTTGCAAGGAGTCCCATTGAATTCAATGGACATATTTGAGGAAGGTTCTATTTAGTACGAGAAAGAGTATCAGGATCTAGTAGTGTCAATATACCAGGGGTCGGCAACCTTTCAGAAGTGGTGTGCCGAGTCTTCATTTATTCACTCTAATTTAAGGTTTCGCGTGCCAGTAATACATTTTAACGTTTTTAGAAGATCTTTCTATAAGTCTATAATATATAACTAAACTATTGTATGTAAAGTAAATAAGGTTCTTTAAATGTTTTAAAAGCTTCATTTAAAATTAAATGAAAATGCAGAGCCCCCTGGACCGGTGGCCAGAACCCAGGCAGTGTGAGTGCCACTGAAAATCAGCTCATGTGCCGCCTTCAGCACGTGTGCCATAGGTTGCCTGCCTCTGCAGTATATAATGCCTGCATCTGTAATTTTCACTACATGCATCTGAAGAAGTGAGGTTTTTTACCCACAAAAGCTTATGCCCAAATAAACCTGTTAGTCTTTAAGGTGCCACCAGACTCCTTGTTGTTTTTGTGGCTACAGACTAACAAGGCTACTCCCAATAAAGGATCTAGTTCAAGTGACCAGAGGGATGCCAGACACACATTTTGATAGTGTCAGCAGGGGTGGAGGGGTGGGCAGAGAAGTTAAGTGTGAAAATGCTCGCTTTTGTAGAAAGTAGAGGAGCGTTTATAGGAGTGATCTGAATGAGGTGAGAGTGCTGAACATATTGTCAAGCTTCTCCAGCTCCTAACATCTAAAACACTTGGCACCACTTTGCATAAACTGTCTGAACAGTATTTTCTAAATCATATAGTATACATCAAATCTGTTTCAGATGTCTTGTTTAAATATACAATAAGCACAGCAAGCTTCCCGGGTTATACTGCCAGAGCCACGTTTATCCCTGGCATAGAACTCAGTGGTGTTAATGCTGGCTTTCTAATGCGGGAAAGGACGAGACAGAGGAGAATTACCCATGACTTTACTGATGGTAACATCTGCTGGGAGAGGTAAGGACAGCAACCAAGTCCTCAAGTTCTTTGGGGAAAAAAAATACAGAGTGCTAGAACAGGTAACCACAATATGTACCTTTTTGGTGTCAGTAGAGTCTATAGAGCAGTTGCAAAGAGAAGGATTGAGGGAAATATTTTCTAACATCCACACTGCTATTTTTAGGGCACTAGCTCAAGCAGAGCTAGTGAATCTATCCAGGGCACAAGGCACACTCCCAGCCTGGTGTAGATATACCCTTAGCCTTTTTCCCACCCCCTCTCTTCAAGCTGAGAGTATGAAGTATAGCCCCATATTTCCTCCTCCACTTCTAATTCTCCCTCTCTCTGTTTCCGTCCCAGCTCTCTAAAAAGAAACAAGACAGGCGGAAAACAGAAACAGAAAGAGTGATTAAAGCCAGAGGGTAGAAAAGTAGCCCAGAGAGTAACTGTGTCTCAGAGTCAATAGCCAGCTCCTAATTCTCAAGCCAAGTAAAGGATGGACCCTCTGGATCATATTCCCCCACCCCTCGGTGCTTTTCTTTCAGATCCTCACCTATCCTGGTTATGGAAAAAGTTCTGGTGGCTTTTTACTCTTTTCCTTTTGTATTACTGTTTGTCTTTTGTGTTTCATTATTTGCCTTTGCATATAGCTCACTAAGGGTAACAGAGACACAGGAAAAGTGCCTCTGATCAGTGAGATGAGAAATAAAGGGTCTGATCCAACATTTAAATCAGTTATTACATTTAGTTTCTCCACTGACCAGTGACAAGATTCATAATATTAAACACCTTGAAGAGAATTTCAAAAAAGGTGACCATTTTTTTCCCACGAGATCAGGGTCTATGCATGTTCAGTCTCTCCTACACAGACTAAGTTTGCACATTTTATTGATCTGCCTTTGTGGAACCAGAAGGGGTTACATGCTAACAAAATAAGTTGTGTTCATATTTAATTTTCTGTGTTACACTTAAAGTTTTACCTTTAACTGTTTTAAAAGTTAATAAAAAACACCAAGGAGACCATTTTCCAAGTGTGGGCGGCTAACTGTAGGCATAGGCAGCCTAGTAGCATAGACAACAGTAGGACTCTATGGGTTTTCAACTAGCATTATATGAGCAATACTTCAACTCCAGTAATTATAATTCCTCCATAAAATGCATACATCAACAGGCTGATTCCACAATGATGGGCTCACCTGATGATTTTATTGAAGAAATGTATGAAATCCCATTGTGCTGTTGATTATCACTGATTTCCAGAGCTGAAGTTATTACAGGTTTTGGCTTGAATTCATGCTTAGGACGACTGGATGCTCCATTTATTCTGAAACACAGAGAAAGATTGGCACGAGATATAATTCTGAAATGCAACAGGAGCTTTGGCGTTCCTACTTGGATTCAGTGCTTTAACAACTGAAGGACAGATGGTTATAAAAAAAATACGGGTTTGTAATTTATTCATCCAGAACTGCTTGACTCCAATGTAACATTTTAGAAAGTCTCTACTTCTACCCAGTTTTATAGCTGTGTTGACTGGGGCACAAAGATTAATAGCCTGACTTTCCAAACTGCTGAGAACCCACAGCTACCATTGAGTTCAGTGGATGCTCTGGGTGATAAGCACTCCTGAAACCAGGCTACAAAATGATATGTGCAGAAAGTAGCCAGTAAGTCAATGATGAGTCAGACCATTTAGAACCCAGATCCTTGTTAGTTCTAACTATGAGAGCATAAAGCATAACTACTAGTGGTAATTTTTTTCCCCTTTTGCTCCATTAGTATCACACAAAGTCTCTGTGGCCAATCAACACATCACACCAGAACTGTGCTCCTAGCTTGCAATTTTGTGATGCATTGTAGGATTTTATGTGTACAACCATCATTATGATAAATAGGTCAGTTTTTTAACAAGGCTTCCAAAAATGTGTCGTAGAAAACATATGGCCATGTCTGTCTGTATGCACAAAACCCACCGGTAAATGGAGAAGCTCCTGATTAATTCCTGTATATGTGAGTGTGGGGTTTGGCATGAGCATAAAAGTATGTATCAATAAGTTTTACGGTCAGATTTCATTATACAGAGGGATGTGAACTCTTAAAGGCCTACAGTGCATCAAGAAGTGACAGCTAGCAAGAGTTTGAGGTGGTTAAGTTCACTGAGATTCAGAGATATAACAAATTACTATGGATATAAAAAGATGCATCCGTGAGGCATTTGTGAGATGCTGCTGCTTCTGAACTGCAGCTCAACATCATACTCCCGAACATTAGCTCCAAAAGATGTTGAGAATTCTCTGATCGGGTTTCTTCTTACCGGTTTTGCAGTGTGCTCTGCAGTTCCTCCAGAATTTCTGTGGACTGTTTATGGTAGTCTAATGCTGCTTCTATAAATACTGCCAACTGGCTAACTTGCTCTACCTAAAGTATAAAAGTAGAAAATGACTTTAAGGAGTCTGCGTGTCAGCTATGGAATCAACTATAAGGGTTATAAATAGACAATAAGAAGCCCGGTTAAAAACACTCAAAATAGACCAGGTATCTTATAAGATCTTGGGATCTTACAAAGTGATATTTCTATATAGTAAGGATTTGACACAGCCTTCAATGAGCTCTATGTGGGCAGAGCCCTGTGATGGTGCTGAGCTCCAGGGGGTCTTACTGCAGGATCAGGACCATAATACAGGGCATGTTCTCGTGTCCATAATGGGGCTTATTCAAACGAAGTAACTTGATCAAATATATGTATAATTTTCCCCTAACTTAACTGGGAAATATTCTGAAACAGACAAGGACAAGATCCCATTTCTGGTAGCAGTGGTTTTCAGATCAATGAGATCTGGCTAAGTGAGGTTATGCCATATCTTATTACACAACCCATCAATGTTGTTTTTAATTGCTTTAGCCCACAAACTGCAGTCCTGAAAAGGTCCAGACTTATCTCACTAGGTGGCAGCATTTATAAATTGATAAATAAAGTGTTATTTATAGGCTCAGATTTAAAAATTGCAGTTAATTGTTCCAGAATCTGTATACTGAAATGGGGGAGGAAGGAGGGAAACACCGTTCTCTCATGGAGTCACAAAAATATTTTAAAAAACGGTAGAAATACCCACGCACAAACTGGCCAATCGAAGAATAGCACTCTGATAAAGTAGGATTTATTTTTTCTTCTCTCATTCTTTTTTTTTTTTTAATACATGACATTTAGACAATGAGCCCCAATAAAGTGAAATGCAACATATCCCACTCTCAGCCTTTACTGGGTCTGATCAGGAGAAGGTGTCTGAGTAGATTTGTTAAGATTAAATTATTGGTTTGTGTTTATCTGTTTTTTCTTACTCAAAGTGTTTACTGAAAACTCTGCTAGAACCCTAATGAAGCAAAACATTGCCACACAATATACATAATTTAAATACACAGGGTCAGATCCTCAGCTGGTGTAAACTGATGTAGCTCTACTGAAGTCAAGAGACCAACACCAGTTGAGGATCTGGCACAAATTTTTTCATTTTACAAGACTTCACATATGCATTTCAATACATATATAGACATTCCTGCCAGTCCCTCCCACTATGGTTCGAACACTAACCTAAATGGCCACCACTGCTGCACTAATTTAGACATAATTTGATGATGTACCTGCATGCTAAGCAAACTCTGACCCTGAGTAAGGCCCAGAATAACAAATTTTGTGTAGGGGACATGCATAGGGCTGGTGGCGACAGAATCCTCCCTTCCACAATAGCAGCAAGATATTCAGTATGAGCTCAGCTATTCCATGACTGCTGTTACTGCTAGCTGTCTGTAGTAGTGCATGTACATGGGCTTTGCCTAGTTTTGAGCATGGGGTCACGATCTTGCCAGTTTCCTTCCTCCCACAAACTTTCCACATTCACAGCCCCCGAGTGTGCTGCTCCATAGTGCAGGGTTGTGGAGTCCCTTTACATGGCTCTGCAGAACATCCCTTTCTAAGGCACAGATCCATAGCTGCTTCTCTGCTTTTTAATCCTTGCACATCTGGGAAGGAGAGGAGAGGATTTATCCTATCACATGTACAAACTCTCCCTTCTGTGTGCGCTGCAGGATTTGCAGCAGCACAACAGACTTACATCATTTTCTAAAAAGTTGAACATGCTTCTTTCTGCCAGCTCCTTTGACTCTTCAAATTTTTCAACTGCTTGTTTAACTTCTTCATCTGGGATCTTCCCTAAACGCTTCTTTTTATAGTCATAATCCAAACGACGGCCTTCTAGTTTCTTCAGATGATGCTAAGTTAGAGAAAATGTTTCCCATTAGATCAATTGGAGACAAACCCAAACAAGCATGTTGTGATTGTATCCATAACAAAAACCTATTTACAATTATACTTATTCATATATGAAATTTAAAATTGTACAGACATCAAGAAGCACCATCTATGAACATTGAGAATTGGCTACCTAAATTCGCTATACAAGACATCCACCTCATGAACTTTGCTAAACATGCAAAGGCTGCAGATTGTCTAAATTAGAAGCAGGATCCAGACTAAATGTGCTTTTCTTTTACAGTTTGGCAGTAATTCAGTTCAGCAGTTGTATTATTTGTACTGTGACAGCTAAAATTTAAAGGGCTATTTTCTCCTCCCATTGCAGGAGTGGAACTCCAACTAACCCCTTCGTTCCTGAATTCTTTGTCGGGTATTAATCTGACATTCCTAGATAAGCAAATTGCACAAAGTTTTCCTGCCCCCAAAAATCCTGCACTTGACAAACTCTCAAAATGGAGTGAAAGCAACTGCACAAGGCGCTTATTAAAACACGATACATGTTTTTTTTCTCTTTTCATCAATTCAGAACAACAATAACTGAGAATAGAGTCATCTAGCACATGAGAAATCTGCAGCCATTGAGAGATTACTGTCTCTCTGCTCTTTAATTTGGGCACAGGTTTCTAAATCTATTTCTGTATAAGTAAATATAACTTCAATTTCTGTTTCATCAGGGTTTTAACTTTTTTTTGCTCAAGTCTATAGGAATCTAAAGGTCCAGATTTAAACTGTGCCTGGCTTTCTGGGCAGTTGTTTTATCATAAGCAAATGCAATGAAAAACAAACATTCTTCTGAAGGCTAAAAAGTCATTCCCCAGTGTCCTATTTTTTTGCCACAATGGTTCACGTTATTTGTCGTGCTGCTCTTTGGTCTCATATGTGCCTCACTGTTGTTGCCCTAAACAGCCTACATTAGTAGTCTTATTTGACTCCTTTTTAGAGCTAACTCCAGCATGGGAGAGCCAGAGACAGGCTACTCAATAATAGAATAAACCAGGCAATTCAAAGTCAACCAGAACTAAATTGAAATAATTGGCACCCGCCATACTAATAACAATTAATGAAATGTTATATTAAAATAAGCAATAGAAATTATTAATATTCATTTTCTTTACTGTCTGTAAGCATGCGGACTCACTCCGCGGCACCAACTGCTGGTCTCTCAGGGAATTAGCTCAATTTCCAGCCCCCAGCTCCCTCTGCAGGCCAGTGATCTGCCACAGCTTGGCCCCCATGTCTCTCCCAGACTCTGGTGCCCATTTACTCTGCGGTGCTGCACCCTGGCAATACCCTAACAATTTCTGTGGGTCTCCCTTCCCCAGGGAGCCCCCACCCACTATCCCCATCTCATCTCAGTCTGGGCTACTGCCAGTCATTACCTATCCCCCGCTCACTGGGACAGACTGCAATATAAAAGCCACTCATCACAGGCAAGGGGGTTTGACCTGTTGCCTTCTTCTACCATTCGGTACCTCTGTGGGCATGGAACCAGGCCCTGCAGCCTGGGGAGTCACCAGCCTGGAGCTTTCCTGCTCCTCTGGCTCTTCCCCAGCCCTGCTTCATTCCCAGGTATCTTCTTACTCCCATGCAGCCAGGCCAGTCTCCCTCCACAGCTAGAGGAGAGACTCTGCTCAGCTTCTGGCTGCCCTGGCCTTCTTATACATCCCAGCTGCCCTGACTGGGGTCGGCCCTTGTGAAGCTCCTTCCCCAATCAGCTTGGGCTTTTTCTCCTAGCCCCTAGCCCTCTCCCAGGCTGGCTTCTACCCGGTCAGGGCTGGAACGCGTAATCACCCTGCTACACTGTCCTTTACTGTATTCAACTTTATTATATTGTAAATAGAGTAAAATAGGTGTGCCCATGAGCTATATATCCTGACACTAGTTTTTAAGTAGATTTCATCACTGATTTCACAGGAGAGTTCTGCTTAAAATTTGATGGTGGAATGTACTGCATAAAAAGTTCCTGTGGATTAGGTTTCTGGTGACTTTGTTTATTCACATATTTTCAATGTCATAGGGCTCACTTTTAACCTCAAAAACTCACCCCAATCTCTTTTAAGTCTTTGTCTTGTAATAACTGTAGAGGATCAATGAAGTTTTGCTTGACGTTAATATCGAAAGAGTCCTTCACCTCTGCCATCTGCTTCATGCTTTCACCAACATCCAGCAGTGCATTGCCTACAGGGAAGAACATGCTATTTATACACAGTAGATAGCACTTTATGTAAAAACAGGAGACATTTTTTTATTAGATAACTCTTAAAAATGTTGGCTGCAGGCTCTTTAAGATGTAGAATGCAGAATATAAGACTACAAGCTTGCCCTCTTCTCCTAGAGTTTCCAGAACTAGAAAGAACTTTGTCCTAATGTTTTCCATCCTTCTCCACTACCCCTCCAAGAAAACTATTGTTGGCTTGCATTATTGTCTCCATTCTTGGATTATTCAAAATGGGATATGCAGTTTCTCCCGTAGCTGCTTCTCCAGGTGGTAGGGGCCCAGAAATATCACAAGGTCAAAAGATACAGTATGTCACTTTAACATGACTAATGTCACAGTCTTAGGGCAACTGCACTTGGTATTCCCCCTCCATGATCCCTCAAGGGTCCCACTTAGGGTTTCGAGTTCCCACCGGTCACCTCTCTTGGGCAGAGACCCACTTCCCTCTCCCTCCACTCCGGGGGATTGGAGACTGCACAGCTCCCTGCCGTACACTGTCATACCCCCAGCAAGCCAGTCTGCCTAAAGGCCAGTGCCTGCACCTTGCTTTGTCTCAGAGGGCTATGAAAAGTATATTGCTTGGTGTTACAACTTACCACTCAGCTCTTTCTAAGCAAGCATATTTATTCTTAAGGTAAAAGCATTACAGAGAAAACATTAAAAACAAGAAAAAGTTCCTTTAACACATGCTAAAAACTTACCAGAGGTCACCAATCAGCCTTATCGGGCCCTAGTAGACCAAAGTCTTTCCAACCCTCCCACAAGGGTTGGAGCCTCTCTGGGCAGAGAAGGCGCTGTCCATTTGTTGGATCAGAAAGAAGGCCCCGAGTCAGTTTAAATGCAGCCTTTTTACGTCAAAAGCCTTTTCTTTGTTTGTTGGTCTCTGGAAAACTCAGTATATGCAAGCATCCCCAGCAGGTGGTGCCTCTCTGGACACGTTTACAACTAAGGTTAGTCACTCAAATCACTGTTTTTAGTTCCTGGAGAAGCTAAGTGCCACTCTCCCCCCAGAATCGCATAGAATCCTTGGCCCATGGGGATACATAAGCCATTCACAACCTTAATATAATATAATTCTCCCAAAGATACTTTGTGAGGTCACAATAAGTGTCACAATTAGTACCTACAAATCTGAGAACTCTTGTTCTCAGGGCAACAGATGTGCAGACAGAACAACATGAAAACAGTATCGATCTTTTACATTTTACAAGTTGGAAACCAAAATGGCTAAGTTAGGTTCAAAGTGCCCCAAAATATGAATATCTTTTAGCTCAAAAATGTAATTTTACAGTATCTCAGATTCATCACAATTACTTTTCATTTGTCCCAGGTTTTAGCCAAAGCTGCTATTGTAAAAAAAAAAAAATTAAATATGGATTTAAAAAAACTAAGCATGTTAGCAGTGCAGCTTATTATTTGTTAAGCATGCAGAACATGCTCAAGTGTGCCCATGCAAAACATTTTGTTTGACGTTTCTTTTCCCCTGGCCTTGGTTCCAATTTGTATCCCCATGGCACCTGCAAATGCACAAATATACACAGCTTGTGATTGGGATTGCACCACTCACTCATTCCTGAGAGAATAAACAAACCCCAAGAGAATAACGGTGTCCTCTACAACATGTCTCACAGCCTGGAAAGCTAAGTCTTATCTTGAGTAATAGGTCTCCAGCGCCTATCGTGTTGTTGCTCTTTCTTCTTATGCGGGACTACAGATACAAAAACTTACATAATGTAATACCAGCTCCCCCCTCCACACTGCTTGGGCACCAGCAGGGAAGTGCACATGTGCACGGCAGAGACTTGCTACCTGCTCTCAGTTCCAGTGCCCAGCCCCACCCCAGCCTGGAGCAGCCATTACAAGGAAAGTCCTTCTAAGCCCCCGTTGCCCTAGGTTGGAATACGCTCAGTCACTCTCTACTGCATGTGCCGTCTGTTCACATGTAGAAACTGTGAGGGGATGGAGCATGCTCAGTTGCTCTGTGGGGATGGCACATGTGCAGACTTATCAGTCCTAGGTGCTGCCAGAGGCTAGAGCATGCTCAGCAGTTCTCTACTGAGCATGTGCAAATGGCAATTTTTCAAAGCCTGACAACCTGGCCAAACATAGGTTGGATTTTCCTGGGGATGGCAAGAGTCACAACCCTGAAACAAAGGCCACCACTCTGCCAAATTCCAGGTCCTTGCTCCAAAGCACGAGGGCCCTACAACATTTCACAGAAAAGGTTGCTATGATTTTTTAACATGGGCAGAACATATTTCCACCCAGCTTCGTTCTCAGAAATGACTGAACTGTTTTGTCTGAAATTTACCAAAATCAGCCGGAAGCAGATAGTCTGAAAAATTTCAGCCCAAATAGTTGAACTTTAGAAAAGTTACAAGCAACTGAACACAAAGTCTTATAATGGGAATTATCAGGCAACCTATCTATCAATATCTAATTGTTCTACATTAGGCATGTAGGCTTCCATCTTGCAAGCAATAATTATATATATATATATATATATATATATATATAAAAGCAGTGTTACTCCACGTACAACATATGCTGAGCCATCACAGGGGAACTATACAAACTCACCAAACGTAGAATCCTCCCCAAGTTCTCTGCCATACCGTAGCATACAATCCCCTAACAGCCCTTCTGTCTGGGGATATCCTGTGGTTTTAACTTGTCCCCTGATCTTCGACATAGTGTTCAGCATTCCCAGCTTGGCTCTGTATGCTTAGAAGTATTATAAATCATATGAAAAACGCATCCATTTATACCAATTACAGAAAATGATTCTAAGTTACTTTAAATTATTTGACAAATAATTTCAGTGAGTGACTGTTGGTCTGTAGATTAATGAGCATTTTATTGCGGGAATTCAATAATCAAAATGTGAGTGATGTTTTCATATGGGTCATATGATACTGTTCCGTTCCCTGACTGGATAAGTTTAGCTCTTATAGGTTTAGGGTGTGAATACTTGCACCGAAGAGTTCAATAATCACCTTCAGTTGATATATTCTACTATTCACTATTCCCAGGAAGATTCCGACTAGTAAACTCCTTTACTAGAATTTTTTTCAAAAGGCAAACCCAAAAGAGATATGAATGCCGCCAAAGTCAACTTCATGGTCTTAGTTCAGTTAACATGTACAGAACTACTCTCCCCCGGAGTGTCTGATCAGCTTCACTGGCCAAGAAACCGGGAATTAATTTTTTAGAACGGCTCTAATGTTAAATAATGCTGATTTCATTGATGTTCTGTGCATGCAGTGTCAAATGCATACAATTATTTTTAAAGAGAGTTTTTCCCACTCCACTTTTAATTTTTGTCACGCAATAGCCTCATAATACAATAATGGACTTGTGCTGGACATTCATGGGATTAACAACCATGGTCTCTGGCTTCATCTGGAGCCTCCCAGACAATCATTAAGCTTTGATGAGGCCTAATTCTACACTCCTTACTCAGGGAAATCCATTGAAATCTCCCTCTGGCCATGAGTCTCATAATGCACCCACCCTGGGTAGATATCTCACTGAAGTAATTGCATAAGGAATCCAAGATCAGCCTCTGTTCTATTGTTCTAATGAAGACAATGGAGGTCTTTCCATTGAACTGACAGTGGATCGGTCAGTCTCTTAATACGCTGCGTCTTGAGCACATTAAATCAAGCCAATGACCAGCATCAATGTCCCTCCTTTCTCTGTTCTCAAACTGAACTTTGAAAAATCCTGTAAATGAACATCTCAATGTCTGTTATGGAGACCTAGGAGTGCTCAGAGAAGGAGATGAGGTCATTGACAAAGGGAGAGAGAGAGACATCCTTACGTTTCTCTGATAGGTTTCATATTCCCTAAAAATATTAGCAGCCTACAGGGGTTCAGTATATCCCCTTGTTCAAGTTCAACTCATAGGCTAAGTATGACAGAGGAACTGTAGGAGTTCAGCTTACCGGGATTTGGCTGAAGATACTCTGTGGATTTTGACAGAAGCTCTGCTACAGCTTTGCTGGTGACATCAATTTTCTGGAAGAGAAATGTAACAGGACATTAAATACCACAATCCTTTATTGAGTCTTTATCCTCTGACTAGATACAATGTATTATTCTGGCAAACTAAGAAATTTTAATTAAAATCACTACAAAACATTATCATTTTAATTTTTGTGGTGCCAAAGTTTTCATTATTGATGTTGAAAAGAAATGACGTTGAGTGTAGTGTTAAGTAAGCCCAGCTGCCAGCAGGGCAGGCGCTTCCATTTAGGTGGCCTAGGCAATCGCCTAGGGCACCAGGATTATTGGTGGGTGGCATTTTACCGGAGGGGGTGGCAGGCGGCTCCGGTGGAGCTGCTGCAGTGGTGCCAGCGGAGGGCCCGCTGGTCCACGGCTCCGGTGGAGCTGCCGCAGTCGTGCCTGCGAACGGTCGGCTGCTAGCGCGGCTCCAGTGGACCTCCCGTAGGCACGATTGCAGCAGCTCCACCGGAGCCAAGGACCAGCACGCGGGGCGGCGAAATTGCCGTGCTCCTAGGGCGCTAAAACCCCTAGCGCCGGTCCTGGTTGCCAACACTGAAGTGTTGAAAGATAATTAACCTGTCAAGGCTCGGAGTTATTCTTCATGAATAACACTTCTATATTTTGGAATCACAATTTCCTCCCCAGCCCTCTTGTCACTACTATATCAACCATCTACCTGGGAAGCAGATTTAGGAATTCCTACCTCCCAGTCCCATATTCTGTGTACTTCAGTGCATGAGCCTATATTGCATCTCCAGTCAATAGTATCTCAAATACTGTATACTAATATCTCTTCCTTCTTCTATTCTATGACTCACACAGTGTTTTCTTCTTATAAAACAGATGATTATTTTGGAACCAAAGAAAACTGAAGCTGAAACATGTTTATAGATACAAAATAAGTGTGTTGAAAAAAAAAACAAGTTATGCAGAACATTTTTCTTAATCCGCCAATAACAAAATCTCAGAAAGAGTTATGGGGCGGAGGGACAGGGGGCTGTTTGCCCCCCACCCCCCCAAAATTGCAAGCTTCATACAGGCACAGAATTTGCCCCTTCTCTCCCTCCCTCCCCAAGCTCCACTGGCCTGACTGGAGCTGCTCCCCAAAAATAGAAATTAAACTATGACCATGGAGAGGGGTCCAAAATGAATGTAACACATATATCAGATAAAGACCCAGAGTGAAGGACTGTGAACCAGAGAGCAGGAACAAAAAAAGGCTGAGAGTAATATTGTTCCAACTGCCATACTGCAGTGCTTACACAGTGGGCAATTCTTACGAGATTTTAAATTCTTGCAATTTTTTACACTTCTACCAAGATTATATCTGCAACACAAATACTTTACTGTTCATGCTAACAAATTAAATTCTTAGAGCCCACTGTTCCTGATAAAGTCATAGACAAAACTTTCAGGGTCAAATTCTTCTCTCAGTTACAAGAGTGTGATTTCATTGAGTTCAATATTCTTGTGTTACTGTAAGAAGAATTTGTCCCTTATGGACTTCAAGGAGGGCAGGATTGGATCATATAATATCCATGGATTTTTTTTTACATACTTATTTTTTGGATTACGTATTTTGTTTATGCTAAGGAATGAATGAAAAAAAATATTTTATCAACGGTGTAACCTTGAAAAGCTAATGTTGGCTCCCTTACCCTTTCCATCTCTTGAAAATCTTCATCTAGTTTTGTTCCTTCTGCTCCACTAATTTTTTCACTGAACAACTGCAAAAAACAAAACAAATACTTCAATTGTTACTTTATGAAAGAACACATATCTGAGAGACAAAAGAAAGTTATTACAGATTGGAAAACATAAGTCAAGTATCTGTAGTAAGTACAGGAGAAAAGAAACATTCTTTTCTCTTCAAGGGAAATACACTCTACAGAGAGGGAGAAATGCCCAATGGGGGGTTTAGGAAATCACCAAAGTGATCTAGAAGAACAAGAAAGGATTTCTCTTCTTGAATCATTTGTACTCTAAGAAGCTACACCATAGATTTCAGATATAGAAGTCTATTGGCTAGATCACATTTAAAAATTGGTGCAAATCCAGAGTAATCTTTCAAGTCAATGGTGTTATTACAGTTTAGAATGAGATTAGATTCTGACCCTGGATTCCTGTAAGTGCATCCATAAAACTCCTTTTAACGCTAATGGGAGCTATGCATGCACACTCCAATCAGATAGCAGCCTTAACAATGGTGCAGCGTAACATATTTGTACAATCCACTATCTTTTATGCTATTTAAGGGGATGACGGGTGGGGGTGGAAAGAACACTGCCTTCAAAACTATGCATCTCATAGAAGCAACTTTAATTGCAGGATTCCAGCCGGCAACTTGAACCACTCTAAGATGCCGGAAATGTCACCTCATCTTTTGTATGCAAGACACATCAGTCCATCAGTGTTATTTTTGTCTTCACAAAAAAAAAATATTGTCAAGAGATTGGTGCTCCTAATTCACTTAGGTGCTTTAAAAAAATCCCACCTGACATCACACGCAAGTCATTGCTTCTTGCAATTTAAGATCTCAGTACTATGTTACTAATGGGATGGAAAATCACAAAGGGCAAGATCCTTCGCTGGTGTAAACTGACATATCTGAGTGTCACTGTACTTCGGACAGTGTTTTAATACATCTTCCGAAAAAACAGTAAGTTAGTTTTTTTTCACATGAAATTTGCTCAAAGGTTTTTACCAGTTTAAAGTCAACTCTTTGCGCTCATTTGAAAACAGCAACAATAAAATGTTAAAAACAGAGCACAATAAGAAGTCTATAAAATCAAGACTGGTGTGGAGAAAGTAAATAAGGAAATGTTATTTACTCCTCATAATACAAGAACTAGGGGTCATCAAATGAAATTAATCGGCAGCAGGTTTAAAACAAACAAAAGGAAGTATTTCTCCACACAACGCACAGTCAATCTGTGGAACTCTTTGCCAGAGGATGTTGTGAAGGCCAAACTATAACAGGGTTCAAAAGAGAACTAGATAAATTCATGGAGGATAGGGCCATCAATGGTTATTAGCCAGGATGGGCAGGGATGCTACCCTTGCCTCTGTTTGCCAGAAGCTAGGAATAGGACACAGATCACTTGATGATTATCTCTTCTGTTCATTCCCTCTGGGGCACATGCCATTGGCCACTGTTGGAAGACAGGATACTGGGCTAGATGGACCTCTGGTCTGTCCCAGTTTGGTCGTTCTTATGTGTTATATCTTCATTGCTATCAGATATACTTAGTGTAGTAACTCAGAGTGATGCATCTTACACATGCATACAATAACCTAGTTACATATTACCTTTTCAGGTTCAATTTTGCTTTCATTTCTGAAGCAGAGCAAAACACTTCCCCGTGTTCTTTTGTTCTGGTGCAGTTTGATCCCACTGACACAAGGATGGAAAATTTACAGTAACAATGAGTCACCGAATATGAGGGAATCAGTAGGCCTGCTGGACTGCCAGAGAGTAAAGAGAGCGATTAAGGAAGACTAAGATGCTGCAGAAGAGTTAAGTGATTTCTTTGCATCAATCTTCATCCAAGAGGGTACTGGAGGGATATTTATCCAACATCTACTATTTGCAGATAATAGAAAAGCAATTTTGCATTCAAAATTAGTTGTCTAAATTATATAAACTGAATCCACATATAAATACTAGATTTGCAGGCACAGTCACATACTTAAAACATCTAAATGACCTACTACATCATGCTCACAACTGATTCCAGGCACAAAAGAATTGGCCAGATTAAAAAAAAAATAATCCAGCTGTACAGCTTCAAAGTGCTGTACAAACATCAACCAGTCAGGCAATTCCTGGCTCTGCTGCATACTTCCTGTGTAACCTTAGAAAAGCTGTACAGCTGCTCTGACCCTTAGTTTCATTAGCTGTAAAATGGGGTTAAATACCTCATTACCTCACAGAGATGCTGCAAGGCTTATTCCTTTAATGCCTGTGAATTCCTTCAAGCCCCTCAGATGGAAGGTGCTATAGATGTGTTATTAATTATTATTATTATTATATTTTACAATTACAATTAATTTCACATTGGCTCATGATCAGTTTTACTACTCTCACATTAAGAAACGTAAATTCTTCTGCTGCTTCTGCTCTGATCATACTGAAGTTAACAGTTGTAAGAGTGGCACTGCTAATCTGACAATGAAAAGTCACAGGATACCCAATGAATTATTGAGAATGGATGCACCATGGAAAAGACTGTGGAGTTTTAGTTATATGACTATCTGACAAGCATCATTTACATGTATTCAACACAATGGTTTGGATTTAAACAGGAACATGGTTGACTGTGGACCTGTGTAATTATAAGGCTATATATATCGGTTTTGATGAGTTGGCCAGTCAAGTGCAGAACCCACTACTACAGTTTATATGGCCTGGGCACTGCAACCGTTTAAAATTATTTGTATGGGGCAAAGCCTTATCCCTCCCTCAGATGCAGTGGAAACAGTGCAATTCCACTGCACAGTGCAGGGGTCAGCATTTGGGAGTCTAACTAACTGTATGAGACCACCGCAGGGCCTCCCTGCACATCCATCTTCAGTGGCGAAGCCTGAGCTGGAGCTAAGGATTCACTGGCCATTCTGCTGGTGGAGCTAATGCAATTTCAGACCTAAATAGGGCTGTAATCAGCTGTAATCTACTACACTGATGACTAGAGAGGAGCTCCACAGTGTGGGAATGAGGAAAGATTCCTTCCTCTTAAACCTCTGTGGAACCCCCATGCACCAAATCTAGCTGCTCACACTTGGTCAGGGAGGAAAGTGAATACAGCCTTTATTCACTTCCCACAATAATTCTCCTGTACTAGATGAGGGGAGTAGAGAAGGGTTCACTGCTTAGAACTTTATTTTTATTTTCTCTTATACAGTAGGCTGAAAATAATGACTGAAAAAAACTGTAATATTATAATATTCAAATTCCACAAGCTAGCAAGAGCCCTCTTGAGGAGGACACCGTACATGCTTGGACACTAGGGCCTGGCTGAAATCAGTGGCTGCATTAGAGCACAGAGTTGAGCCCAATTGCACTACTGCAATAAAACTCTTTTTACCATCTCTGTTACTGTTCTGATTAGTTCTGATTCATAATTACATACTACTGCAAGCTACCAAGTCACAGTTTATTAGCAGAGCCAGTATTCTGTCTAGCATACAAGGGGATAGTTTCTGCATGAAGAAATACTGTACTTCCATATGCATAAACACATCTTGGCTCCAATCACTTCCCAGACCATGCTGTTCTTTTTCATATTGAAACATTAAATACAACGTAGCAGACACACAAGCTAAAAGCCTCTCTCTGGAATGTGCCTGACTGACAGATGTGGAGAAAATATTCAACTGGGATTTGAAAAGAAAAAAAACATTGTCGTGCTTTAGCTAACTCCATATGCACAATTAATGTTGAAAATATAAAAGACATTTCTGTAGTACAGCTTCATGCAGCACTGTACACATCCATCTTCTAAAGAATTTACACCTCCAACATCCTCTGGCTTTTGCTGTGTGGAAAAACACTCTTCCATAAACTAAAAGATATACAGGGCTCAATTCTGATCTTGTTCCAGTTTTACATAAGTGTAATTTTACCATTTTCATTAGAATTCTGATATATGTGGTCTAATCGAAATCAGAATCAGGCCCAGAATATAATGGTCATTGACAGTTTGAAATAAGATCTACAGCTAACTAGCTATTTGCAGTCAACAGGACTCATCTTCCAGCTAGCTTTTTAAATAGATTAGTTTCCTTTCAACATTTTCAACATTCAACCAGAGCTATATAAGGAATTAGAATCCATGTTGCACAAGCAGGTGCTATTACTTTTCCACCATCATATATTGCAATATGAATTTTAGAAAACCTTGTCTCGCAAAAATTATTTATATCATCAGATGTACCAAGTAATCACAATTTCAAAGCATGCTCCTTCTTCAAACTCTGCTAATGGAGGTTACGGAGCATTAGAAATTTCCAAAACAAAACAAAAAATTCTTATTTACATCTTCCGGTAATGCTGCTTTGTCCCTTCAGTGCTAACTACTGTGCTATGATGTACCACTGTTTGCTCTTCCTTCTTCCTAGCCCTTGTATTGCACACAGGTTGGTTGATATACTGGAAAAACAGGATAATTGTTACTGGAGACACTCTAGATTATAATGGTGTAACTGAGCAGACTATCCCCTAGCAACCAACTGAATCTTCAATACAATTTGCTTTAAAAAGGTGTAACTTAGAACGTACGTGGGGAGCAAAAGGGGCAGATCCTCAATGGAGCTGTGACAATTTACACCAGTTAAGGGTCTGCCTGACCAAGAATATCTAGTCTGGTGGAAAGCTGGCCCATGCATTATTGAGATCATTGTCAGAAGCATCCACTAATTTTGGGTGCCCAACTTAAGACAACTAAAGCCTGATTTTCAGCGCTCCATGGAATTTCTGAGTGCTCAGCACCTCTACAAAAAAATGTAGGTGTCTCAAACTGAGTGTCCAGAATTAATATATCTGAAAATAAGAACCTAAATAAAAGGCTCGTATTTATGTAAGCCAGTTGTGCAGTACTTTGCAGCAGGAAGTTCCAGCAGAGGGTGTGGAAACGAACAAACAAAGCCAAGCTTCAGAGCTCCACTAACTAGGACTATGCACTTTTTGCGCGTCTAAAATTCCCAACGAATACAGGTTTAGGTCCCCAGTTTACACTAGCTGATGCAAAGGAATAAACAGAATCAGGACGTTTTAAAGGAATCTCTATGGCAGGGATGGTGGAACAATTTTTATAGTAGGAGTGCTGAAAGCAGAAACGATGTATTTAGTTGTTACTACTACAAAGCCAGAGTGTGCTGCCGCACCCACCCGTCATCCCTGCTTTATGGGGGGAAACAAAAACAGAGAAATAATTATCTGCAAATGAAAATGGGCAAAATACGCAGAAAGATTTTCAAGATTGTGAGAATCTATTATAAACAGTGAAGATCAAAAGAGTCAAACAAAAAATGTGCCAGCATTTGAGGGTGTTCTTTTAATTGACCTAAATCACCAACACCGAAGAATCTATATTACTCCAGTGCTATGAAGAAAACCAACAGCCTGCTTTGTAGAGGTTAAGCACCAAAATACAGTGAAACCTGTTCAGTGCTGAAGTTGCTGCAATAACATGTACCTTCAAAAGAAAACAGGGCTATCATGCTTTGATTTGTTTGAAAGAGGATAGATTTATTCTGCTCTGCATGACAGATCTCTCTCTCTCTCTCTTTCTCTCTTCTAAAATACAGGTTCTGCTGCAATGTGTGTATCTGTTTTAGTCCTGCAAGGTAGTGAGTCCTCTGATCTTTACCCAGTAAAGCATTTAATCATGTGCTTAAGTGCTTTAATGGATCAAGATCAGAGTGTTCAGCTCCTTGCAGGACCAAGCCTGCAATGGGCATCACCTGTATATTGAATCCTTTGGGGCATCTTCTCCCACTAAACACTTGGCCAACTATAGTACTAACTCTCACGAGCCTGCATGAGAGTAGCCCACATTATTTCTCCACAAGGAAGTAGAACCTTTTGTTTAAAAAAAGAAAACACTGAACAAGTAATTGAACTGGGTCTATTCATATGTACAGATCTATTTTCTGTTCCCCTGTTCCTATCTTGTGTTTTATGCTGCTTATCATTGCAAAAATTAACAAACACACCAAACCAAATTTGTTCTTATTTCTAAATTTGCTGGTTTTGCCACGCCTCTTTAAAACATGTGCCTCAGAGCAGTGGAAATTTGTTTTTGAAATCCAGGTGCCTTAAGCTTCTTCAAGTGGAAAACTATTTTTTAAAATATCCTGTGCTGTCATCAAGTTTCTCCAAATATTTGCTTTCCGTGTCAAGCTTTGTGTTATATGGCTTTTTTTTTCATAAATCTCTGATTTATGACTGACTGTCTAACTTTGTGGAGGCAGAATTATAAGGTGCTAAAAAAAATATCTCTTTTTTTCCCCATGAGGGGTAAAATATTTCTGATACAAACCAATGCCTTACGAATGAATATTTAAGGGACTAGTTTGTCATTTTATATCATAACTTTTTCAGTTTTTTATTTTTAAATACTAAAGCATATAAAGAACGATGTCGGCTTTTTGGACAATATGTTCAGAGGTAAATTTTCATAAGGATACATGAGGATATAGGCAAAGAATTATTAAATATAATCAGACGGTTACAGAATGCATGGTTCTTCTTGTAATTTACTAAGGCTCAATTTTACATACTACAAAGGGAGGGTCAGTAAGATTAAGCTCTAAAAATATACCCTGCACATCTAAGGGCCCTTAGCTTCCCACAAGGGACCTAATCCTATTACCACTGAAATGAAAATTTGAGGCATATATACATGCACAGAGACCCTACAAACAGGGCCAGCTCCAGGCACCAGCATAGCAAACAGGTGCTTGGGGCAGCCAATTCAAAGGGGCAGCACTCTGTCCGGTATCGAGGCGGCATGTCCGGTTCTTTGGCGGAAATTCGGCGGCAGGTCCCTCAGTCCCTCTCTTCCTCTTTGAGCTGCCGCCGAATTGCTGCCGAGGAGGAAGAGAGGGAGGACCTGCCGCCGAACTGCCGCAGAAGCAGCAGCGTGGTTGAGCTGCCGCTGAAGTGCTGCCACTCTTGGGTTTTTTTGTCCCTTGGGGCACAGCAATACTGTATTTCTGTTTGAGAATGTAGAAAGAGCAGCTTGTGGCCCAAGGTATTCATTGCTGCATTTCAGTGGATCCACCTGCAAACCCTGATCCATAGCCCAGTGAAGTTAAGATCCTATTTAAACATGCCCCACCTCCCCCCAGCCCCTGCAAGAAACAGAGCAGGGAGTATTGGATTTATTTCCTATCTGTGCTTCAGTCTGTCGACCTACCCTTTATAAATGCTTCATATCTTAATTCAATATTTCTAATGTGAACAGTCTACAGTAATACAAGAGAGATCAAAAAAGGTCAGAGGTAAATTTAGGCCCAAAGATGGGTGTACAGTAATGAGCCTTATGAGGAGGAACAGTGGAAAAATCTATTTGCAATGTGACTGGTCTCCACTTGCCTCGGGAGCAGGGATCCAAGGCTGTCCCCATGTGCATGTTTCCTGCATAGTGACATCGTGTGAGCTACTACTATACCACTGTTAGTCTAAAACATTTTTACTGGTAATGGGTTGCATATGGATCTACATAAATCATTATTATTAAACCTACACTATAACAAGGAGCAAATCTTTCACAGCTAAGCATGATCCAAAACCTAAGGCAGTCCAGCCAGGCAATCAGCTGAGACCAACTAGAGTCAACTCTACAGTTGCCAGCATCAATAAGGGTGGACTCAGTCCAACTAAAAAACCCATATGCTAGTGCAGGATGGGGAGGGGAGGGGGAATCAGATCTTGGAATGCTAGGTCTGTAGCTCCCAAGTTCAATCAATGAACAGCTTACAGCTGTTGAGCTGCAGGAGCACAGTCCTGGCAGAAAGTCAGAACTGGCAGTTAGGTTTTATTTAGAAAGGAAGCCCCAACTGTGTGAGCAGTCCATGCTGGACTGACATAGTCTCTGCATGGGCCTTTAAATACATGGAGCTCAGGGCCAAATTCTTTTTTGCAAACCAGACGTATCTATGTAAACTCTCACAACATAATCACGGGCCATTACCATGACGTTTGTTATTCAGCAAAACTCCCTAATGAAGTCAATGGGGAGTTCTGCTTCCAAACCAATGGCATGATAAGACCTCTATTAAAGTCCCAATCCTACTCACACAAGGAGCCCACTGATTTCAATTCCCTAAGTAGAGTCCTATTTTTCTATTACATTTTCAGGAGATCTTCCCACTCACTACAGCGTGACTCCTTGTAACTACTACTCCTGGGGGAATTCTCCGGCAAAAAATTAAAAATTCTGTGCATATTTTTAAATTCTGCATATTTGTCATAACACCACAATATAATCATGCCAGTTTCAATTATTTTGGTAATTTATTTCAAAATATCTGTCGGCAAGTATGTCTATAACAATAAAGGCAAGAAAAAAGATTCAGGAAATGTTTTTTGATGATTACATTCCTTACTAGGCATATTAATACAGAAGTTGAGTAATAATTCATTTAAACCACTATACAGAAATGCATTTCTTGCACCCTCAGAAGCAGCGCAAGGGCTTGGGAGAGTCAGGAGTAGTACAGGAGCTGAGGGAAAGGGAAGTAATTGTTGGGAAGAAGCCTGAGAGTGAACCTGTACTGTTGTTGGGTGTGGGCGGGAGACGTATGGAACAGATTATTTTGGGAGGTGGGGTGGAGGATTGTTAAGAAGCTGGGGAGCCTTGCCCATGCAGACTCTGGCAGACCCCAGCCTCTCTCATTTAGTCATTTCCAGAAGCTTCCAGGCCAATGGGAGCTGTTGGAAGCGGTGCGTGCTGAGGGGCTTTTCCTCCACAAGCGGCAGAACAAGTTTGGGAACCACTGGTCTAGATCAAATTACTCCCAAGAACAGTCCCACTGAAGACAATGTAAGTAAAGCTTGCGCAATTTAGATCTTTGGGAATTATGCTAAATTCTTCTCTTCTAAGACCTGATCTACAGTAGGGGACGGGGTCAATGTAAGATACGCAATTTCAGCTACGGGAATAGCGTAGCTGAAGTCGAAGTATCTTATTTCAACTTACCTCCCATCCTCATGCCCGAGATCGATGACCGCGGCTCCCCCTGTCAACTCCGCTACCGCCACTCGCCCTGGTGGAGTTCCGGAGTCGACCGGAGCGCATTCGGGGATCGATATATCAAGTCTAGATGAGAGGCGAAATATCGATCCCCAATAAACCAATCGCTACCTGTGGGTAGTGTAGACATACCCTTCAATATTCCCTTTCAGATGCCATTCTCTTGAATTCTTAACATATTTCAGAATATTTTATCTTCACTGTGCATGAAAGTACAGTTGGTTTAGCAATTCATATGAAATTCTCAGAGCCTTGGGTATATCATAAGAGGAATACCATGCCCTGATCAGTAAATTCTACTTCTGATATTCCCTGCTCAACTTCTGAGTTCCATTCTGAGCTCTGCATTCTGAATGGGAAGTATTAATAGAAGAGAAGGTATTCTGAATATGAATAACAATGCTTCCAATTTATGAAAGCAGATCTTGAAGTACTTTACAAACATTAACTGAAGTTTCCCAATAACGTACGTATTAATGCCACTTGTTTACAGAAGGGAAAACCTAGGCAGAAAGAGTTTAGCTGGTCTGCCAATAAAGAGCAGATCTGGGATTAGAACCCAAGAATCCTGACTCCCAGTTTCCTGGGAGTTCCATGCTTCCTCTCATATGCTATTCTGTTTATGTACTTTTATGTAATGTAAATAAAATCTAAGTTATATTTATTAGGGAAAAAGTACTGACAGTGCAATAACTGACAGTAACAAAATCAATTACAAGAATTCCAGATTTTAATCAGGAAACAAGATTAAAACACATGCAGTGTATGCATGGTACAGTCTGTTGAAAAACTGAAATTGAAAATGATGTTATACTTGTTTTCCATGATTACACTCATCTGGCCAGATGTTTCCTCTGTCATCTGGATTTTCAGATTTGGAATTATAACACTTCTATTAAGATCTGAGATCTGCAAAATGATGATGGTTTACAGTGCTGACCTATGTAATCACAGATTTTAAATAATTCCAGACTTCCAAATAGTTCTATTTTCTAAATAATTGCAGACATGTACACATTTTGAGAAACTTTCTTTAGTCTGGGTCTCATGGCTGCAGTTCTTAGAAATACAGGCCTTACCTGTGACTAATTAGAATGAAACTGTCAAACATGACATCTACAAGTGAAATTTACAAAATGTAGCAGAAATTCATTTTTTGTCCTAGAAGCACAATTCCAACAACAGAGGAAACTAGGCATGCAACTCCCATAAAAAAATACTGGAAGCTGTACTGAAAAAAATTACCCTGTGCATAAATAACACTGAGGTGAAACCAGAAATTGCAAGTACACAATATTTAAAGAAGTCATGACTATGGCATAAAAATGAGAACTGCAAAAATAACCTAGTGAGAAGGAGGAAAAGAGAAAGTAAGCAGCTATAATAGGACACTTTGCACTGGAAAGTATGCAACTACTTAGGACTCATATAATGTTTGTTAGACTATTTTGGGGGTTTTTTTCAATATTTTCCACTACTGTATCTTTGAGAGTTGAAACAGCTAACTCTGTAATTCCTCAGAGACTTATTGCTAGGTGCAGGAGTGAAAAGGAGAAATATCAGAACATCTAAGCTCCTTGTCTATCTTAACACTTTGCAGATATGTCCACCTAAATCACATTGGATTTTATAATTTTTTAAACAGCCAAAAATTAACAATCATTTTAAAAGTGACTAACTCAAACATCAACCCCTGTCATTTGATAGCCACTATTAAACAATTAATGAAACCACAAAATGAGCATGAGCTTTCCACACTCAGGGCAAAAGGAAGATGTTCTTGAAAGGAATCCAAAGAATAGCTATAGATGTGTTCCCGTCATTAGTGCAGG
Organism: Gopherus evgoodei; assembly: GCF_007399415.2. Lineage (NCBI taxonomy): Eukaryota > Metazoa > Chordata > Testudines > Testudinidae > Gopherus > Gopherus evgoodei. The sequence continues at coordinate 18,427,569 of NC_044331.1, forward strand.
CATCAACACAGAAAATTGAAATTTTTTTTTTAAATCTGAGAGGGGAAGAAAAATAGCAAAACATAAACTGTAATTATGAAAAGGTATTTTAAAACAATACAAGATTGAAATCCCAAAATAATTCAGAGAATAACTTTTGAATTTAACGTTCACCTGTGAGGCGCAGCTGTGGAATTAAACTAATGACAAGTAATGGGAAGAAGAGTTGTAAGGACATCACAGTGGAAAACACATGCGTAAATTGCATGCTAAGATCACTCAACTTATGAAGGATCATTTTACACCAGCAGTGTTGCACTTTCACTGGTGTAGCTCACTTCCCTAGCCCTGAACAAAATAAACTATCCTGGTAAAAGCACAACTGTGCCAATATAACTACAACTATACTCCATCAGGAGATCTTTAATGATCCTGTAACCGTGCCTCAGTGGGCCACAACTGAGGATGCCAAACTCAGGACAAACTGCTGAGAAATAGGGCAGATACACCCCAAGACTTGTGGCTAATCCTCCATAGTATATACCAAACTAGCAACAAAAGTAAAAACTTCTTTCACCACGCTGGCTAACAAGAAGTCATAAAAGCAGTTTCTTCCAGCATTCCACCCTTTGTATTACTACCAAAAACACTGGATTTAAAAGTAGTGAGTGGTTCTTTACAACCAGTCTCATCAAATAAAAGGTTCTTCTGATCCCAAAGGACCAGCCGCACACCCAGGTCAATATATAACTTAGATCTTACCCAAAAATCATGCCGATGCCAATCCTTTAGTATCTAAAATTTAAAGGTTTAATTAAAGAAAGAAAGAATTGGTGAAAGAAATCAAATACATACGATAATGGCCAAGTTCTTGGTTCAGGCTTGTAACAGTGATGGAATAAACTGCTGGCTTATGTCAAGTCTCTGGTTGCTTGCAAATCATTGGAAAGTCCTCAGTCCATTGGTTAAAATATTCCCATTAGTATAGTCCACAGTCCAGAGGCTAGAGCAGGATAGAGGCTGGTGCAGGAGTTTTCAGGGCCTTTTATATCTTCTGCCATGTGGAGCGAACCCCACTGTTTTAAACAAACACCTCAGCACAGCTAGTGAAAAATTACAGGTAAAATATGGGAGTTTGGAGTCACATGTCAATGCCAAATTTCGCTCAGTCATTGCAGGAGGCCATTACCTATATTCCAGACAGCATGTTTACAGGACAGTCCACTCAGTGTAGGTGGGCGCCTCCCACGGTCCATTGTGAGTTAATGTCCTTTTGGTGGGCCACTCAATTTGAATAGTCCCTCCAAGATGTGCTGGCTAAATACCTTGTTAGTTAGCCCAGGAGCAAACATTTGAAATACAGGTATAGTGCCAATACTCGTAACTTCAAATACAAAGATGATACACGCATTTAGATAGCATAATCATAACCAGAAAATCATAACCTTTTAATAGACATCTTACATGCCACATTTTGTGCCAGATATGTTGCAAATATATAACAGTGGTTGCAACAATCATCTGTAGCGGGGGAGGGCAAACTGATGGCCCATGGGCTAGATCCAGCCCATCAGGGCTTTCAGTCCGGCCTGTGGGATAGCCAGCCCCATGGAGCAGTGGTGTTAAGGCAGGCTCCCTGCCTGCCCCAGCCCCGCACCACTCCTGGAAGCAGCCAGCACCATGTCCCTGCGGCCCCTGGGGAGGGGGGAGCAGAGGGCTCCATGCACTGCTCTCGCAGCTCCCATTGGCCGGGAACGGGGAACCGCAGCCTATGGGCGCTTCAGGGGTTGTATCCAGAGGTAAGGGCAGTGCATGGTGGAATCGCCTGCCCCACTGCACCCCTAGGAGCCACTGCCAGACATGCTGGCCACTTCTGGGAGCAGTGTGGGGCCAGGGAAGGCAGGGAGCTGCCTTAGCCCCACTGCCACTCTGGAGCCACTCGAGGTAAGCAGTACAGGGCCAGAGCCCACACTCCGAACCCCTCATGCACCATGCACTGCAACCCCCTGCTCTGAGCCCCCAGCCGCATCCCTCCTGCATCCCAATCCCCTGGCCTGAGCCCCCTCCCACACTCTGCACTTCCTCCTGCACCCCAACGCCCTACCATACCCTGCACCCTTCCTGCACAGCACACCCCCTCCTACACCCCCTTCCACACCTCAACCCCAGCCCTACATTCATGGCCCTGCATACAATTTCCCCACCCAGATGTGGCCCTTGGCCAAAACGTTTATCCACCCCTGATCTATATGGTCATATTTTAAATCAGATAACATCACAGACCTAAAAATAAAAAAGGATGTTATGCCTAGCAAAGGACGTAAAAGGCAATAAGGCTTTCTAAACACATTCGGAGGAAGAAGAAGATGAAGGAAAGTGCAGGTTCTCTGCTTAGCAGTGAAGGAGAGCTAATAACTGATAACATCAAGAAAGCTGAAGGGTTTAGTGCCTATTTTGCTTCAGTCTTCACTAAAAATGTTAATGGTGATACTCAACACTATTAATATTAACGAGAAGGGGGCAAGGAAAACATGCCGAAACAGGGAAGAACAAGTTAAAGAATATTTAGATAAGTTAGATGTATTCAAGTTGGCAGGGCCTGATGAAATCCATCTTAAGGTTCTTAAGATATTAGCTCAACCAATCTTGGAACTGTTAACAATTATTTTTGAGAACTCATGGAGGATGAGCTCCCAGAGGACTGGAGAAGGGCAAACATAGCACCTATCTTTAAAAAGGGGAATTATAGACCAGTTAGCCTAACTTCGATACCTGGATGGAAAGATACTGCAACAAATTATTAAACAATCAATTTGTAAGCACCTGGAGGATAACAGAGTTATAAGGAATAGCCAGCATGGATTTGTTGAAAATAAATCATGCCAACCAACCTAATTTCCATCTTTGATAGGGTTACTGGCTTAGTGGATGTGGAGGGAAGCAGGGGACATGCTAGATCTTGATTTTAATAAGGCTTTTGACAACGTCCCACATGACATTATCACAAGCAAACTAGGAAAATGTGCTCTAGATGAAATTACTAAAACAGGTAAGTGAGTAACTGATTGCAAGACCATTCTCAAAGAGCAGTTATCAATGGTTCACTGTCAAACTAAGAAGATATATCCAGTGGTGACTTACAGGGGTCAGTCCTGGGTCTGGTAGTATTCAATAGCTTCATTATTACTTGGATAATGGATAGGAGTGCCACCAAGCTGGGAGTGGTTGCAAGCACTTTGAAAGTAGGATTAGAATTCAAAATTATTTCAAAATTCAAAATTGAAGAACTGGTCTGAAATCAATAAGATGAAATAGAATAAAGACAAGTGGAAAGTACTTCACTTAGGAAGGAAAAAAAATCAAATGCACAACTACAAATAGGGAATAACTGGCTAGGTAGTAGTATTGCTAAAAACGATCTGGAGGTTATAGTGGATCACAAATTGAAGGAGAGTCAACAATGAGATGCAGTTGTGAAAAAGGTGAATATCATTCTGGGGTGTATTAACAGAAGTGTCATATATAAAACATGGGAGGTCACTATCCTGCTCTATTTGGCACTGATGAGGCCTCAGCTGGAGTACTGTGTCCAATTTTCAGGATGGGCAGGGATGACTCACGAGTAACTTTTTATCCACATAAATAGTCCTACTGACGTCAATGGAACCACTCACCTGAGTAAAGTTACAACTCAAGCCCATTGTCATATATTTTGTAAAGAATTATACAAACTTACAACATTATCTTTTAAAATAAAATAAATAATAAAAGCATGAAGGGTTGTAATGTGTGTGCTTGTAAAAGTTGCAATTACGTTTTTCTTCTTATTCAGTACTGATTAGCCAAGTAAATACAACAGTCTCTCACGTCTTCTGACAAGGAGAACTATGAAAAATTACAGAAACATAAGGACAATGCACTACAAAATATTTGTTGTTCATTAATTTTTACAAATGTATTTTCATTTTAGCTCTTTACATATAAATCCCTCATAATGCACTAAAAAAATGCCCTGTAAAAAAACTGACATCTTAGAAATAAGTAAGAGACCCTATTGCGGCATAGTGTGATTAAATGTGTGGGGAAAGACTGCCACTTTTCATGTGAGCCACCAGGAGTAAGGATTAGTGAGATTCTGCTCCAGTTTGAAAATGAAAAAATCAAACAAAGGGGAAGGAGAAGAAAACAAAACAAAGTGGTAAGAAAAAGGAAGACTGGAAGTTACTCAACCTCAATATGTATATTTATGAAGCGACTCAATAAATTGGTCTTGGACTATTGAGCGTTTCACCTCTTCATAGCTCACTAGTTCAAATGTGAGCTAGGAGAGGTAGTAATTGAATATATTATCTGTTGGCCGTTTTGTTCACTATGGGAAATGTGCTGGAGGCCTCAGGAAAGAAGCTAAGTATTTCACTAGCAGTGAGACTGAACTACTTCCTTGCACCTAAAGTTGGTCTCTCTGAAAAATAAGATTGACACACATTGGCAGGGCAGTGTGGGAAGACTGCTTTATTGTTACTTTTGTTACATCTATTTTGTGGATAAGGAAATGATTTCTGTGCTACGCTGTGAATCTGGTATCTTTGACAAACACTAATTTCACTTAGTAATTTGAACATATATACAGTTTGCAAGCAATATATTGGCAAATATGATCTCCATTTGCTTTGTTTCAAACATGTATGAAATCAATGGGAATTAGGCTCCTAGATGTTTTTGAAAATCCCACTAGGCTCCTATCTGCATCTTTAAGCACCTAAATACCTTTAAAATCTGGTCTAGAGAGACATATTAGAAACGTTTACGCAAATAACAGTTCCAGGGTAACAGATGTCTATTTTATTTCCGATTCCAGCCATAAACACATAGCACAGACTTAATTAGCTTCTACCATAGCACCATATTTTTTTCAAGCAGCATTTTCTTCCAGACACAGTTGTTTCTGCACAGAAAAGTCCTTAAGACCTCAAAGCAGAACAGATTTTGTTTACAAAAAAGGAATGGGTAAGTACATAGGCCCAGTCTTGACAGGTATTTAGGCTCCTTACTTTCACCGATTTCAGTGGAAGTTATGAGCCTAAATACCTTTGAGGATCTGGGTCTAAGTGTCTTTTTATTTAAATAATCTTATTCACACACACACACACCACCATGCCATCTGGATGAATGAAAAAATCAATGAGAGCAAAAGAAACACAATCATTTGTGCTGTCCAGTGTAGGCAGTTTGAACAACCATCTCCCTGTCTGATTCCAAACGATCATGAAGAAAACCACTCAAGAGATGATCCATAGTCACACCAATGCTTGACCACAAAGATATGTGGACAAACATGTACATTTGTACCCAATATTTCATTTGTAAACTATGTTATGTGTCGAGGTCTACAAAAGAGCATCTAACATACTTCAAATAGCTTCAACATTTTGAGCACAGGACCTGAGAACAACACCTAACTTTTTTCCAGCAGGATAAATCTCACATTTAAAACTACAGTATAGTATGGAAGCTGATAAATATTTTTTAAAACATAGGGATTTAGACTCATAGACTTTAAGGTCAGAAGGGACCATTGTGATCATCTAGTCTGATCTCCTGCACAATGCAAGCCACAGAATCTCACCCACCCACTCCTGTAACAAACCCCTAACCTATGTCTTGAGTTACTGAAGTCCTCAAATTGTGGTTTGACGACCTCAAGCTGCAGAGAATCCTCCCGCAAGTGACCCGCGACCCGTGCCCCACACTGCAGAGGAATGCAAAAAGCCTCCAGGGCCTCTGCCAATCTGCCCTGGAGAAAAATTCCTTCCCGACCCCAAATATGGCGATCAGTTAAACCCTTAGCATGTGGGCAAGACTCACCAGCCAGCAGCCAGGAAAGAATTCTCTGTAGTAACTCAGATCCCATCCCATCTAACATCCCATTGTACTGCATCTATCACAATGGAGGTCTTGGTCTATGACTAAGGCTCCTACAGTCTACAGCAATAATAATTATACATGGATAAAGTTTTGTAAAGAAAATCAGATGAGCGCAGTATAAAAACCTATATAGAATAAAATAAGACATTGCACACTTGCATCCAAACTAATGTAAATTTCTCCTTGGACAAAAATGGCACAGATAACAATGTTAAATTAATTAATTATTGCAGAAGTCCTATAGCAATCCTTTTCTTTCTGTAACTGATACATTTATTTCTTTTAGGAATTTTCCATTCTGCCTTACCTACTACTTCCCAACCATTAGCATTCTCTGTTATGTTAGTAAAGCTTGACCAACTGGATATTTTCATAGTCGGGAAGATTTCCCAGCCAACTTTCCAATCTGTATCATTAGTGACAGCACTAGCAAAATCAGAAAAACTTTAAGGAAACTGCAGAGATGGAAAATGTTTCAATGAAAGAGCAGTATACTTGGTACACTGAAATAAATGGCTTAAAATTATATTTATTTACTATCCTAAAACTATGTGGCTCAAATTCTACCTTCCATTTCACTTATGCAACTCCCATAGGCAGAATTTGGACCTATTACTTTTAAATGAAAGATAATTGGCTCAATTCATCCCAGGATTATACCAACTTCTGCCAGCATAACCCAGGGATCTGGGCATCAGCTTGCAGAAAGTCCATCCCTAGGAGGGCTGCTGCTGTACAAGTGACCATTAACTAGTCAACAGATTGAAAAGCGAGCAGAAGTGACAAAGGATGAAGCATGAGTCAGGCAGGCAGGGGTGCACTCAGAATATTCCCAAGACAGCCTCTGGTAGCAGGGTTCTTATATAGCCCTAGCTACAAGTTAAAGCTTTCTTACCTTAGTGGACTACTTATGGAAGGCAGCAGTACCAACGCTGCCCACCTTCCCTAGGGAAGAGAAGAATACAGCTTAAATTCCTTTGTATCATCAAAGGTGAACTGATGCCAAAACAGTGTAAATACCTTGGGCCAAACCCTGCTGTCTGCTACTATCCCTTCAGTGGGGCTGATATAACTGAGATCACAATTTAGCCTAATGCTCATAAACCTAATTAAAAGTGTGTGCATGTGTATAGGGTGCAGGGGGGGAGGAGACTCGCTTCTTCATTGACAACTATTGTATTAGCTGCAACTCTATTTCAATGGCACTCAGTTGAGTTAACCGACTGAGCTATGGCAGTTTTTCTTGGCAGTCCTATCTGCATGCTTAACTACACGGCAGTACATAATCACAGAACTGTCACTCTCTCAGATCTCTCAAGTATTTCTACCAAGCTCTGTAGCTTTCTGATACTTTAACTTTCAGGAATGTGAGATGGCTGCCAAGTATCCTAAATTACTAGTATATCGTTTAACCCATTGTAAGCTTTAGATTTCACTTGCTCTGCATTCTATGACCACCTCCACCTAAACAGGCAGAATTCCCATCTGCTTTCACTTTTTTTTGATAATGGATACACATTTTTTGCCTCATGATAAAACTATTTACCTCTTAATCTCACCTCTTTGCCTTGCAGTTTATTCTCTTCTCTCTCTTGCACTGAATCTCCATGTAGTCTGCTCTCAGTTGCCTCACATCTTGTGATTTTCTCTCTCTCTTGCTCTTGTTGTTTATTCTCCTCTTCATTTCCTCTCTCTCTTTTCCTTTTGTCTCACTTTCCTCTCCTCACCTAAAGAGTATAAATATGCTTTTCCTAGACAAAAAGGCACTATTTCAGATCTGGTACAAATCTAGTACAGGGTGTGGTGTAAAATCCCACACTAGCAAACAAGATATGGCACACAGTCAGAAAGGACATGCCCAGGGTGCATGGATCATTTCCCCTAACCCCTGCAATTTCCTATCGTAAAAACCCCACATGAGCAGAACGATCCATGGAATAGTCTTCAGTCTGTTGTGGTTTTAAATTTAAATCCACCTAAGGTGATTTTCCATTCATGCTAAGAATAAAAAGTATTGGTACTGCTGCACTGCAAAAGCTTAAGACAACAAAAGGAATAGATTGCAAAGCTGTCTGTTGCGCTTCCGGTCAGTGACATAGTGATGGGGGTCATGGACACCCATGTACGATAAAACAGTGTGGGCTGTCATCAGGGTAGGCTACTTGATCATATCGTTAATTTATCTATTTATCTATCTATTTCATACAGAAATTTCATCATCATCATCATGTTTATGGATCAAATTCTCTGCCATAGTACCATATTACTCTAGCAACATACCCTGCTGATTTACCAGAGGCTTCAGAGGTTGGATAAAAGGGAATTCTCCAGGGTTAGAATGGGAAATAGGAATCTTTATTCCCATTCCAGAGTGAGCTTCAAAATTGATTCTAGAAACCATGTTTTTCCCCCCACATAGAGCGTGGGTGGCTATATCTACTCTTTTGGAGATGACTTGTTTTTGAATGGTAATGTTTTTCAAGAAGTTTCCAAAAGCACCTAGGCTCTGGAACAATTGAATACATGTTTTTTTAAAACATACATAAACTGAAAAAAATTAAAATTAAATATTTCTCAGACACATGGAACCATGAGCAAAATTATTATTTAAATCAAAACTGTTTTACATATTTATTGTTGATTTGTGGAGGTCACTTTCTCATTATACACAGTACTGATACTGCAAACTTAGGGATATATTCTTTTCCCCACACATGCAGGTAGTACTCAGTGATCATAATGTGATGATGCATAAACAAAAAAAGAAGAAGCCCCTTTGTTTTGATGCTATTACATTGTCACTATTAATCCTAGCCGGCCTTAAATACGGTTTCTTATATTTTCAATTTGTATCTTATGGGAAAGAAGATTGCCTTCTGTTAGTTTTTTCAGTAGGACTTCAAGGTTAGTCTTATGAGTTTTTAATAGTCTGTACATTTTGCAACAGACTCTGTGCCAGAGTCTGGCATTTATTTATATATGTTCTTATCTGGTATAAACAGAGATGGGCTAAACCATACTTGAGTAGCTTGTTTCTCAGAACACACTGATATCTATGTTTGTGTGCATGTATAAGATAAGTATTCCAATGATATCCACACCTCATTCACTATCTTATGATGAAGTCAGTAATTTTAACTACTACTTCAACTAGTCCTCAAGGGATTCAGTTTACAGAGATGCTGTCAACTTCAAAATGACATGTTTGCCTGAAAAATGTTCTCTTACTATTGTTACAAAACTAACCACTAAGAGAGCTACACCTGAGAGGAATTGGGTGGTGAGCAGGGATGGAATCTCTGTTTTCAGTCGATTTGTGCAATTGACAGCTCCTTCTGTCCAGTCACTTCCACTGTTTTCTCTTCATATCCATGGCAACAGCAGTATCTGAAACTAATAACTATTTTTAAAGTATCCACATTTCACACTGATGGTGTCCCTTTATGAGAAAGCTCTCCTGGTGTTGTAGTGTGGCTTTTTTATTTTCCCATATAATATCAGCAAGTTCTGAGTGCTGACATACGCTCCCTGATTGTGAGAGAAGAACACTGTGGTACAGTAAACTCCACAAATGCTAACACAAAAAAGACAATGTTATAATACTCAGGTGAGAGGTTAGTTCTGGGGATTGCTAAGGCGATATGGATGAAGCCAGTTCTATCTATGCCCAACCTATTCTTAAGTCATTGTGTAGAATGTATTTTTCCCAAATTATGATAGAATAGGTGTATAGCGGAATATTACTTTGGGGCCTAAAGTTTCAATTATTGTTGAGTGATAGATGCTGAAACTAAGACAGCTGTTATCTAGATGTGCCAACCCTGTTATTCCCAAGAGCTGAAAATATGAGATAAGTATGAGAAGCCAACAAACCTCAGAGTTGAGAGTGGTGCCACCGCCTACAGTTAGCTTGCTTCATCTGCATGGACAAAATAGTGTATAAGAATAACAAAAGCTCTCGGAAAATCTATTGAAAGCTTATGTATTTGATAGATTATGGCAAAAGAGTAGGATATTTCTGAAGCTACAAATTATAGGGTTTACAAAGGTTTTGTGTGATCTGTACATAAGAACATAAGAACGGCCGTACCGGGTCAGATCAAAGGTCCATCTAGCCCAGTATCTGTCTACCGACAGTGGCCAATGCCAAGTGCCCCAGAGGGAGTGAACCTAACAGGCAATGATTAAGTGATCACTCTCCTGCCATCCATCTTCATCCTCTGACAAACAGAGGCTAGGGACACCATTCTTTACCCGTCCTGGCTAATAGTCATTTATGGACTTAACCACCATGAATTTATCCAGTTCTCTTTTAAACGCTGTTATAGTCCTAGCCATCACAACCTCCTCAGGCAAGGAGTTCCACAAGTTGACTGTGTGCTGCGTGAAGAAGAACTTCCTTTTATTTGTTTTAAACCTGCTGCCTATTAATTTCATTTGGTGACCCCTACTTTTTGTATTATGGGAATAGGTAAATAACTTTTCCTTATCCACTTTCTCAACATCACTTATGATTTCATATACCTCTATCATATCCCCCCTTAGTCTCCTCTTTTCCAAGCTGAAGAGTCCTAGCCTCTTTAATCTTTCCTCATATGGGACCCTCTCCAAACCCCTAATCATTTTAGTTGCTCTTTTCTGAACATTTTCTAGTGCTAGAATATCTTTTTTGAGGTGAGGAGACCACATCTGTACACAGTATTCAAGATGTGGGCGTACCATGGATTTATATAAGGGCAATAATATATTCTCTACCCCTTTAATTATTCCTAACATCCTGTTTGCTTTTTTGACCGCCTCTGCACACTGCGTGGACATCTTCAGAGAACTATCCACGATGACTCCAAGATCTTTTTCCTGACACGCTGTAGCTAAATTAGCCCCCATCATATTGTTTGTATAGTTGGGGTCATTTTTTCCAATGTGCATTACTTTACATTTATCCACATTAAATTTCATTTGCCATTTTGTTGCCCAATCACTTAGTTCTGTGAGATCTTTTTGAAGTTCTTCACAATCTGCTTTGGTCTTAACTATCTTGAGTAGTTTAGTATCATCTGCAAACTTTGCCACCTCACTGTTTACCCCTTTCTCCAGATCATTTATGAATAAACTGAATAGGTAACCCATTATATGTATCAGCAGGAGCTGCATAACAAAAGTATTGATTGGGGATCTGTTCTATGTGGCATTAGGGCCCTTCGCAATTTGTCCAGAAGGCAAATCTGGTAGAGAGATTTACTTTGGACTTAGTTCAAACACCACTTACTTGCCTATTCCCTCACCCTTGGGATAAGAGTAACACCAAGAACAATTAAATACTCCTCTGATAAACCAACACTATATAATTCCAGAGACTTATCATGACTGCCCTAAAGAAACTTCTTTCTCCTTTTTCTTCCCAACAGAGTGTCAAACTTGATTAGGTGGCTATTGCTGTCCTCTGCCCCACAAGATTTCTGTAACTGCATGCAAGCCATAATACATTTGTATTGGAATCACAAGGAAAAAAGATTTAAAATAAAAATGAAAACAGGTGCAATCACAGGGGCAGAGATAGAAACACACTATGAAAGTCAAGAGTAGCCTAGTCAATATGATTTACACAACACTGTACGAATCAATTCAATTTATTGACATTTTCAAATGCCCTGGCTTCTCCCGCACTCACCAAAAACAAATGTCCACTGTTCATTTACTGTTTGGTGTAAACCGTCTAAATCACTTGCTTCCAAAATAGTTCTGAGGTTTGCAAACCAAGGGCCCCAGCTTTCTGGCTTTTACTTACAAAAGTAGTCCTTACTCACCAGAGTAGACTAATTAAAAAACAAGAGATTGTTCATGCAAGTAATTGCGATATTGTCCCCAAGTTTCCAATCCACCTTCTTTGTACCAAGGTTCAAAAAATTGTTCCAGATCCTCATGTGCCAGTGGTTCCCAAACTTCTTCTGCTGCTTGTGCAGGGAAAGCCCCTGGCGGGCTGGGCGGTTTTTTTTTACCTGCCGTGTCCGCAGGTTCAGCCGATCGCAACTCCCAGTGGCTGTGGTTCACTGCTCCAGGCCAATGGGAGCTGATGGAAGCAGCGGCCAGTATGTCCCTCAGCCCACACCATTTCCAGCCGTTCCCATTGGCCTGGAACAGCGAACTGTGGCCAGTTGGAGCCGCAATCAGCCAGAACTGCAGACGCGGCAGGTAAACAAACCGGCCCAGCCCACCAGGGGCTTTCCCTACACAAGCGGCAGAATAAGTTTGGGAACCACTGTCATATGCAAATCCTTTAGCCTTTGACACTATGTGTCAGAATTCACTATGCTATGTTCCAATTCAAAATTAATCTTCACTTAGAATGAAATTTTCCCTTCTGCAGAGCATCAGCACAGGGTCGATGCGCCATTTAAGTCTCACGCTGTGTTAAGGGCCTAAGCGGTGCCAACGCTTTTTGTTCTGTCTCCCTGCACAATAATGAATTTCACACGTAGGGTATGTCTATACAGCAACTAAAACACCCATCCTAGCCAACTTGGGCTTGCAGTGCTTAGGCTGTGGAGCTGTTTCATTGCTGTGTAGACTTCCGGGCTCAGGCTGAAGCCTGTGTTCTAGGACTCTGTGGGTTGGAAGTGTCCCAGAGGTTGAGCTCCAGCCTGAGCCCAGAAGTCTACACAGCAATGAAACAGCCCAAGTGGGCAGCATGGACCAATCGCAGGTTTTTCTTTGCTGTCTAGACATACCCTTAGTGTCAAGAAAAAGCTCCATTGCCAACAGCATTTTGGTTGATGCACCTACAGAAGGTAACTTTTGTTATAGTCACACAAGAAATGTGATGTTTTTAGAGTCTGTGACTTAATTAGTGATTCTATTTATGACTGTTAGTTTGCGCAGCCTTCTTTCTCAACCACCAAAACGCCCTCTCTCTCCTTCCTCTGTACCAAGACTATAAAAATAGGCTACATATAGCATTGCTTTTTTGTTTTCAGGCTCTGCTCAGCAGATGTTCATTGGCTGACCCTTGTGCTTTTCTATCAAACTAGGAGCCTAATTTATATTATTGATTTATGCTGTCTCAAACTCAAGGCTGAAAGAATAAAAAGTCCTAGGAGACAAATACTGTAGCAAACAGATCAGAGAAGAAAATGTACTTGCTATTATTTCAAGAAATAGATAATAATGAGGGGAGAGGGAAAAAGAAGAGGTAGAAAGAAATATAATGTTGCTTTTCTGCTTTCAAGGAGAAGAAGAATATAACTTTGTATGGAAAAGCTACTTGTTCTCAGCTTTAACCTCTATCACAACAATATGCTCTGGTTACGATTCTTTGATTACTCTGGCCTTACTGATTTTAAATAGCCAAAGCACTTTCCCACAAACACACTGACACTTAAACTTGAGACCACAACAGATTAACGCCACCCTCTTGTTGCTCACTGGAAACAGCTAGCTATTAGGATGCCTATTCTGTTACTGTAAGGCAGGGTTCAGGAAAAGATCGCATTCTCATGCCTCAATCATCTAACAAGAGTAGAGGATTCCTATAGAGTTCAGTCACTTGGACAAAAATACCATCAGTAGCCATTAAATGGACAAAACCTTTAACTCTGAGAATGAAAAACTTGTTCCTTAGGGTCTTATCCTGCTTTCTCTGAAGTCAATGGCAAAATTTCCTTTGACTTCAGCTGCAGCAGGTCAGGCCCTGAAATTCTGTCAGATAAGATTACAAGACAAATTTATAGTTTGAAGAGCATGTGAAATGCTTAATGTTATTCTAACATAAAACTATTAACTATGTTTAAAGGAGTCTATTCTGCCATCTGTACTTTAAAGAGATTAAATGTTTTTCTTATTCTGCACACTGTACATGGGGCACAATATTTCCATTTATTAATCTGTATTTGTTGCAAACTATTAAGCAATCAGTAACCCTACATACATATCTCTGGCAAGACAGTGTGCTATAGCTATTAAACTGCTGTCTTTTACTTCTTCCCCATTAATATATAACAGCTTCTCCAGCTTCATAAATACCTATATCCTTTATTCTTTTTAAACAGTACCACAGAATTTAAACACTAGCTGTTGAATAATGTGAAAAAATATGGATTATACGCTAGAAGAAAAAGATCAGCTGTCATCAAGCAGAAGCTAGATTCCCAAAAAGAGAACTAAGAGAATGTCTCAGCTGAGATGATCAGGTTTAGCTAATCCAACCTATTTTGGCCACATGAGTTACACTCTGCTAAAAGAGAAAAGTAATTTGCTATTTAAACAAAATTATATGCTTTTCCTCTATCCTAAAAAAAATTGTTACAAAAATTCAATTCCCTTATGTAGCAGACAAAGTATCATCACTAAGCAAAAGAACCAACCTGATTTCAATTAAATTAGGAGAACATCTGAGCATGCAGCACAGTTGTAGCCATGTTGGTCCGAGGATATTAGACAAAGTGGGTGAAGTCCAATAAAGAATATTATCTCACCCACCTTGTCTCTCTAAAACCTGAGCACACAGTCATCAGACCAGCCCTGAGTCAAACCCAATCCCTTTACGCTAGATTTTATTACCTATACTCATCATGGACGTCAAGTTCTATGGGCCTGTGGTGCCTGAGTACAGGGAATAATCCTGGCCCAGGGCCCAGCTCCAGCAATGTTTGAGGTCGGGTCTTTCCCTTGTCCCCACCTTCTGTTCCCAGGTGCTCACCCCCTCATCCCCCTGGCAGTCTCCCAGGAGAATTAAAATAGCCCAGTGAACCCACGCACCATTGGCAGCGCAGCAAAGCCGAGTGGCTTCCTGCCTGCTCGCTTCACGTGGCTACCAGCCCCTCCCTGCAGCCCCTGGGCAGGATGGGTCAGGTCTCTGTCCACATGAGCTGCTCCCACCCCAAGCACCCCTGCAGCCAATAGGAAGCTGCAGGGGCAGTGCCTGGGGGTAGCAGAGCACAGAGGCCCCCTGGCCCACCCTGCCTAGGAGACCCAGGTAAGCACTGCACCCCCCACATCTCCTCCCAGAGCCTACACCCCCTTTCCACACATACCCTCCTGCCCCCAAACTCCTTCCCAGAGCCTGCACCCCAGCCCAGAGCCTGCACCCAAACTCTGTCCCAGAGCCTGCACCCCTCAATCTCTCCTGCATCCCCACCCCCTGCTCCAGCCCAGAGCCTGCACCCAGCACCCAAACTCCAACCTAGAGCCTGCACCCTAGACGCCCTCCCCCACCCAAACTCCCTCACAGAACCCAAACTCCTTCCCAGATCCTGCACCCCAATCCCATGTCCCAGTCCAGGGCCTGCACCCCAGCCTTCCTCCCCCTACACAAACTCCCTCCCAGAGCCTTAGGCAGGTGGGGGGCAGAGTTTTGGGGGCTGGGCTCTGCAAGTTCTGAGCATCACCGAAATACAAACCTGCCACCCTTGGTACTCATGTGGAGTCATATCATACGTATCAAATAATCCCACTGAAATCAATTGGATTACTCGTGAGTAATGGTCTCCTTGTTACAAACCGGTCCTGTAACCACTAAGTCACCATTCTGTTGTCAGTGGACCTAATCAAGCCTACAGGTTTGGGTAGAGTCCAGTCGCTAATTTTAGCTCTTAACTCTAGGGCAAACACCCAAGTCTCAGACCTCATCTGATGCTCTTCCTTCAGACATGGGATTCCTCAATCCAGTTGTCCTAGACTCTATATGGATTTACTTTAAATGCATGCAGTTACTGAAGCAAAACTTTATACCATGGACAAATAAACTTTTTGTCCATATGTGAAGAAAATAAAAGATTTTGGACTACACAATGTGATTTTGCATTTCTGCATAGAGTGAATCATTTCACACCAGGCAGTGACACGTCACAGCATTACTGTGCCTCCTAGTCAAATCTGTCTGCTAAAGCTATTCTTTGTACAACAGAAAGTACTTAGTATTCCAAAACCTTCAAGACTTGCACAAATCTTCCCAAAAGAATATGCACTGGGGCCTAAACATGAATTTAAAAATTAAAATAATGGCATATGTCCCAAAAGGAAAGTGTCTGGCTAAAACCTCAAATCAAGCAAACAAATCTGACAGATCTGAGACACGAAATATATACTCAAACATATACCCATTGTTCCTTTATAATGTTGGATCAGCAGCCACTGCGGACTTCATGGTCATAAGGTACAGAACTGAAATCCTTCTGCTCCTAAAGAAAAAACATTTGCTTCCTGCTCTAACATGGAATCAGCAGTAGTCTTAGGGTGAAATCCTAGCCCTGCTGAAAATCAATGGCAAAACTCCCACTGACATCAATGGGGCAGGATTTCGCCCTTAGGGCTCATAACAGACAACCTGATATTCCACCTGCCCAGGAGCAGTGGCACACAGTAAATTACAGGCTCTCAAGAGCCAGATGTACTTTTTCATTTCATAGCCACTCTTTGCAAATCATCACAGGGTTGTTCTAGGAATCTCTTTAAAATCTTGATGCATGTGTAACTGAACATATCACACAGGACGTATTTAAAAGGCACCCATCAACTCCAATTTCACTGATTACACACCTCTACCCCGATATAACACCATTCAAAACAACATGAATTCGGTACGCGGTAAAGCAGCACTTCAGGGGGGCTGGGCTGCATGCTCCGGCGGATCAAATTAAGTTCGCTATAACACAGTTTCACCTGTAACACAGTAAGATTTTCCATACCCTGCATACCTGCTAAAAATTGTAGCCATGCTGTAACTGAGGAACTGGACATTGTATACATATACATTGTACTCTGCTGATGCAAAGTTGGCATAGCAAGGCAATGGCGGATGCTTTTGACATGGGAAGCCCTTAGTTGGTATGCAGTCACCATATGGTTTCCCCCTTCATAGCTACTGGTCATAGTCAAGGAAAAGCGGTGGGCCTAGGGCTCCTTTACACCCAGCTGATTCCTGACATGAAGCCCTGGGATGGCCCCAGGAACCGGGTATCAAGAAGGTGGTTTAAAGTCACATTCACCCTCCCAAGTTGTGCAGAACACTCCTCATCTGCAGCCGACTTTCTGCCCCTAGAAATTGTGTCATTCTAAGGAGATACACATGAACAATGACTAGGAAGTGGTCATTTGTTTTATAATTATTTTGAGGTCTCCTCACTTAAACAAGGGAATCACCTGCTCCACTTGCTTTGACAAAACATTAAAGGAATGGATTCATATTTCTAATCCTTTATGTAGAGCTTTAGAATGAGCTACATGCATGAGAAATCTGCTACCTAAAAAACCAAAGACTTTCTAGGCAGTATCAAAGACTGCTAATGAATATTAATACGAGGATTGGGTTAACTGGTTTGGAAAAAATAAATAAGTTTAAAATGGTCACCTGAATCTTGAACCTAACCTTTTTTGAGG
This sequence comes from Gopherus evgoodei, assembly GCF_007399415.2. Classification (NCBI taxonomy): domain Eukaryota; kingdom Metazoa; phylum Chordata; order Testudines; family Testudinidae; genus Gopherus; species Gopherus evgoodei. The sequence goes on from NC_044331.1 coordinate 18,444,846, forward strand.
TTTTTACCCTGATTTAGGGTGTACAGATAATATTAATTTAATATATTAATTTAATTCTTATTTAATTTATTAATAATAAATTATAAATATTAATTAGTATGGGTCTTAGGCTCGCCAATCTGTTTGATCAGAAGATAAAAGTTCTTGTCCTGAATCAGGCTTCACAGAATTTACAAAGGACCCTTTACAAAGCTCACACAGACAGACACAGCCTTAAAGACTTTTTATTAAAACAATAATAGTAACTAAATGATAAAATAATCAAAGTTACAAATTTACAATTGTATTACTGCTATTCAAAAGATACATATGATAAAATAGTATTATATGCAACAAAGCTTTGGTTACTATACTCTCACCCTTCCTTGATAACTTGGTGGTAAGACACACAGGACCAGCCTTGTGGTTCAGGTTTCTCAATTCTTGAGTGAGGGATGCAGTGCTTAGAAAAATCTAATGCTAAGAGCTATCAAAACTAAATTAGGGTTTACTTGACTAACTTAAACTTAAAATCAAAACCTAATAAACAAAACTAAGAATAAAACTTAGGGAAACCAAGCTTAGCCTTGAAACTTGAAGTTTAAGAAGCAGGGCTGGCACAGCCCATTAAGCAACCTAGGGCATTAACAGTTGGGGGGCGGTGACCACGGCGGCCGGATCTTCGGCTGCCCCAGTCAGCAGCGGTATTTCGGGGGCGGAACCTTCTGCTGCCTCTGTCAGGGGCACCATTTCGGGGGTGGGACCTTCCACCGCCTAGGGCACCAAAAAAGCTGGTGGCACTCCTGTTAAGAAGAACAAGTACAGCCTACTAATAGTAGCAGTCATCACAGATAGATAGACTAGATAGAGAGAATGGAGGAAGTAAGTGATAATAGACTACTTTATCGAAGTGGGTCACCTCTTTTATAGAGCAAAGTTCCAGAAATTCTATGCCCAAATTTCATTCCTCACCCACAAAAAGTTAGGGTAGTATGTATGTGCGTATTGATGACATGTACCTACCCACATATGTTTCCTTGTGGTTTATCTGTTAAGTCTGTGGGTACAACACTGAAAACCCCCTTATGCCATTCTCCATTGTCTATTAGTCTGGATAAAAGGTCACAGACATAGGCATGGGTACTTATCTATTTAGTTAACAAGGTATAGGTTAACTTTACTTTCTGAGTAAATGGTCTTAATATAGATATGCTAACTTTGCCTCAGCTTAACATACAGGATATGGCCTGTAGGTCTCCCACATTACAGCCAAACTTATTACAATAAACCAAATACCTAAACCAGTGGTTCCCAAACTTATACCGCCGCTTGTGTAGGGAAAGCCCTGGCGGGCCGGGCCGGTTTGTTTACCTGCTGCATCCACAGGTTCAGCCAATCGTGGCTCCCAGTGGCCGCGGTTCGCTGCTCGAAGAGGTGGCCAGTATGTCCCTTGGCCCATGCCACTTCCAGCAGCTCCCATTGGCCTAGAGCAGCGAACCGCGGCCACTGGGAGCCGCAATCGGCCGAACCTCCGGATGCGGCAGGTAAACAATCTGGCCCGCCCCGCCAGGGGCTTTCCCTGCACAAGCGGTGGAACAAGCCTGGGAACCACTGACTTAAACTTCAAGAAAAGATACATATATGCAAGCAAGCAGGTTAGTCCTATAGGCTACAGGTTCAACAGGTTCAGCTAACTTTTATTTCTCCTTATGAATTCCAGTGACTTTCCACTCAGTTCTGCAGACTTTAGAGGAGCGGGTAATTCAGCTAGACAGTTGTACTTTTCAGTTCTTATTTTGACCTGTAAGCCTTTTGAGGTTCACCTGTCAGACCTGAAGAAAAACTCCACGTGGCTCAAAAGCTTGTCTCTGTCACCAGCGGAAGTTAGTCCAATAAAAGATATTACTTCATCCACCTTGATAAGCTAAGCACGATTATGAAGAGAAAGACGATACATCAGGTCTGAAATGAAGCACGTGAGCATGCAGGCAGCATGTCACAGCATTTATTATGATGAATGAGAATTAAGACGGAGAGTCAATGCTAAACATGTAACATGGCACTATATTTTCTGCATTTCTTTCAAATATCTTGTTTAAAAGATAGAACAAATGGCCAATACTCTTCCTTTCCATAGAGGAGAGTTGGGTTTATGAAAACAGGGCAAGGGATTACACTGGGATTTATGGCACCTTATAGACTAACAGACGTTTTGGAGCATGAGCTTTCGTGGGTGAATACCCACTTCCTCAGATGCATGCTCCAAAACGTCTGTTAGTCTATAAAGTGCCACAGGATTCTTTGCTGCTTTTACAGATCCAGACTAACACGGCTACCCTCTGATACTGGGATTTATCACACTAAATATTTCCTTTTACGGAATATTAGAGCAACTACTGAAGAAAAAAGTCAGTTAGCAAGGACACAATTACAGGTTCTAACTCTCAACTCGGCCTTAAAACAATCTTTTTTTTTTTAAATGTACTTTGTACTTATAAGTAGGTTATGCCTTTCTTCTGGCATCCTCTTATGTGTCCTTTAACAAAACTTAGAAGGACTGGTTTGGTGATATAACATAATCCTCAACATTCATTTATTTAAGGTGAGTACCTCACTTTAAAAGTTTAGCGCTCTGCTCCCCTCCCTGTACACTCAAGGTCGCTTCATATTATCTCATAACTCCTCCAACTCCTGCTTGACCTCAATCTCCCTGCATTAGAGAAGGCTCTCAACAGCCAGCTTGAAGCTTGTTTTTATGGACAGAAGCAAGCCATCATTAAGAGGTCCTTGAAGAGACTTAATTTTACCCCAGGAGTATCTAGAATAAGCTTTTATCCTTTAGTGCAATGAATATTTAAGGAGCATAGGTCTATATTACACATGCTACTAGGATGCTGACCAAGTTATTTCTCCAGGTTTCGGTTAGGGGGTCATGCACGGTGTTGCAAATGCACTCATTAGGTGGAAGGGAAGTCAGGTTTAATTGCTTCTCAGAGAGAGTATGGTGGGGGGCCTGGGCTGTGTTGGTCAGCATGTTCATCAACTGAGGGTTCAGATCTTGGAGACACCAGGCCCAGAAAGTTGTAGCAAGTTCAACAACTGGGTAGAGTGGATTATACTGCATGAACATACCTTTGTCTCTGGTCACTTTGGAGACACTTCTGAGTAATTTATCAGTTTCAGTTCCCTCCTGTTACCTTCCAGTCTCTTTACAAGTCTGTCCCTACCTAAGTCTCTGCTCTCATTTCATCCCACGCCACCTTCAGATCCTCTATTCTAATGGCTCAGGATCTCCTTCCACGCTGCCCCTTACACCTGAAACCGGTTCCACTTCCCATGGACCAAGCATTCTCCCTCTTCCCTCCTTCTTCAAAGGCCTGATCAATTGACCATTCAAGTCAACTGGAAGACTCTTGTTGACTTTAGTGCACAATGGATCAGGCCTCAAATGCCACCATAAAACGTACTCTATCTGCAAAGCCTTCATGTGTTGATCTCACCAATGCTTTCCTATTTTCCTGTGTCTGGGGTGTTGTTGCTCCACTTATTATATTCATTAATACCATTTAGACTGTAAGCTCTTTGCAGAAGGGAATCTTACTTTCTGCGCACATTGTAAAGCACTTTAGCTAACAACTGTCTATTGTTAGAGATTTAGTAGAGTTTCCTTCTACTCAGCAAAGAGTTTTATACTTGTACTGTAGCCTCTTCAAGTCTGAGTTAAAGCTTTCATTATTCTTGTCATTAATAAATTAAGATCAAATATTTTTACTGATTCAAAAAACCTAATGCTTTTCTGCATTGTAAAAATAATTGGGCACAACAGTAACATAAAACCCTGTTTTTGAGACGCTTATCTCCTATATGTTGGTGCCTCACTATCTAAAATAAATTCGTATTACCTTAGCTGCACAATGTTTCTATTTACATAGCATATGAATCAGGTCACGTGTGTGTAATGGGTAACTAAAATACTTAACCGGTTTCAGAGTGGTAGCCGTGTTAGTCTGTATCAGCCATAAAAATGTTGGCATACTATGGGGCCATGCGGGTACCCATAGCAGTGCCACAGTATGCCAACATTTTTATGGCTGATTTAGAACGTTTCCTCAGCTCTCGTCCCCTAATGCCCCTACTCTACTTGTGCTACACTGATGACATCTTCATTATCTGGACCCATGGAAAAGAAGCCCTTGATGAATTCCACCTTGATTTCAACAATTTCCATCTCACCATCAACCTCAGCCTGGACCAGTTCACACAAGAGATCCACTTCCTGGACACTACAGTGCTAATAAGCAATGGTCACTGTCATAACATTTTTCCCAGATCTGGACCTTAGCGTCCAAAATATGGGTGTTAGCATGAAAACCTCCAAGCTTATTTACCAGCTTGGACCTGGTAAAGCTGCCACCAGCCAGGAATCTATACAGTGCCTGGCGCACTGTGGTCTCCCCAAAACCTTCCCTGGGGGACCCTCAGACTCAGATTCCTTGAGTCTCACAACAAAGGGGAATAAACCATTTCCCTTCCCCCCTCCGGGTGTTCCCTCCCTGGGTTCCTGGAGAGATATACAGAAGCAAGTTCCGTGAATCTAAACAGAGGGACTCCACCCTCCCTATTTCCAGTCCTGGAAACACAAGTACTTCCCCCCTTACCCAGAGGGTATGCAAAGTCAGGTTAGTAAATCTAACACAAAGAGATTTTCCCCCTGACTTCTTCCTCCCACCAATTCCCTGGTGAGCTGCAGACTCAATTCCCTGGAGTCCCCACTAAAGAAAAACTCCAACAGGTCTTAAAAAGAAAGCTTTATATAAAAAAGAAAAGGACATAAAAATGGTCTCTCTGTATTAAGGTGACAAATACAGGGTCAATTGCTTAAAAGAAAAATGAACAAACAGCCTTATCCAAAAAAGAATACAATTTAAACATTCCAGCAACTACACACATGTAAATACAAAAGAAAACAATATAAACCTTATTGTCTTACTATCTTTGTGCTTACAACTTGGAAACAGAAGATTAGAAAGGCAGGAGATAGAAAAATCACTCTCAGAGCCGAGAGGGTCAGACACAAGACAAAGGACAAAGAACTCACACCCAAAACTTCCCTCCACCCAGATTTGAAATAAAGTCTTGTTTCCTGATTGGTCCTCTGGTCAGGTGTTTCAGGTTACTCCTTTCCAGGTGAAAGAGACATTAACCCTTAGCTATCTGTTTATGACAGTCACAAACACCACTACCCTCCAGTTTTCATCCAGACTACATCATACGATCCACTGTGTACAGCCAAGCTCTAAGATACAACTGCATTTGCTCCAATCCCTCCGACAGAGACAAACAAACACTTACAAGGTCTCTATCAAGAGTTCTTAAAACTACAATACCCACCTGCTGAGATGAAGAAACAGATTTACAGAGCCAGAAGAATACTCAGAAGTCACCTACTCCAAGACAGGCCCAACAAAGAAAGTAACAGAACACCACTATCTGTCACCTTCAGCCCGCAACTAAAACCTCTCCAGTGCATCATCAATGATCCACAAACTATCCTGAAGGACAATCCCCCACTCTCACAGATCTTGGGAGACAGGCCAGTCCTCACTTACAGACAGCCACGCAACCTGAAGCAAATATTCACCAGAAACCACATATCACACAACAAAACAACTAACCCAGGAACCTATCCTTGCAACAAAGCTCGTTGCCAACTCTGTCCACATATTTATTAAAGGGACACCATCATAGGACCTAATCACATCAGGCACATCATCAGAGGCTCATTCACCTGCACATCTTCCAATGTGATATATGCCATCATGTGCTAGTAATGCCCCTCTGCCATGTACATTGGCCAAACTGGACAGTCTCTGTGCAAAAGAATAAATGGACACAAATCAGATGTCAAGAATTATAACATCCAAAAACCAGTCGGAGAACACTTCAACCTCCCCGGTCACTCAATTACAGACCTAAAAGTCACAATTCTTCAACATAAAAAACTTCAAAAACAGACTCCAACGAGAAACTGCAGAACTGGAATTAATATGCAAATTGGACACCATTAAATTAGACTTGAATAAAGACTGGGACTGGATGGGTCATTACACAATGTAAAAGCTATTTCCCCATGCTAATTTTTCCCCTACTGTTACTCACACCTTCTTGTCAACTGTTTGAAATGGGCCATCCTGATTATCACTACAAAAGTTTTTTTCTCCTGCTGGTAATAGCCCACCTTAATAGACTAGTCTCATTAGAGTTGGTATGGCAACACCCATTTTTTCATGTCCTCTGTGTATATATATCTTCCTACTGTATTTTCCACTGCATGCATCCGATGAAGTGGGTTTTAGCCCAGGAAAGCTTATGCTCAAATAAATTTGTTAGTCTCTAACGTGCCACAAGTACTCCTTGTTCTTTTTGCTAAAATACTTAAAACATTTACATCATAATTGATTCCCGAATGCACCTAACTGCAGTGCATTATTCGTGAAAACCCAGTTTCCCTGCTGTGATTTTCATGAGCAGGGAGATTCCTGTTTATTGGACAGCTTTCATAGAATATTAAAAGGCCATTTAAAATCAGCTCTGGTCTAATAGCACAGCTCAGCATATTTGTAAATAAAAATATATAAAAGAAACAGGAAATGTTGGACCATATCCCAAGGACCTTGCTCACTCACTGTTTCTTCCTTTGCGTTATTCCTCAGACACATTCCAGTGCCACATTCCAGTGCCAGTGTGTCCAGATCCTAAAGTCCTTCCATAATGGCTTTTCATGTCCTACTGACTTCAGTGGGAACTCTGCCAGAGTAAGGACTGAATAAAAGCTGAGTAGAGAGCAAATGATTTCACCCATTTGTGGGGAGGGGCCTAGTTTAATTCTGTTTTCCATAATGCCAAAGTAAATCAGGATCAACTTCTCTGAAGTCAGAGGAGTAATTCCAATGTAAATTTGATGTAACAGTCAGCAGGACTGGGCCCTACACGTTTTTTGTTGTGTGTTTCTGCACCAGTACCGTTCCGTTAGTAGTAGCAACGGTGGGAGGACTACTGTGGACAAGATGTATACTTTCTAACACTGTCCTCTACCTCTCTGCTCAGAGCTTATGAATTTCCTAATGTAGACAAGGCTTAAATTAGTCTGTACTCCAGAACAGTAAACCCAGAGGGATGTTTTTTCAACACCGCAAATAATCAAGAGCGACATTTTTAATTCTGAAAGTCCCAATGCAAGTGAACTTGTGCCCCCGCCATGCATTTATTTATTAAGCTGTAACAAGAAACTTCTTGATAGAGATGTAGCTCAAAGGGGTAATTTTATCAAATCCATTTAAGTGAAAGTGTTGAAGAATGTCTTCAAGATGGGCAGGTCCAATATGCCCAGATGAAGTGTCACACTTTCACCACGCAAGATTGTCAACTAAAATAAAATTAATTAAAACAAAATAAAAACATGCCCATGTAACTTGGTCTGATTCTTAGCACAGCCTTTTAGTGTCTTCGGTTCTACAGAGCCAAATTCCATTGTAACTGCTGTTTACAAGTAAATACAATGAATTAACTTGGAATTGAAAAAAATCCTAGTTTTAGTTTTGACAGATTTTGAATTAATTTCTCTCTTTATTCAAACACTAATCCCCCAGTGCTATCCCAATATTCTATTCAGTGACAAGCAGCAAATTAATTCTGTGTGCATGAAAAACTGATGATCAGTTGACAAACTATCTGGCAACCAACTCTATTTATTGCTCTTCTAGAAAGTATTTCCTTCTTAAAAAAAATAATCAAGAAATAGTTGTAGATGGCTTCATCCCGAAAGAAATAGTTTATTGATTCCCTCTCCCCCCCAATCTGGTATTTAAAAATGTTGCTTACTGTTTCAGCATTTATTTACCTTTCGAATTTTATTAATGCTCTTGCTAATTGTTTCTCTTCCCCATTATTTTGGTTGAGGCAGCAGTAATTATGTACCTAGGTATAATTCTTACTTTTTGAACAGGGCTGGCTTTAGGGTTTCTGCTGCTTTTAGGGTACTGGTAAAACACCCCTTACCTAACCTCTCAGTCACCCATACTGTTACTGAACATTCTACTCTCACTAATATTTTGCTGCGGTAGGCAACGACCTGTTCTGCCTCAATGAAAGAACCAAGCCTGCCTTTGAATTATCTAGACATCCTTGTCTGTTTTGCTTTTGAGTTCTTGAAGTCACTTCAGTTTCTCTTTAAAATGCCTGGCCTTTTTTCAGAATCCAAAAATAACCTTTCAGTTCAAGGATACAATGTTCGAACAATAAAGCAGTGCTTCTTTCTGCTCTTGTGCCCTTTACAAAATAATTGACACATAATTTATTTTATAGGAAAAGATTTTGAAAGTAAAAATCCAGATGAGAGGCTCTGACAGTAGCCCAATGCAATTCCCAGTAAAGCCAATGACAGTCTTACAGCACCTCTGGCTTTAATGGGAGTTGGATGAGGTCCTCGGTGAATTGGGAAGGAATCTAGGATGTCTGCTCTCTGTATTGATGTCACCCAGAGGCTAATTACAGTTCTCATGTATTATTTAAAACAACAAAAACAAAACCTCCAATCTCAAACATTACTGTGACTGCTGAGAGTTCTATGCATTCCACAGCATAATTCAATAACAAAAACAAAACAAAAACAAAAATAAGCTTGCTGTTTGCATCACTGTCCCTGGTCCCACCTCAGCTGCTACTGTTGTGACTGCTGTTGAGATGAGGAAGTCACTGCTTCTTCTTGCTTTACTTTATTGCTACATCTCAAACCAAGCCAGTGGTTCAACTGTCACCACTTTGATACATGCAATCCTGCACGCAGAAACATATGTATGCCTGGCTTGTGGTTCTTAAGCTTTAGCATGGGTGGTTCAGAGCTGCATTGCCCAGCCAGGGTTCTGCTTCTCCATCCCTCTTTGCCTCCTTTTTCGTATCCTGCTTTCAGGATGAGTGGGAATGGGTCCAGGAGCAAGCAGTTCCTGATGTGCTGTGCCACTTTTGTGCTGTGGAGAAAGTGGTTGGGGTAGGAAAGATTCTTGTTACTCCTCCACATCTGTGCAGCCAGGCAGGCCCATAGCATATAAGACACCCAGAGACTGATTTTCAAACACTGACCTCCTCCTGTGTTTGTGAAAAGTTGTGTGTGAGAGCACCTAGGTACACACTTGGCAGCACTAAATTCCTGAGCGGGTGGACAAATGATTTTAACACCTGTGTGTCCACCAACTGTACATATAGCCAGGTAAAGCTCAATGCACGGACAAAGAAGAAATCGTAATTGAGGCCCCTTTGAAAGGCCTCAAATGTTAGTGCAAGAGATCAAGAAGCATTTTAACCCCTGTGCGAGCACAATGCCTTGTAGACAAAGATTCCTACCAAAGACCAGTTAGAGAAAGGGAAAAATAAATGTGCTTTGCTACAGAGCACAGCTGAAGGAATGTAAAATAAGAACATTTAACCACAACTGAAGAGATCACTTAAATCTAAATCACTGGAACTCACAAAACTGCTTCCAATGGGAATTTTATGATAGATGTATTGTAGACACATAGTGAAGCCATGGATGCGGTCTTGTACATTTGGACCAAATGATAAGGTGATCAGAAATCATCTATGGAAATGAGCTCACCATTTATTAACAATCTTTACAACTTTAAGATAGTTCACAAACTGACTCATGGAGTGTTTCTGAGATTTCAAAAGAGTCTTTGTAAAAAAATAAATGAAAGAATTAAAAAACAAAAACAAAAACAAAAAAAGCCTAGGCTCAGTCAACACCCAAGTCCCGTTGCTAAATCAGCTCATGGTATTTGTTTTAACATAAATTTAATTCCTGACCCAGACATCTATTCAAATATATTTTCAATGTCTGCTATACTTGCTTGATATTCAATATTTTTGTGGAGGATGACAAAAATCATTCAATATTTGTCAATGTTCTTCATTAATTAATACTTTAAAAATGACGTGTTTGTTTGAGTAATCCTTGCAAACAGCCTGAATGAATTTTTCTAAATGAATTAAATCTAAGCACATATTGCAAATTTTATGTGCACTGAATACTAAAAAGGCAGAGAAAAAAAAGGCAGGCACAGGCAGGCTTCCTGCACAGCACTACTGACTCAACACAAATGATAAGCTATGTTGGAGAGTTGTAATTGTCAGACTTAAAATTAATTCACTTTATTAAAAAACTCCAAGACAATGGAAATTGAATGTACTTTCATCCAACTTAGAACAGTTAGACTGTATGGGTGTGTTAAACATAAGAATTACTCCAGTTTCACCTGTTAGAATACCAGAAACTGTTAGGGGAGTTATAGTCTTACTGCTTTGTGCATGTCAGAATGCTTATTAAAAAACAGTTCATTTGATACATTTAGCATGTTGCATCTGAGAAACTGAACATATAAAAAATACTCCATCTTGTAATGCAATGGCAATCTTTAGGGTTGCTGTATGAATTAATTAAAATATACGCCATGTGAATCAATTAAATTAGACCTTTTTGCCACATCATTTCTGTTTTTGAACTGCTTGTCCACTAGGATCCCTAGATCCTTTTCAGACTCACTCCTTCCCAAGATACAGTCCCTGTTCTGTATGTCTGGCTTATATTTCTCGTTCCCAGATGCATAACTTTGCATTTGAATGTATTTAAACACATTTTGTTTGAATGAGCCCAGTATATGAAGTGAACCGCTCTGTATGGCTGCTCTGTTCTCATCATTATTTACCTTTTTGCCAATCTTCGTGTCATCTGCAAATTTTATCAGCAGTCATTTCATATTTAATTCCAGATCATTGATGAAAATGTTGAATAGTATCAGGCTTAGTACCAACCCATGCAGAACCCCACTAGAAACATCTCCATTCAATGATAATCCCCTGCTGACAACTTCTGCTAGTCTTTTTGTCAATTAGTCAGTTCTTAACCCAATTTACCAATGTCTTCTTTCTATTCATGCTACTAATATTAGTATTTACTCTGGCACTAAACTTCAAATAACTCAAAGAAAGGGGTTTGGCTTTCTGGTTATATATTTTAGCACACACAAGACAAATGCTCATAACTCAAAATATTCCAACTAATCTTCTTGTATTTTATGCTAAGGACTGCTTAAAGGGTGCCATCTCTTCCCACCTCTCTCTCCAGTGGTGCCTGCAGACACTGGTGTAGTTATATCATATCTAGAGTTTGTGGAGCATATTGGGATCTTTAGCTACAAACTGTTATCTAAAAGAGAGCCACAAAGCTTAACTTTGGAGCCAAACTTCCCTGGGTCTGAATGTGGGATTTTGGTTCAGGCCCACCTCTAATATATATAGCACTTATTTGTATCAAGATGTACATTACAAAGCCTCACCCACCTTGTCTCTCAGGCTATCTTTTATTGGAACAACTTCTGTTCAGACTTCACACCTGAAGAAGAACTCTGTGGTATGTCTACATAACTAGATATTCATGGCTGGCAGGGCCGGCTCCAGCTTTTCTGCCACCCCAAGCGGCACAAAAAAAAAAAAAAAAAAAAAAAAAAAAAAAGGCCAGTGGCAATTCGGCGGCAGCTCAAAGAGGAAGAGAGGGACTGAGGGACCCGCCGCCAAATTTCCGCTGAAGAACCAGACGTGCCACCCTGATACCGGACAGAGTGCTGCCCCTTTGAATTGGCTGCCCCAAGCACCTGTTTGCTATGCTGGTGCCTGGAGCTGGCCCTGATCACTGGTCCATGCGAGCCAAGTCAGGATCACAGGGCTGGGGCAATGGGGCTGTTTCATTGCTGTGGAGATGTCTTAGATTGGGCTTGAGCCCGGGCTCTCGCGAGGCCGGAGCCCCACAAGCCTGAGTTTGTCCTCAACTACAAAGAGTGTAAATTACACCCTTCAGGGCTTGATCCAATGACCACTGAAATCAATGGCAGTTCTTTAACTAATTTCAGTTCGGTGCTGGGGCAGACCTTTGAATAGCTTTTAACATTTCCAAATATGAGCCATAATCTCTTTTTATAGATCATTGCAATTTTTTTTTATTGTGGATAAGCAGCAGTTTCCACCAATTATTTTTACTAATTGAAAGTCCTCAAAGAGGAATACAAACTATAATATCAAAACGTATTGTTTGACTCTATAAAAATGGATCATCAAACCTCAAAGGATAACTACTAGTGAATTTATTAAAGGCTTACGAACCATACAAAATATCTGAAGCTATAACTGGATTTTAAAAGTCAAGATACTTCACTTTAAAAAAACTGGTAAGGACTATCCCTTTGAAGGGATGAAAGGTTACATTCCCACTGAATGTGCTGTAGGAAAATACACAATCAAAACTAGAAAATATTAATTGATCTGGAAATATAGCTTGACTCCTAGAGTTATCAAAATAGAGATAATTGGTAGAAAGACTTCGAATGAATCTCTATAAAAATAAAGTACTTGAGGGCAGAGAAAACTAGGGGCAATTACCTTATAAAATGGAAAGACGACTGGAAGAGCAAATAGGCTAGACAGCATGTTAAGGAGGTATAAAGGGCTCACAGCTAGAAAAACAAGCAAAGTAACTAGTGACAATAAGCCAGCTTCTAACACAGAAGTATCATTAAGGCTGCCAATTTTGCATCATTTTTCACTTTCCTCCAATTAATGTATATTGTACTGTCTCAGGGAACTCTGCTTAGATGCACAGCAGATGGAGCTGCTTTGCCAAAATGTTCAGTTATGCCTGATTTGGGGCTACAAATCACTCTAGTATTTTGAATGCAGGGGTAATGAAATGTGGTTATCCTTACTGTGCGAATAAATGTCCAGGGAGACTGAAGTGTTCCACTAGCTTTTGTATGTTACCGTTCCTGATGTCTGATTTGCATCCATTTATTCTTTTACGTAGAGACTGTCTGATTTGGCCAATGTACATGGCAGGGGGCATTGTTGGCACATGATGGCATGTATTACATTAGTAGATGTGCAGGTGAATGAGCCCCTGATGGTGTGGCTGATGTGGTTGGGTCCTCTGATGGGGTCGCTAGAGTACATATGGGGACAGAATAGGCAACGGGGTTTGTTACAGAGATTGGTTCCTGGGTTAGTGTTTCTGTGGTGTGGTGTGGTGTGTAGTTGCTTCAGGCTAAACAAGCTTTAGAGGAACAAAACAAATATTTGGAATAAGACACACAGGGTCAATTCTGACTAGAGAAAGTATCCACTAGAGAAATTCACATTTTACTCTGTGTGTCTTCTGTTGCATTTTCCTCAAAAATTGAGATTTCTGCCCATTTATTTTTTCCTTGCCTAATTCAATAGCCTGAGTTTCCCAGTGATGATAACCTTGGCAATATTCCAGAGTATGTTTCCAAGCAACTGCAAGGAATGGAGTTAGATTCTAAGTGATCCTGGAACGTCTTTAATTTGATGATAAAATGCAGCACTACTCATTGAGTTCTTAGTCTCCAATATTCATCTGAACATGTGGCACTATTTTATTTGAATGACAAATTCATGCTGGATTACAAGGAACTCTTATAAAAGAGGCTACGATACCACTTAATATGAGCGCATTAGGATTAGTGAAAGTACAGTGAATATGAAACCAATTTATTTTGACGGTGTATTAAAATTAAGGCTTAAATAAAAATACTCTCCTTTCTCCCACTCAACCAAACAGAGAAAATAGCCTTCAGATTCCTTTCAGTCAAGTTTGTATTGATTTTTTTTAACCCTAAAGCTGCATATCAATGTCAATTGTGTTTCTATGCTTGCCTTTCCAACTACACACCATTAATTTAATAAAAGGGGAAATGAAACACAGAGGAGAGAGGCATGGAGATTCAGGCTAGCATGAATGTAAATTACACAATAAGAGGGGTGAAGTTCCATTGAGTTGCAGCATCGTAACTGATGGCAGATCTTGGCCATAGCATGTGTGCGCTGGTGCTGCAGGAAAGGGTGAGGAAAATGCCAATTTTTTGCTATTTTGTTTGTTTTTACTATATTTCATACTTTTTGCACAGATATCTAGTGTGAAGCAGCTAATGTTCTTAGTATTTTGCTTAGAAAATTATAGTAAGTGAGAAATATTTATATCTTTTGAAAGATCACAAAGTGAGATGCTAGCAAACTCTGTGCTGAGTAAACGCCGAGAATCAGATTCTCTCCACATTTACTATAACACACTTCTATTGACTTCTGTGGGATTTACACCACTGCAAATGACAGCAAAATTTGACCTGTTTTCTTTTAAAATCTTATCATGACTTTCTTAGGAAGGGATTTCTAGATAGCAAAATGAAACTGCTAGCGCTGAAGTGGATGGAAAGTTCTAGGCTTTAATAATTTACTTTCATATGGTTTCTTTCCCCCTTCCTTCCTCTTTACTGTGACAGAAGCCAGACTGAGAAGTGTTATATCCTCTTCTGGAGATAGAAAACGAGTGCACAGAACGCCACCAGTGTGCACTCGTTTTCTATCTCCAGAAGAGGATATAACACTTCTCAGTTAGGAGACAGTGAGGCCACCTTTCGAAGTTCTGTTTCTACTTCTACCAACAGGAAAATAAAGAAAAAGTATAGAACTGTGAATGGGAGTAACAACCTGAGACAGATCTTCTATATAATTAGATAGATTCTCGTTAATCATTACCTGAAAATCCTAGCTCTTAAATTGTCACTTGACAGTAACAGAATCATTTTTAAAATCAGAAATGTTAAAGGAAAGGGCCAAATTAATCCCTGCTGTAATTCTGATGAAATCAATGGAATGATACCAGCAACAAATTTGGCCCAAAATATTTATATGAAGGTCATACCCACAGTTTTATACTGCATGCAAAATTTAATAAGGGCGGGGAAGGGATTTACTGAGTGGTGGATTGTACCTTTCTATGCAGACCCAAATCCCATTTAAGTCAGAGGGCAGTATTTTTAACTTAAGGGCACTGGATCTGGAGTAAAGACACAAGAAATCTAATATTGACTTTGCCACTGACGTGCCATATGACCTTGAACAAGTCACTTCACTGCCATGTACCTTAATTTTCCCATCTGTAAAATGGGAACAATGATACTCCCTTCCTTTATAAAGCACTTCGAAATCTATGGAAAGAAAGGGCTAGATAAGAACTAAATATCACTATTATTATTAAGCATTGTTTATATTAGAGTCATTAAGCTTCCATAAAGAGAAGAGGAAAATTTCTCCTTCCTTTTGGCTATAAATCTCTAATATAAACATGCACACAAAGATCACGGGAACTGTCATTCATGGAAAAAAACCCTAGATTTCATATAAGATCATAGCCTCCATACTTAGTCACAGTTATACTCTCTTCCTAACTAGATTAAGGTCACTACAGTGATGGCTCTTTTGTACGTTTCATTAGGTACAATGTTAAAAAATATAGTTTAGTTAGTGTAGTTCAGAAGAGACTCAAAGCCCTGTTCTTTGGAAAGGCAGCATGCAAGGCCAAGTTATTTTTGTTTCACTTACACTGCTGTTGATAATTGAGATACTTTAAGAAATTAAAGCATATATGCTCACATCAATACATATGACTAACTGATATTAACTTTAGCAAAAACGTGTATGATGATGAGAGAACAAGGCTACATAGTGTAGACTCAACAGTCCACTTTCTAATAGGGTTTGTTAAAAGTGTTTTTAAAAAATTGTATCTTGTGCCCTTCATCTCCCAATTTTCTAAATGTTAAACTATAAGGGAACTCCAGAAGTAGCTTCATTTCTGTGGTTTGTGTGAATGAGATCCATTTATAATAAGAATGGTACAGAATATGGAGTTATACTGTCCTAATATACAAACATGAAAGTGGTATTAACAGAAGAACAATTTTAACAACACAATTACAAATCAAGGCAGCAATTTTGTTACAAAAGGAGTGACGAAGCTTTCTAACTTTTCAGGTTTCTTATGTGTTTATATGGATGTTACAGAGGGGCCTGATTCATGGAATGCACAATAAGCAGATAGAATATATGTTTCAACTCATTCTTCACTTTAGTTTTGTTTTTAAATTGCAACTCTGTCATATCTTTGAACACACAGGGATCTCCCATTTATGTCAACAGGAATGGTGCGTATAGACTGAGGCAGTGAGGAGCAGATTCTTATCTTGCTTACACTGTTAGTATGCATATGTACCAATAAAAGAAACTACACTGAGTCACTGAAGATTTACCCCAGTGTAACTAAAAGCGGACTCTCTCATTTTGTGTTAAAATACGGCTTCTGGGCTAAATTCTGCATTGGTGTAACTGATAAGAGAATTTGGCTATCTTTAACAAATAAGTAATATTTAAGACAATATATTCAAGTAGCATTTAGGTACTGATGCAAACTAATAAAGACAAGGACATTTAAAAGTGATACTTTTACTGTGCTTAACTTGTCTACTTGTCCTTAGTATTGCAGGTTCTCAAGAGAACATACTGTAATATATCACACAATATGTTTTGCAATGACTCAGACAATAATAATGAGTTAAGAATGGAGTGTCAGCTTCAGCCTGGAGTTCATTATGCTTGCGTGACACGCTCCAATAAAGCAAGACAATTTTAAAAGGATACACAATTTAAGGAAGACAGTTCCAGATCTGACTCTATTACAAAACAAATTTTCTCTACTGTAATGATTTTCTGAGACTAGTTTTTAAACACACACCTGCGAGCCCTCAAAATTGCAGGCTGTGTCAATATTAGATTCTCAGCTCCCAGACTTGGTGACCCATCTACTGCAAGCCTTAAAAGTTCCATTTCTAGAAATCGTAAATGCATGTTTATATACTACTATCTTCTGCTAGTTCATGACCCATGAGGGGGCTGAAATGGTCACAACTGCTTCTCTTGGAGACATGCCCTTATGTGCGGGTTTCCTGGCATGAGGCTAGCACCCCTAATTTTAGAGAGCAGGGAGTTTTTAGAAAGTGTCTAGTCTGAAAAAAGACATTTGAAAACTGGGAATAAGCTTGCACTGACATCAAATACTATAATCATTTGCATTTCTAAAGCCCCTTCCATCTGGGGATCACAATGCATTTTACATGTTTGAGTAAGAAAGCCCCACAATATTCCAGGACAACTGATATTACCATCACCAGTTTACAAGTGTAGAAATTGAAACACAGAGAACTTCAGCAACATGTCCTCTATTACAGAGGTAGTACGTGGCAATGCTGGGAATAGATTCCAGACTGGTTTTCACTTCTGTGATCAACCACAAGTTCATCCTTCTTTCCTTGTCCATCTTTACTATAGCCCTTATATTGTGCCCTCGTTGTGAGTGTTATTGATGTTTAAAAGTTTTACATCCATTTCCTGCTGTGCAAATGAATGCCTTAAAGATTAGGGAGGCTTCCCTTCCTCCCTCACTGTCCTGCCACCTTAGACATACAAATCTGGCAAACATTTTACTAACATGCTGGCTGCACAGACTAGCTAAACATTTTTATGACAGGTGCAAGTAATTCTGTCTTGCTCAGGACTCATCCCATAGTATTTCAGTGTCTCAATGGTTAACAGATTTATCCTCACATCCTCACTACCTGTGTAGTAGGGAAATACCATCCCTGTTTTACAGATGGGAGAGATACAGGTTGATTACATCATTTGCTCAATGTTACATAGGAAATCTGTCACAGAGCTGGGAACTAAACCCATATCCTTCTTTGACAGGATACCAAGACTTTTGGAGAGGTCAAATATGAAGCAGTAGATGTGATATTTCGACTTTAGTAAAAGCTTGTGATACTGTCTCACATGATCCTCTCAGAAACAAACAACGGAAATATAGCCTCAGACAAACCTGCTATATAAAGTTGGTGCACAAATGGTTTGAAAACTGCACCAGACAGTAGTTATCAATAGTTCATAGTCAAGCTGGAAGGGCATATTCAAATGGTGTCCCACATGGATTTGTCTTGGGTCTGGTTCTATTCAATATCTTCATAAATAATTTGGGTAGTGGCACAGAGAGTACATTTATAAAGTTTGTGGATGATACCAAACTGAGAAGGGTTGCCAGCACTTTGGACAACAGGATTAGAATTCAAAATGATCTTGACAAACTGGAGAAACAGTCTAAAATAAGTAGGATGAAATTCAACAAGAACAAATGCAAAGTACTACACTTACGAAGGAATAATTAATTGCACAAACACAAAATGGGAAATGACTGCCTAGGAATGAGTACTGCAGAAAAAGATCTGGGGGTTATAGTGGATCACAAACTAAATTAGAGTCAGCAATATAATACTGTTGCAAAACAAGCAAATACCATTCTGGGATGTACTAGCAGAAGTGTTGTAAGCAAGACAAGAGAAATAATTCTTCCATACTACTCAGCACTGATAAGGCTTCAACTGGAGTACTGTATCCATTTCTGGGCACCATGCTTCAGGAACAATGTGGACAAATTGGAGGGCAAAAAAATGAATCAAGGTCTAGAAGTTCATGACTTACAAGGAGTGATTGAAAAAATTGGATTTGTATAGAAGAGAAGACTGGGGGCCAGAGGCTGGAATGATAACTGTCTTCAAGTATTTTAAAGGTTGTTATAAAGGAGAGGGTGATAAATTGTTCTCCTTAACCATTGAGAACACGACAAGAAGTAATGGGTTTATATTGCAGTAAGGGAGATTTACGTTTGACATCAGGAAAATCTTCCTAACTGTAAGGGTAGTTAAAGAGAAACAAGTTACCTAGGGAGGTTGTGGAATCTCTATCCCTTGCAGTTTTAAGGAACAGGTTCAACAAATACCTGTCAGCGATGGTCTAGCTCAGTGTTTCCCCAACTTGGGATGCCACTTGTGTAGGGAAAGCCCCTGGTGGGCCTGGCCAGTTTACCTGCCCCATCCGCAGGTCCGGCCGATCATGGTTCACTGCTCCAGGCCAATGGGAGCTGCTGGAAGTGGCACGGGCTGAGGGACATACTGGCCGCCACTTCCAGCAGCTCACATTGGCCTGAAGCAGCGAACCACGGCCCGTGGGAGCTGCGATCGGCCAGACCTGCAGACGGGGCAGGTAAACAAACCAGCCCAGCCCACCAAGGGCTTTCCCTACACAAGCAGTGTCCCAAGTTTGGGAAACACTGTACTATGTGATATGAGTTGTGGTCACTTGGCACAATTATAAGTGTTGTTCAGTTAAAACAAGTTTCTCTCTCAATTTCAGTAGTGAGACTTGGGGTTTCTTTCACATCATTATTTGCCTATTTTTGGTTTATCCAGGTACTACATTCTCTGCTCCTGTTAATATTTATAAACTCTTATTAGGAAATACAAGGTGGAGGAGGTAATATCTTTTACTGAACCAACTTCTGTTGGTGAAAGAGACAAGCTTTTTAGCTTACACAGAGATCTTCAAGTCTGGGAAATGTATTCAGAGCATCACAGCTAAATACAAAGTGGACATTGGGTAATGCACAAGAAAGATTTATTTACTTAAGACTTTATGTATGCAGTGTTGTAGATGTATTGGTCACAGGATATTAGATACAAGGTGGGTGAGATATCCATTATTTTATTCGTTTTGCTTAGCGTCATTTAACCCTGAGTGCTCCAAATGCTTTGATACTGTAACTCTTTGCCTGGGACGTTCACAGATAGCACCAAGTATGCAAGTCACACCCTGAGTGTCTATGTATAACTGCAGCAACCCTGACCCCAGAAGCCTGCCAGCAAAACATCAGTCACACTCCCTAGTCTCTACCAGTCTTAGCTACTTCTTGCAGGGTGACCCCAATACACTCCCAGTCCCAAATTTTCCCAAAAACTGTATACTCTATAGTGTTCAGCCCTCTCCTAGACACTACAGAGAAATAAGAAAATTTGTTGGTTTCTCTAAAGCAGGGGTGGGCAAACTACAGCCTGGGGGCTGCATCCAACCCTAGAGACATTTTAATCCGGCCTTCGAGCTCCTGCCAGAGAGTGGGGTCTGGGGCTTGCCCTGCTCCAGCAATCCAGCTGGGGAGTGGGGTCAGGGACTTGCCCCACTCCGTGTGGCTCCTAGAAGCAGAAGCATGTCCCCCCTCCAGCTCCTATGTGTAGGAGCAACCAGGGGGCTCTGCATGCTGCCCCTACCCCAAGCACTGCCCCTTCAGCTCCCACTGGCCAGGAACCACGGCCAATGGGAGCTGTGGGGCAGCACCTGAGGACAGAGCAGGGTGCAGCACCGCCTGGCCGTGCCTCCGCATAGGAGCTGGAGAAGGACATGCCTCTGCTTCGGGGAGCTGCTTGAGGTAAGCACCACCCAGAGGCTTCATCCCTGATCCCCTCCCACATCCCAGCCCCCTGCCACAGCCCTGATCCCATCCCACCCTTTGAACCCCTTGGTCCCAGCCCAGAGTGCCCTCCTGCACCCCCAAGCCCTCATCCCCAGCCCCACCCCAGAGCCCACACTGGAGCCCAGAGCCAGAGCCCTCACCCCTCCACACACACCCCAACCTCCTGTCCCAGCCCAGAACCACCTCCTGCACCCCAAACTCCTCATTTCTGGCCGCACCCCAGAGCCTGCACCCCCACCCGGAGCCCACACCCCAACCCCCAATTTCGAGAGCATTCATGACCCGCCATACAAATTTCCATACCCAGATGTGGCCCTCGGGCCAAAAAGTTTGCCCACCCTGCTCTAAAGACACACAAACACATCACAGGTTATTAACTTAACTGGAGTAAATACATCCTTTCATTTAAACACAGCACTGAGTTAGTTTACAGTAAAAATAAAACAAATTGATTAACATCAGGACATTGACAACCTATGTCAGCCCTGATTTAAATAACGATATAACAGGTGGGAGTGTTACATGCAGGCTAATATCATCCACCTTTGAGATATGCACATTAAAGAAAGAGGGGGGAAAAGACATACAGCGACACATTCTTCCTTAAGAAAGTAACTAATGTCTTGATTCTGATCATACTTACATTAGAGTTACTCCTGATTTAGTCCACTTACATCAGTGTAATCAGAACAATGTCAAAGAGATCAGCCTCTGGCCTGAAAGCAGGCATTGGTGACAGAGAACAGTACAATCAATTCAAGGAGGCCTTCAAAAATATTTGCTATAGATCCATTACTCAGAGAGACTTCTGTGTCATTAAGGGCATATAAAGAGAAAAGGTCACAGAAGAGTATTTGCTTTTATGTTGTTAGTTAAATCATCGTTAGTCTTTGAGTATCAATCATTAGCAGTAGTTCTCTGTGAGAAACACAGAGATGTTATCTTTTAGAAGCCAATGCAAGGAATATACTTGATAACTGTTTAAGCAGAGTTGTTTGAGTAGGCTGTAAATACAGAAGATGTTGTTGTATAAGCACTTCTGCACCAACCACAGGTTTTATACTTATAGGATATTTTTAAGAAAGCCAAAAATGTATTGAGAGAGAGTTCAAGTGAAAGCTCCCTGAGTCAGACACTATGGCATGAATTCTCAAAGGAAAACAAGATCATGAGGCACTCAGCTCCCACTGAGTAGTGCCCAGCCCCTTTGAAAATACCAGCTCAAGTCTCCTTATATTCAGGTACTCAACCTTACACAGTTTTGGAGCTCAATAAGTAATAATAGCTCCTAAGTGTTACGGTGCATGATGCGCCATCTCTGTTTATAGTTTTATTAAAAAAACAGAAACATCTCTCTAAAAACATTCCTAGCTTACACCTGAAAATGAAATCTAACCACTACTTGGGTTACCACACACATGTAACTCTGATATGAAAGAAGATTACAAAAGCAGTACAAAAAAGTAAGACAAACTTACCGTGGCAAAATGTTTTTGAGTTAAAAAACAGGAAACAGAAGCTATAACAATGGTGGTAACAGATGGCAGACAACTATTGATCAAAAGGAAAGTTCTCTGTAAGTTGCTTTAAAAAAAATTCAATCTGGAAATATATCAATAAACAGGAGAAAATCTGTGTTGTACATGAGGCCCATAACAGAATTAATCAGCTCTCAGAAATGTCCTGCCCTCAGAGCCAGTGATCAACCAATGAGAGTTATTTTGATGTTCCAGTGCTTCTATCTTGTGCTTCATTGATTAAGTGTCTTATCAGTCAGAAGAGGTACATGGGAAATAAGAATGTTCCTGGCTCCAGTTTGCTTGCATAGTCTGTATTTAAATTCAGCCTAAATAACATATATAATAAATTGGTTGTTGCCTTCCTAATTTTATTCAAGATTTTAAACTCTTCCACTACCAACCCCAAAAAGCTATAATGTATTTAAGGCCAAATTCTAACTTTACTTACACCACCTGAAATCAGAACAAAGTTAATGGGCTTGCACAGGATATAAGGTGGGGCTAGAAGCTGAAATAGGCAAAAGTACAATTAATATAACAGTGAAGAGCTGAGTTCATGTAGTAGATAAAAGACATTCTTATGGCTTTCTATCACTAACCATCAAAAATTACTACCCAACGGTGGGGCTGATGAAATGAGGGTCATTGTGGACTTGCACTTCTAAAGGAGGGGGGAAAATACAAATAGGGCAAAACTTCAGGAAACAAACATTTATCATGAACTCAAAAATACAATTAACAAATCCCCAGGCAAGAGGATCTTTTAGTACCCTGACCAAAGAAGTAAGATCATGTCATCCTTAACTTTCTATGAACTCCTTTAAAGCAGTAAAAACTGGCCACTTTTATTTAGGACCTTTAAAACAAAACAAAAACAAAATTTACTTGATCACAAGTTTTGACAAATTACATTCACGTGTTTTAAGTCAGATCCATGTTATTCAAATTGTCAATTCAAATGTTTGTGGTGTATAAGACATGTTGTAATTATATTTTTCCTGAAATTCAGAACTTGGAAGTAAAATTAATGGACAAGAAGCTTGTCGAAAGGTGATGTAAAAACTGCAACACAGAAAGAAAATGAAAAAGCACTCTCTTTTTATAGAATGCTCTGAAGTCTTCTCTGGTCCCACAAGCACTTCAATGACAAATTCTGTAAGTTATATTTATGATAAATGGAGATGTATACTAATGAAATTCCAGGTTCAAGAGACTGGAACAGAGCATTTTGGATTATTCCATCTGAACAGAATATCATACCTGTTGTAACAGGATTAAGAACCTCTTGCAACATAAAATGCCTAAGAAATGCCAAGATCTCAGTATTTTCAACATGATTAATGCATTTGGTAAGTGTAGACTCTGATCTGACTTGCTTCTTTCTTTAGATTTCTTGTCTTCAAGTTCAGTCAGTCTTTAAATGTTCTCATTTCTTTATCACATGCCTGGCATGATCCTCATTCCCCTCCAGTATTTCCTTCTCCTCCTCTGGGAAATTTGCCTGTTTCTGTCATCTGCCCCCATCCTCCTTTGGGAATACTGAGGCAAAGAATTAATTTCATTTTTCCCCCCCAAGCAATGCCTTCCTCTTCTGTCAACAGTTATCTTTGACATCTCTTATTCATTCCATATTCAGAGAGATACTTATGCCTCCTTCAAAGATCTCTTATTCTTTATGCACTTACAGATAAAAAGCCCTTCTAAGCAATATTCCTTTCATACTCCACATTTGCTCATCTTGTAATATTTATAAGTACACTCTCTAAATTTAATTCTATCATAATATTTCCAGTTAGCATGACCTCCTTATTGCCCTGGTTTATTTTTTGCTCTCCTTGTTTGTCTGCTATAAATTAGTTTAAAGTATATGAGTGTGTGTGGGGGGAGGATGGATTGGTGAGGGTGAGTCATATTAGTTAGATAGCACATAAATTTTGACCATACATAAACTCCTAATTTCTCTTGTGTGTTTCACATCTACTACTTTACCCTGTTCCATTTCACCCGATACTAGCAGCTGAATTCTTCCAAGATATGTTCTAAAACAATTTCCTTGGATTTTTTTCAAGCATTTTCGAGAACACAGTGCAATATGTCTTCCTCACTCCCAGCCCACCTTGGAATTTCAGCTACACTGGTGCTTTTACTTAAGAATCATCTCAAATCACTTTACTTCATACTGCATCACAGAATGAATGGGAGTTTTGTCTTGACCACAACGGGAGCAAGATGAAGCTCTGGGTCATGATGTGCTTTTTAAAATTTCCTGGTTATATGCTGTACTAAATACAGAAAGCAGTGCAGTATCACATCTCACAACATTTCTATTAGTTTGTTCTAGACATACAACACTTTGGTTTCTCTTAGCTCATTATCTCCCAGAGGACGGGGTAGATAGCAACACACTCTCACTAGCAATTTCTACACTATATGTTGCTTTTGTCGTGGTTACAACTCTAACTTCCTCAGCGATGGGGTTTTTGTTCTCTGTATTATGAAGGCACCATATTGAAGGTTGTATCATTTATCATCATAAGAGATCTTACACTCAAGGTGCACAACAAGCCCAAACTATCTGCAAGTTGCCCCCTGCAACTTTATCTAGGGATCTCCACATTTTGTCATGGGCATGATGAGAGTTGAGCAAAGCCCAAAGATTCGTAACACTGTTTCATCCAAACGTTAGTCAGATACCTTGAAAATACATTATTGCAAGGAAAGGATAAGAATATGACTCCCTTCCAAACATTTTTGATGTGTGTGCATTGTTCACAAAGCATCATAGATACTAGAAATAAAGACAACAAAAAGACAGCCAGGCAATCAGGCAGTGAACCCTCATTTTCTCCATTCACAAGAACAATCAAAGCCTAACTAGACTCAACAGGTTACAGCTGATTTTAATGTTACCATTATCAGTAATAATAGCTAACAGAATTGCATAGCTCTTGGGGCTTAGAACAAACAAACAATCTAACCTACACAGGTGTCTGACACTCAGCGTCTTCATTGAACAGATTTCTATACACTTCAGCTGTAGAGAATGGCTGCTGAAACTATCAGCAAAAATACATTCTTTTCATGTCAGCTCATGATACACTCCAATCAATTCACCTGCTACCAAAGAGGGTTTCATATCCCCAAGAAAATCAGCAAAAGTATGTAAGAGAGTCACATGACAAAGGGGTAGAAAATAGGAGAGGAAAGGATCATGGTAAAAGATGAAGTGAGGAGAAGTGGTAATTCCTTGGAAGCTGAGAGTGGTAAAGTCCCTTAGAAATGGATGATAGCATGTGATACCTAGAAAAGGGAGAACTCCTTGGAGAGTTTGGTAACCCTATAAGACAAGAGGGTGACATCCCAGAATGGAAGAGTAAAACCAGGAGAGCAACAGGGTAGGCCCCCAGCTGGGCTAGTAAAGGGGAAATTTGTGGAGGGATACGATGTAATTAATAGCTTGGATGAGAGAGACCTGTGTACAGTACCTAGCACATCCTTGATTGTTTTGTGGCACTGCCCCAATTAATTAACATTAATAATAGCATGGGGGGGGAATAATGTCTCTGAAATTACAGATCCAAGGGGGTCATCCTCCTGGAAGAGATTGGGTGAATAAAGGGATACATCCCGGGGTACAAGGGGGTAATAAGAGTAGTTTGACAACTCTCTTCCTGGAAGGGGAGGGATTGGAGGTAACACCCCAGGTGAGTGGGTAACCGCCCCCAGCAGGGGAGGGTTTAAATGTAACCCTGTATGGGAGGGGGTAAGCCTGCTAGCTGGACAGAGAAGGTGAGCGGAAACCCCTGCATGAGAGGGGGATAATTCCCCGCAAGGGGCGAGCAGGGGTAACCCTTGAATGCTAGTCATGGGGGGCACTGCCATTCCCGCCCCAGGCACCGCTTCTCTTACCTGGCTGGCCTTGTGGAACTGCTTCTTCAGACCCGCCACCGACATCCTGTGCCCGCGGCGCCCCCTCCCGCCTCCGGGCTCAGCAGCCGCTCCTAGGAGCCTGCACCGCAGCGAACAATAGGCGGCTCCTAGCGCTGCCCAGGCCGAGCGCCCAGCCAGTCCCTTCACGGCTGCTAGGGTCAGCCCGGCCGCCGGCACACAGCGCTCCGGAACCCCGCGCGGGTGGAAACATCGCCTTCCAAACGGGTTCCACAGCTGCCAGCCTATTGGCCCCCGGCGAGGTCTATGCAAATGAGAGAGCCACTGCTGTCTGCCGATTGGGGGATCAGATGACGCCCACGCTACAGTGTTGCATGGAGACGGTAGAAGGAGGGAGCGAAGAGGTTCCAGCCACTCGGGGAGGGAGGGAGCGTTGAGTCGGCCGGAGAGGTCCTTGCCAGGCTGCTACCAGCCCGAGAACACACACGAGAACCTCTGAATGCAGGCGGGGGCATCATTCCCACGCTGTACACTTCGCCAAGCACCTGGAGCCGCCTATCCCTTTATCCATCTGGCTGTTTAACTCCCTAACCAGTTTCCTTTTCAATCTCTCAGCCTCTCTGTCAAATCTTTCCTTTGCTCACCTCATCTCTAGCCAATAACTCTGTCCAGTCAATCTCATGCACTCTCCCACATCTTATTTATTGCAGCATCTAGGAGTCCCAGTCATGGACCAGGACCCCAGTATGCTAGGCTCTGTACAAACACAGAACAAAAAGTCCCTGTGCCAAAGCCTTTAAAATCTAAGTATAAGACAACAGACTGCAGGTGGGGACAGAAAAACAGTTGGGGGACTTTTTAGAGCGCTGGGAGAGCTCCCTCCCTGCGCTGTGCCGTGACTACAGAAGCCACGTTAATGCGCTGCCACGGCAGCGCTTTAATGTTGCCAGTGTAGACAAACCTTAAGTATTCTCTAGAACAGTGGTTCTCAAACTTCTGTACCGGTGACCCCTTTCACATAGTAAGCCTCTGAGTGTGACCTCCCTCCACCTTATAAATCAAAACCACTTTTTTTATATATATTTGATACCATTATAAATGCTGGAGGCAAAGCAGGATTTGGAGTGGAGGCTGACAGCTCATGACCCCCCATGTAATAACCTCATGACCCCCTGAGGGGTTCCAACCCCTAGTTTGAGAACCCCTGATCTAGAATATCCCTCACAGGTGTTTGTCCAACCTGCTCTTAAAAATCTCCAATGATGGAGATTCTACAACCTCCCTAGGCAATTTATTCCAGTGCTTAACCACTCTGACAGTTAGAAAGTTTTTCCCAATGTCAAACCTAAACCTCCCTTGCTGCAACTTAATCCCATTGCTTCTTGTCCTATCCTCAGAGGTTAAGAAGAACAATTTTTCTCCCTCCTCCTTGTAATAACCTTTTATGTACTTGAAAACTGTTATCATGTACCCTCTGTCTTCTCTTTTCCAGACTAAACAAACCCAGTTTTTTCAATCTTCCCTCATAGGTCATGTTTTCCAGACCTTTAGTCATTTTTGTTGCTCTTCTCTGGACTTTCTCCAATTTGTCCACATCTTTCCCGAAATGTGGCACCCAGAACTGGACACAATACTCCAGCTGAGGCCTAATCAGCACAGAGATGAGCAGAAGAATTACTTCTAGTGTCTTGCTTACAACACTCCTGCTAATACATCTCAGAGTGATGTTTGCTTTTTTCACAACAGCGTTACACTGTTGACTCATATTTAGCTTGTGGTCCACTATGACCTCCAGATCCCTTTCTGCAGTATTCCTTCCTAGGCAGTCATTTCCCATTTTGTATGTGTGCAACTGATTGTTCCTTCCTAAGTGGAGTACTTTTTGTCTGTCCTTATTGAATTTTATCCTATTTACTTCAGACCGTTTCTCCAGATCATTTTGATTGCTACAAGGAACTTGGAAGACATGAATATAGTAAAGAGGAGGCAAGGCAATTCCACAGGGTTTTGGAACTGATTTGGTTAATAATAATGATCAAGGGATGGAACAGCAGCAAACCCCACATTCGAACTCACCCACATTTCAAACTCCAAACTCAGGGATCCAAATTTTGCAAACTGGGCTATTTGTGTTATATATAGCTAAAAACAAAATTTCTGATCCAAATCTGATGTATTCAAAATTCATCTCCTTTAATAATAACAGAAATGATTAGTAACACTAATAGTACTAATACTATTCTTTAATTGAGCAGTACCAGTGGCAAAGAAATAATTCATGATTCTTGAATGCTTGGGATGGGCAGTGTTGACTGTAGTACTATCCAACAATAAAGCCTTCAAAAATCATGAGTTAGGTCCCCTCAAATCACAAGACTGTCTTAAAAGTCATGAGATTTAAATATTATTTTTTCAGAGGGAGGGTCTAATTTGCTTTAAGGTGTTTGGGCCTTTGGGGGAAGCCATTCACACCCAAACTGTGTGTATTTCAAGGTATTTCAAAGTTCAATCTGAAATATACATACAAAGATGTCAAATGAAAGGATCCAGTTGGCTGCTGAATGGGACTACTCTTCTCTTAGCCATTAGAATGGGGCAGTTGTCATTCTACCCTCTCCAGCCTCCTCCCTTATCGCTATCCTGTCTCCTTTGCCTCCGTTTTCCTCCTTAGCTCACCCAGTTTCCTCACCTATTCACTTTCCCTGCTCTCCTGTAGTCAGTCCCCTGTTCCCAGCTCAGCCCTTACAATCACTCCCCCCACATTTTTGCTTTGCCAACCTTTATTCCCCCAGTCTTCTACTAATTTTAACTTTTTATTAAGACAAAGTTACAATAAAATGTTAATATACTACACCATATGTTACGTATTAAGGACCAGATTGATATTTAAAGAACCTGGCTAAAGATATTGCCTTGTTGCCTGGGGAGCCCTCCTCCTCTGACTGTGCTAAAACTTTTAAATACCGATCCTCTTTTTTCCTGATCTTCAATCTCCCTCTTGCAACCCACATTCACCTTCAATCCACTCTCTCTCTCTGCTCCTATTCAGACTTGCTCTCAAATCCCACATTCTCATTCCCTGCCCCTGTAATCAGTGTTGCCAACTCTTATGATTTTATTGCAAGGCTCTTGATATTTTGAGTAGGAGATCCCCTGCTGAAGAAGTCATGAACACTAATTCTTGGCATGAGTGGGGACCTTGTTTGTCTCTCTGGGTATTTTTTTAAGCTTGTTTAAAGTTTACAGTGTGGTCTGTGGGGATTGTGTGTTCGGAGATGGTTAGGGAGTGGGAGCCAAGGGCCTACTAACTGCTAGCTGAGTGGGTGCTAGCAAGGTTCCAGCCTCCTCTCCTTTGATTCTCACCTCTGGTGACATTCGCCCCAACATTCTTCATCTCCACCCTCTCCATCCCCTCCACCTTCTGCTCCTGAGGGACTTCTGTGCCAAAAATATAAAAATTCTGCACACAATATTTTAAAATTCTGCAAATTTTATTTGTCAATAAATATATGTGGAGACTCCAGCGTGGCAGTGGGGAGCACAGGCCACTAGCTGCATGGAGCTGGGAGATCAGCCTGGAGCCCTCCCCACCACTCCAAGGACATGGACTCAGACTTAAGGATGCACCTGATGCTGACACAGTGCAAGGGCCAGACCTGCCCCAGATACACTCCAGGACCCTTCCCCTCCACACTAGTTGCACCAGGTGTGGGGCAGGTGGGTTCAGCCCAGCAGGATCCAAGTGTGGAGGGACTTAGCATGGAGGCATCCAGGTGTGGAGTAAGAGGGTTCTGTGTGGGGCAATCTGTGTGCAGGCAGCTCAGTGTGGGGTCTGGGTGCAGAGGGATCTGGATGCACAGAGGCTTTTTGGGAGGGTTGCAGGTGCAAGGACAATGGGACTCTGCAGAGGGGTCCAGCTGAAGGTGGCTGGGGCTCAGCAGGAGGGTCTGAGTGTGGAGGGATGGAGTTCAGCAGGGGGGTCTGGTTGTGGGGGACTCAGCGGGTGGTGCTGGGGGAAGTGGGGCTTGGTGGGATGGGGTTTGAGTGTGGGGGACTCAGTGAGCGGTCATCTGGGAGTATGGCAGATCCAGATACAGGGGGGTGGTGCTCAATAAGGGGGTGCTCAGAGAGGGGCTCTGGGTATGGGGATATCCAGATGCACAGGTGGGGGGATGGGGGAGTAGTTCCCCTCACCGTGATCCTTCCCCCTGCATCTGAGGAGCAATGGGGCAGGAAGGGGAGAGGGTGCAGAGCTTCCTGCAACTGTGAGAGGTTTCGGGGGGTGGGTCTGCCCTGACCCTGGATGATCCTTGCAGGGAGAGAGGACGTCCTGTCCTCCCCCATCCCTAGCCCAGCCAGGACTAGCAACTGGGCCTAGCACAGGATAAGAGCCACCAGTTGGGGCATCCTGAGCCCTGATCCCCGCTGTGATTTACCTCTCTGCCAGCTGCTCTGGGTGCCTGAAACATTGTGCCCACTCTGCTGGCGATCACTCTTGCGGCTTCCCTTTGCTTCCCCGTCAGAAAGTCATTTTTCTGTGGGGAAGCAAAGAAATCTGCAGGGGATTTGAATTCTGTGCACGCACAATGGTGCGGAATTCCTCCAGGAGTAACACTCCTTGTTCCACCTTCCTAACCTAAAATCCATCTGCCCCTCTTACTCTCTTCCCTTCTCTTGTTGTCTCTGGTCCATTCACAGTCTCTTCATATATCACTCTCTCCAGCTTCTGGCTCTCTCAGAGAACTAGATCCCTTCATTTGACACTGCCTCTGCAGCTACTCCGTCTCTTATGGAAGCCTCTCCTTTCACACCCTCCTCCCAGATCAGACCATGGTGGGGCAGTTGGACTTCTCCTCTCACATCCCTGCTGTTTGCAGCCCCAGTCCTTCTGCTTCCTATTATCTCCTCTTTTGAGCAGCACTGCATCCAACACTTCTCTCCTCTCCCCCTCCACGTTCCTATCATCTACCATCCACCCAACATCTTCTCATCAGCCCTTCCTCTCTGATTTCAGTACCTGGTTCTCCCTCATCCCTTCTTCACAGTCTCCCACACTCATCCTCAGTGACTTCACCTCCATGTTGATGACCCATATGTCCCCCTAGCTGCATATTTCCTCACCCTCAGACCTTCATTTCACCTGCAGACTTACTTCAAATGTCCCACTCACTGATAGGGCTGTTCACTTGACTGTGCCTTCATGGGGCTCTGCTCTCATTCTGATATCTCTGTTGTTGAATTCCCCCATCACCAGGTCTCTTTCAGCATTGCCCGTTAGCCCCCTTGTCCTGTCACTAAGCCTTTCTGTGCCTTCTCATCTGCCCTCAGACCTCTCCTCCATGCTCTTTCTTCCATTGATACAGCTGTTGAATTCTCTCCATGCTTCAGTCTCTTCCATCCTTGACTCTTTTGCCCCTCTCTCCTATTGCAGGGTTGTCATGGTATAATTCCCCATTCTGAACCTTAGCGTCCAAAAGATGGGGTACCAGCATGAATTCCTCTGAGCTCAATTACCAGCTTAGTACTTGTAGCGCTGCCACCAACCAGGAATTCCAGTGCCTGGTACACTCTAATCCCCCCAAAACCTTGCCTGGGGACCCCCAAGACCCAGAGCCTCTGGATCTTAACACAAGGAAAGTAAATCCTTTCCCCCCCTTGCCTCTCCCAGGCTTCCCCTCCCTGGGTTACCCTGCAAGATCACTGTGATTCAAACTCCTTGAATCTAAAACAGAGAGGAAAATTCACCTTCCCCCTCCTTCTCAATCCCCCCTCCCAGACTCTCCCTGAGAGAGACAGTAATCCTAACACAGAGAAATTAACCTTTCTCTCCCCCTTCTGTCCTTTCTCCCCACCAATTCCCTGGTGAATCCAGACCCAGTCCCCTGGGGTCTCACACCAGAAAAAAAAACAACAATCAGGTTCTTAAACAAGAAAAGCTTTTAATTAAAGAAAGAAAAAACAGTAAAAATTATCTTTGTAAATTTAAAATGGAATAGGTACAGGGTCTTTCAGCTATAGACACTGGGAATACCCTCCCAGCCTAAGTATACAAGTACAAATTAAAATCCTTTCAGCAAAATACACTTTTGAACTCCTTCCAGCCAAATACACATTTGCAAATAAAGAAAACAAACATAAGCCTAACTCGCCTTATCACCTAGTACTTACTATTCTGAATCTATAAGAACCTGTATCAGGGAGATTGGAGAGAAACCTGGTTGCACGTCTGGTCGCTCTCAGAACCCAGAGAGAACAACAACCAAAATCTAACAGCACACACACAAACTTCCCTCCCTCAAGATTTGAAAGTATCCTGTCCCCTGATTGGTCCTCTAATCAGGTGACAGCCGGGCTCACTGACCTTGTTAACCCTTTACAGGCAAAAGAGATATGAAGTACTTCTGTTCTATTAACTCTTACTTATTTGTTTATGACAAAGGTCCACCCTGTCAATACCCAGTTCTGATTCACTCCCCAAATCTGCTTTCTCTGGTCCTGCTCTCATGCTACAGTGTCTCTGGTGAAATGCCCATGACCAGACTGACTTCCCTCACTACAAATTTGTTCTGTTCTTCTTCAGTTTTTGACCTCTTCCAAGATAAACAACTCTACTTCTCCAACTTAATTGAATCCCTGCAATCTCAGCTGCCTTTTTACCACTTCTGACCCACTCCTCAAACCTTCTCCTCCTCCCTCTATTTCTCTCTCTACACAATATCACACAAATTTCATCCAAGAAAAAACTGACAAAATATGGCATGACACCCTTCTCCTTGGATTGCCTTCTCTTCCCCCCTACAACTCTCTCCAGTTGTAGTTTAGGTGCCTAATGCCCCATTCTTCCTGGTAGGCCAGGCTCCCTCACTAAACTACATCTCCCAAGATGCATCTCCATTCATGCAAGTTCCATAATATACTCTGTGGCTCAATCAGAGGGAAGACTATTTTGCATCATGGAAGATGTAGTCCAGCCAGGGAGGACAGTCCATAGAGGAGAATGGAACATCATGTATCCAAACTACAACTCCCATGAGGTACTGCAGCAGTTTAGGAAGAGGCAGCTTAATATTGAACTGACTCAAAATGTCATTTCAAAACACTGAACTCAACCATTTTGATTCAGCGATACCCAAAAGTTTCATTTTCTGATTGAAAATCCAAAATGAAACATTTAACCTTTTCCAAACTTTTTTTTTTTTAATTTTTCATTTCACGAAAAATGTTAGTACATCAACTTTTCATCCCGCTTTTGGACAAAAATAAATGTTGAAATATTGGATTTTTCCACAGGATGAAAAATTTGATTTTTTTCTCAACATTATTAAGTAGCCTAGTGTTAAAAGTTTCTTTTAAAAATAACATTAATAATTGAAAATGGTGTCTGGACTAAGGCAAGTGTTCTAACAGAAACCATCTTCATTCATTTGAATGCAAAAATAATTTGTACATTGTTATACATTACATATCTTAAACCTATACAAAACAGTCAGAAGCAAATAAGTGCAGGGATACAATAAAGATTAATCTGCTCTTACCTTATATTACTACTCAGGAAAGGTAATACATATACAGTACCTTTTTAGTAATAATGATCTGTTCAGCCTTGTCAGAAACAGGTTTGCAACCAGCGGAGGTTTGAATAAAGATCTTTTGTAGGAATGTGTTTAGAGATTTTTTTAAATTATAAATGGTAAAATATTGAACATTTTGGCTTAACTACACTCACAAAAATACATGCTCAGTTTTCTTTCAGTTGGCTTCAATTCAAACTGTGGGATGCAGGGTTAAAATCATTCTTGTGACAGACAGCACCTTATATAACATAAATTCAACTTAATGAAAGTAAATTGGATATCTGCATGCCCTGGATGTTTTAAACATTCTTGCATCTTGGTAGGAGCTTGTGAATGTACACACGTGCCTAGTTTTAACAAGTTTTACAGCGTGGACATTGTTTTCCTTTCAGTATTTTAATAAGTCTTTTGGGAGCTGCCATGTTTGAACATCTGGGAATCACACATGTTATCTGTTGATCATTGAGGCAACAGGAAAGACCTGATAGGTCGCAGATGTTAAATATGGCAATAGTCCATAGACCCACTGGATCACTAAAGGGAACAACCAGATTTTCAATATCTCATTAAGCTTCATTGACTGGATCAAGTTCAAATAAGCAACACAAGCAGAAGAAAGACCTCTATGTGACAATGGTGGAGATTACTGGGGTTTATGAATTATTCAAAAATGTGTGGACTTGGGGGAGCAAAATGACCTTACTGAAGCACTTTTACTATCAAATCTTTACAGTGAGATAAGAACAATTTTAGGGGTCCCTGCTTAACAGAAATGGTGATGAGGTCTGTCTGCTAATGGATAATTCTGCCACTGCTTACAACATGGAAAAAAAGAAATACATGAAGTTGCTGTGCCCATGACATTAACCACTGTAGTTTACTGTGTAAATTACATTATGTTAGAGACTGTATTTTTCTTCCAGATGCTTTTCTGGCTAGTTATATACACAGCTGTCCAAAGAAGAAATGGCATTTAGTAAACTATTAATGCCACCTTCTGGCTTTACAGAGAAATGTGTTTTTTTCTTGTTTTTTTTTTTTTTTAAAGTCTGGAAGAAAACATAGAGCCTTCATCCAAAAGTTACCAGCTATCCTTTTAAATTTAACTAAAATTATAAAATTGGTCAAACTATATTTCACAAAAGTGTAATGTCCAAATTTCTATGCATTTTCTAGCTCACGAGTTGTAATTTAAAGGTCCTAACATATTTACTTTCCTAAGGAAAGTGGGATAGTTTTAAAAAACAAACACACCTGACATTGACTTTTACCTGGAACTATTGCAGTGTGTCCTTTTACAGTTACAGCTGAATCAACACTATGGGTGAAATACTGGCACAACTGATGTCAATAGGAGTTTTGCCATTGACTTCATTGGGGCCAAGATTCACGCTCTAAATTTAGAGAGTTGCACTTGTGCATTGAGAATGGGTTTTTCAAAGGGCCTTAAAGGAGTTAGGTGCCCAAATCCTCTTGCAATTCAATAGGATTTTACTGCCTAATTCCTTTAGGATTATTTTCAAAATCTCATCTTGAAGGTCCAGTTCTGGAAAGTGCTCAGCAGTTCCTGCAAGAAATTGCAGATGTTTTCAATATTCACAATTAAAAGATGTTGGGGCAGATTCACTATTGCACTGTGGCTACTCTGCGCTGTAATAGGTTTAGGGCTGATTTGCTCCACCGGAGCAGCTCTATGCTGACAGAACATACCATTGAATATGGCCTATTAAGTATTCGTATTATCAAGGTGAAATGAGTTGCCAAGTTAAAATAGAATCCTACCTTGCTAAATATTATACTGAGGCACAAGAAGAGGGGAAAAGAGGGAACTTCTCTAACTTGGGCAAGCAGCAGAGGAGTACTCAGGAGAGCATGAGAATGGATGGCCAGCTAAACTCCCCTGCACATGCAAACTATGTGAACCTCTTTTAATTTCACATATTCTTTGTCCTGCTATCCTAATTGGGTGATCACTTGCAGACTGTCTGAACACCATTTACTTGTTCTTATCCTTATTGGATGGTCATTGTCAACCTGAGGGGAAAGGAAAAATAACTGAAACAGGCCTAATCCTGCACCCATATAAATCAACCGGAGTTTGGCCATTTTTTTCCCTCGTACTCTCCCCCTACCTCTTTTGTTTCAATTTATTTTATATTATATGTATAATATTGTTGGATTTAGGCCTAAACTAGCAATTCATGTCACCTTAATGATACAAAATTTTAACAAAATTTTCATATGCCTGAGCTGGCAAATAGATGTGCCTTAAATTTAAAGATTCAGTGAAACCAAATAAAAATGGAAGACATTAAAGTAGTCATTATTAGTGTACTAGCAACCACTGCGTATTCAGATAACAAAAAAAATTGATGCAATTGTGTAAGGAAAACATTTTGCAGACAAATAAGCTGACCTTCCACCTGCATATTTCTGCATTTAGATATGGAAGAACCCTTAAGTTTTTACTCTTGTTTTTCTGTACAATTGCTTTTAGATTCTATATTAAATGTAATGGGCTTTTATATGATGCACATAGGTATGGTTCTATTGCAATATTTTAAAAGTGCACCAGGATTCTCCAGAAATTCCTTAGCATTATCGTAGTGGGGAGAAGGGGAGACTATGACTGAATTTTTCAATCTAAACTATAGCTCCTGATTTTTATAAGGGCTTCTAAAAGAGCCTTTGCATTTGCACTTGTATCCAATTGCAAACACAACCAGCCACTTGTGCATGTAATTAGGTGCCCATGTACCCAATCCGCATACCCAAATATCCACAAAGTTTTCAGTTACTGTTTGAGAGGGCCTTCAAAAATTTTCATTCAGAATGGCTTTTATTCACATACTACAATTAAATTCATGGGTGACTTTTTAACTCAGCATAAAACGTCTCAAGGTTCTACACTCTTAAATACTGTATGGCACAATAGACACAGTGCACTCTTCCTACAAGATGAGTTGAGGAAAGTATTACTTCAGGAAACAGGGAAAGTGGCTTTTATCAGGTAAGGAGGAGCTGAGTATAGGAAGGGGAGGGTGAAGGCAGGGAGGGAAATGGGATAGAATCTCTGGGCCAAAGACCCTTTGTACTGCTATGTGTTTTTCATTATAGCACATACTAATATGGAGATACTAATTCTAAACCATAGGTGGCAGTGACCTTCCACGATTACATTAGAAAAAAATTACACTTGAAAATATGTCAAATGGATCTGTAAAAACAAGTTAAGTTTAAAGTTTACAAGTTAAAAAACATATAAAATTAACTGTATGGGAGGGATGCTGTATCAGAATTAATCTCCTATCATCTCTTTTATAAAATGGAAATTATTTATTACCCTTTTAATCTACAGAGATGATACCATTAATAATTATAAATTAAACAGTTTCAAGTTAGACCATCAAAAGATGGTGACATAATCCATAGAATGAAATACAAATAGATTAATGTTGTCATCAGAAACCTGAGATGGAGTTATCTCCATCTCATATGTATACCTGAGATATTGTTTTATTTATTAAATATGTTAACTGAAATATTTTTCCTCAGGTCTTTTTCTGATGTTTTGCTTCTTCCTGGACAATGGTTTTAAAATAGGAGCAAATCATCTGCATTACTTTTCAGTCATTTCTCTCAGTAGTTAGACTAGTGGCAATAGATATGTTTTCAGTTCCCAGTCAAATAAGAGATAAATTGACCGTTTATAATGCTCTCAATATACTTAGCTGGCGCAATTAAGGACCTGATCCAAAGCCTATTGAAATCAAAGACAGTCTTTTCATAGATTTCAGGGGGCTTTGGATCAAGCCTCATGTGGTAGGAACTCTTTTAGTGGGGTTGGGTCTTGCCTGGAGGTATTTTTTCAGTGTCTTTCTCCTGTTAAATCCCAGTGTTTGCTCCACAATCTCTTTCCCGGATAACTAGTTCAGAAGCCTTTCAAAATATGACAGTGATGAAATCCATCTGGCTGCAGGATTTTAAAATACAGTCCCTTATAATGAAAATTAGACTGAATAAAAATTTGAAAAGTGCCTAAGTGACATAGGAACCCTTTTCAAATCTCACTTAGGCACTTAGGGCCAGATTTTAAAAGGTATTTGAGGCTAAAGATATTGGTAGGTTCCTAGTAGGGTTTACACAGAAATGCTTAAGCAGGTTAGATTCCTAACTCCCATTTTTTTCTAAGGTAGTTTGGTAGCATGTGTAGTCATTTTTGTAAATCTTGCTAGGTGCCTAACTGTATCTTTAAACTTCTAAAGACCTCTGCCCCCTAAGGGTCTAAATCACTTTTGAAAATGGGGTTTGGGCTCCTAAGTCATTTAAGTGCTTTTGGAAGTTTTACCTTATTACCGAAAAGAGCGAAAATACAAAAAGTGCCCTTCTGCTTTTAAGAAAGTGGTTAAAGGCCAAGATAGTTTTAAATGAGGCAAGTGTTAGATATCATAGGATGAGTAATTTCTGAGACATTTCTGTCACTTTAGCAAATGCATGAAATGTGCATGCATTGTGTCAGATTCTTCCAAGGTCATTGGAGATTATACTGTTCTGTCTGTCCACACAGCAAGATCTCTGTAATGTCAATAGAACTAGGCTGTAGACACAGGGCCAATCTTTCTCTCATTGCAGTCAACTGGAGTTTTGACAAATGCAGGTCCAACTATTACCCTTTGAGAGAGCCTGCATAAGATCTGGCTATCACTTAAGATGTTTCTGGAGGGCTTAAATAGGAGTTAAATGATGCAGAGGATTCTTCTGCATACGGCTGAATTTTAGCCAATATAGGCAGTGTGTGTGGGGCGGGGAGGGCTCACATTTCTCATACTACTGAAGTAACAGTGTCTTCTGCCACTTCCGTTGGCAATTTACTGTAGCCTAAGACAGGGGTCAGCAACCTATAGCATGCATGCCTGCTGCCTGTCTGAGAGTCCAGTAGGCAACAGGGTGCCATTAAAAATCCTGCCCAGCCCACTCTTCTCCGCATAGTAGCAGTCACATGGTTGCAGTGCACCATGGGAGATGTAGTCTGGCTGGGGAGCCTGGCCCATAAAGGAGAATGGGAACATGAAGTACTCAAACTACACTTTTCAGGAGGCTCGCAATGGCATTTCAGAATCAGAATATTTCAGTTTTCAGGTCTTCAGTATTTCAACAAAAAAATTAAAATGTTCTGTTGAAAGCAGACCCTTTTAGTGAAAAAAATTCATTTAGCTGCAAATCCAATTTTCACTGAAAACCAGTTAGTTTCCACAGAAAATTTTAGACCAGCTGTCATAAACAGATAAGTAAGAGTTAATAGAATAGAAGTACTTCATATCTCTTTTGCCTGTAAAGGGTTAACAAGATCTGTGAGCCTGGCTGTCACCTGACCAGAGGACCAATCAGGGAACAGGATACTTTCAAATCTTGAGGGAGGGAAGTTTGTGTGTGTGCTGTTAGAATTTGGTTGTTGTTCACTCTGGGGGCTCAGAGGGACCAGACGTGCAACCAGGTTTCTCTCCAATCTCCCTGATACAGGTTCTTATAGATTCAGAATAGTAAGTACTAGGTGATAAGGCGAGTTAGGCTTATGTTTGTTTTCTTTATTTGCAAATGTGTATTTGGCTGGAAGGAGTTCAAAAGTGTATTTTGCTGAAAGGATTTTAATCTGTATTTGTATACTTAGGCTGGGAGGATATTCCCAGTGTCTATAGCTGAAAGACCCTGTAACATATTCCATCTTAAATTTACAAAGATAATTTTTACTGTTTTTTCTTTCTTTAATTAAAAGCTTTTCTTGTTTAAGAACCTGATTGTTGTTTTTTTTATTCTGGTGAGACCCCAGGGGACTGGGTCTGGATTCACCAGGGAATTGGTGGGGAGAAAGGACGGAAGGGGGAGAGAGAGGTTATTTTCTCTTTGTATTAGGATTACTGTCTCTCTCAGGAAGAGTCTGGGAGGGGGAGAGAGAAGGAGGGGGGAAGGTGCATTTTCCTCTCTGTTTTAGATTCAAGGAGTTTGAATCACAGTGATCTTCCAGGGCAACCCAGGGAGGGGAAGCCTGGGAGAGGCAACGGTGAGGGAAAGGGTTTACTTTCCTTGTGTTAAGATCCAGAGGCTCTGGGTCTTGGGGGTCCCTGGGCAAGGTTTTGGGGGGACCAGAGTGTGCCAGGCACTGTAATTCCTGGTTGGTGGCAGCACTACAGGTTCTAAACTGGTAATTGAGCTTAGAGGAATTCATGCTGGTACCCCATCTTTTGGACGCTAAGGTTCAGAGTGGGGAATTATACCATGACACCCGCTCTACCCATATTATTGCATATAAGGAAGGGCTGGCAATGAGTGAGCAGTGCTTTGTTGGTAATGCAGAGTGTCCCCCTCAGTGTAAGTGTCCAGTGGAAGGGCCGCAGATTTAGGAATACAGCAGTGTCCTCAGAACAGCATTTTAATATCAATTCTAAATTATTTTTTAAAAAACTAAACACGTGAATTTGCATTCAATATTTTAAGATTCAAGGTGGTGACTTCTAAAGCAACAAAGGCTAATTCTCAGGATCACTAATGAACTGTGGGTGGCAGCACAGAAGACCTGGGTGCCAAACAATTAAATATTATGATTCAGCAGTGCTGTGAAACTCCATAGGCACCTCCACAGACATCTCTGCTGATCCTAGATAGTAGCCTCTGAGGCTGTCATGTGATGGGATTGCAGGTGGTCTCTCCAGTCTACCAGACCACCATTTTCCTTTGATTTATTTTTGATTCTGAGGAATTTTTTTCAATGCAATAAGGAAATCTTATTCAAATTCATTATTATACCAACTACACTGTCTTATATGAAGTGGATAGTTCCCAGTGACTAGATATCTACTCTGCGTGTGCATCTCTGGATATCTGGTTTATTTTATTAGTTGTGGGGAGGAAATAGGTAACAAAGTAGTTCAGTTCTATGAAAAAAGCTGTGCAGCTTGCGGTGGGCTGCTGCTGTACAAAATGTGAAGAGAAAATATGTAAACCAGAGTAACTGTATCTAAGTAATTCAACTTTCCCGGAACATAAACAAATTAATATGTTTAATTGGCTCACAGTGAATTTTGTCACCCAAATTTAATGCAAACAAGTATCTCAAGTAGCACTACTACTACATTTCATACATGGTTGCAAAAAGGACAGAAGGAGTGAAGCTGATTGTAATCTTTTTCCTTTGTGCTAGTGTGTTAGGACTGTAGGAGACCCCAGTTCATCATCAATCTCAAGATGCAGACTGCCTAGCGAAAATCAGGTATGTTTTGGAATTGACACTTACTGAGCCTGCATTCCTTCTGCATGCATAATTCCCACTGAAGTGTATAAAACAGTGTCAGGATAGGAGTTATACAATTTCTAAGGAAAGCAGTGTCAAAACTCTAGAAGCCCTCCTGTGGATATAGCACAAGAAAGTGTTGTGTCTTGTAGATGATTTTAGCACTAATGAATGGTTTGGCATTAAGAGCAAGTTTCCAGTTTGTCCACAAAACAGTCTCAGGGAGCATCAGTGCAGACTTGCCCATGCTGCCCCGCAAATATGCTTCAACTGGAGCCCATAGGGACAGCTTAGGGTAAGAAGGAACCCTTAGTCTTTCTGCTGAGGCTTCACACAACACACAATAATTTAGAGCAAACAGAGCCTGACCCTAAACCATTGAAGTAAAAAGAAGCAGGATCAAGACTCTAGACTGTAAACTCTTAGTGGGAGAGACCATGTTTTTGCTCTGTCTGTATAACACCTAGCACAACGGGTCCTGGTCCATGACCAGGGCTTCTAGGAACTACAGTAATACAAATAAATAATAATTATAACCACCATGTTATGCAGTGGGGATAGCGCTCGGGACATGGTCATATTCTGCACCTTCACAATAATTAAAAAACAGCTTACAAGGCAGTTTGATGATGTACAGTAAGGAGGAGAGTCCAAGTCAGTCTCTCAAGTGTGTTGGTTCTGCATGGACAATGGCAGTAAAAAGTGTCAGCAGACATGAATACATACAGCGCCACAACATTTTAAAGGATTTTGTGCTAAACCTTCCAAAAATTTCACCCATGGGGAGATACAAAGTTTAGACTACTTGTGAATGTTCAGATTTTTTTTTTCTTAAAGTTATGAGCACATACGACAGGGGAAAGACAATTCTTGTATTTGACTATCACTATATTAATGATTACTATTTTTAATTAATTGGTTTCACTTCACATTTTTTCTTTTCTAAATGATTCTTCTTTATCAGCATTACTTGCAGTCAAAACATTCATGTTTCTTATCACTAAGTCTCTGTGCTTAAATCAGATTAGATCAATAATTGAGGATTTTTAAGAATTGTAAAAGTTCCTGACAAGGAACTGACCAATTATATGGTTATTGGGGTGTATTCAAAGTTAATTTAAAAGTTCCTACCTGTACAAAAAAGTAGAAAAAACACATGGTAAGCAGAACCGCAACCCGCATGTAAACTTAAAGAAAGAATGCAAAGAGGTTACTTATAAGAGAACAAGAATTTTTTAAGTATTTTTACATAGTGCCAAAGGTATGATGGGTTCTTATCTATTCTTACAACCAGCCCTTTGTTGACATATGGGAAGAAGCATCCTGAAGACATGGCAGCTGGTCCACACTAATTTTGATATAATGATAGGTAAAAGATGCCAGTAAGGTACCTTTTTATGTGTATGGTAAACCTAGCTGTGATTGAC
Source organism: Gopherus evgoodei (assembly GCF_007399415.2). Lineage (NCBI taxonomy): Eukaryota > Metazoa > Chordata > Testudines > Testudinidae > Gopherus > Gopherus evgoodei. The sequence goes on from NC_044331.1 coordinate 18,486,827, forward strand.
ACCTACACAGAAACTATAGGGTTGATAAACAGAGGCTCCCACAAAAGACTCGACTGTGTTAGATCTCAGTCGCACACGTCCTGTGTGGCAATCTCACTGTGCCTAAGCTCTCTGTCTGTAAAATGGAAATACAATCTCTTTGGTCAGTTTTGTCTGTGTGGACTGTAGGCTCTTTTGGGAAAGGACTGTCTTCCTGTGTATTTGCGCAGTATCTAGTACAATGGCTACCAACTGAGGCCTTTACGTGCTTCTGTAATAAATAATGTCATCATCACGTTCCCATTATGCCTCTGGCATTTAGGGCCACGACGAAGCTCCTCTACTCCTGTCCGTTTCTGGCAAGTCTTTCAGTGGTTCCCCAGCTGCGCCCCAGATTTTTCAGCTCGGCTTCCACAGCTCTTTGCCATATTGTTTTTGGGCGGCCTTATTTTTGCTTGCCTTTAGATGTCCATCTTATTGCTACTCTGGGGATGGAATCAGTTTCCATCTGAAGCACATGACCGATCCATCTCCAATGCCTCCTGGCAATGATGGGGCTCATATCCTCTTGGCTGCACTGTGTCAATAGATCTAGGTTTGAGATTGTTCTGGGCCAAAAGATATGGAGAATTTTTCTGAGGCAGGTTGTATGGAATGAAGACAGTTTGGTCATGTCATACTTTCTCATTCCCCAGCATTCTGCACTAAAGTAATATTGAAAGTATGCAGCTCTGATCAATCTTGAGTTTGGTGTAGTGTTGTATTTTGATGATTTCCAGACTGTATTTAAGCTCCTGAAGGTGTTCCTGGCTTTACTGATTTTGTTCTGAATGCCCTAGCTCGTTCTACCTTCCTGGATGATGGTGCTGCCCAAGTATGTGAATGTTTCTCCATTGGTGAGAACATAATCCTCTATCCATACTGGTGATGGTGAGGCAATATGAAAGGCCATGATATCTGTCTTATTGGTGTTGATTTTCAGTCCAATTTGCTGGCTGACTGCATTGAGTCGAGTTTTTTCTTGCATATGCAGGGCCAGCTCCAGGCACCAGCGCAGGAAGCAGGTGCTTGGGGTGGCCAATGGAAAGGGGCGGCACATCCAAGTCTTCGGCGGCAATTCAGCTGCGGGTCCCTCAGTCCCTCTCAGAGGGAAGGACCGGCCCCTGAATTGCCGACAAAGAATGAAGCAGTGCAGTAGAGCAGCTGCCAAAGTGCCGCCAATTGCGGCTTAATCTTTTTTTTTCTCTTTGCCACTTGGGGCGGCAAAAAAGCTGGAGCCAGCCCTGTGTATATGGTGTTGTGTATGTGATAGGAGAGCAAGATCATCTGCGAAGTCCAAGGCTTCAAGGGATGAGAAGGGTGTTCATTTAATGCCTCTTGGAATGTCTTCTGTTGTACGCTGCATTACCCAGTCGATGGCAATGTTAAAGAGGATTGCAGACATGACACACCCCGATGTACTCCTGTTTTGACTTAAAAACTGAACTCATTGTGATTAACTGAGTTCACTGTGATAAATAATGTAACAAGTATATATAAGATTAATTTTCCCAGTGTAGTTACAGCTCTTAAGACTTAGAACAAGGAACTGAAAAAGAATGTATTTAACCCAAAAATAAACAGGACATATTTGAAATGTTATTTAGTATATATTAGGAAAAATCTTGCTACTTCTAGATATGCTATTTATAAAGGATCACATTTCTCCTCCAGGACTGTAAGCTAGCACTGTCTTGTTAACTTTTACACTTGAATAAAATGCACTATAGAAAATGTAATGTTATTAATGAGATAAGGACTTTCTTCCCATTCACTGTTATTTCCTCTCCATCTCAGGGGTAAGTAACCATGTATCTTTTTACGATGGACCTGTACATAAGTGGAATCACTACACACTTGTCTACAGTCCCTATAGATCTTGATTAGCTAGAGAAAATGGCGAGGCTGTGTTAAACCAAAACGGAGATTCCAATTTTCTCTTTAATTGGCAATACTTTTTTCCCAAAAACTGATGTAGCAGTGAGTGCTGAGAACTTATTTTACCATCTTTTTTATTTATTTAAGAAAGTCATTTCTGGATAAAGGTGTTTATACCATCCATGTTCTTGAATCTATGGCAAGAAAAAAAAATTCTATAGAAGAAATACCAAGGAAGAGAGTTGGAATTCTGCCCTTATATTATAAGGAGTGCAGAATCAGGGCATTTAAAATTAAAAACACTTGTAAATCACACTTTGTATCTTGTACTATGATCCATTCTGAATAGCTTATATTAGTCCAGATGTCTAGTAACAAATGTTAGGATATAAATAGTCTATTTTCTCTATGTTAATAATTTTTACATTTTAAATTTTGCTGCGGATTAGATTTTTAAATACTGGTAATTAAATATAAAAAGAAAACATCCCAAACTAAAAAAGAATGCCCCCAAAAGACGTTAATTAAACTGCATTGTTGCCTTTTTTTAAGGAAAGG